>NC_035447.2:83882249-84482249 GCF_002127325.2 Helianthus annuus
TTTTGTTCGAATAATATTATTCACTAATGTTATTTTTATAACAAATAGAAAACTCGCTATCTTATTCTAGGTTAACATTTTGTAGATCTTTCGTCCTTACTCATGCGCAATCTCAAGAAACTTTATGCAACCAATGTGAGTATACATGACCCATTTTCTATTTTTATCACATTTTGAGTGTTGTATGCATTTTATATCAAACACACTATGTTAAACATTTTTGCACCCTCAATCCACATTTCATGTGAATCTATTTGACTCATGTTAATCACGTTATGCTACTGCTAAACATTTATGACTGTGTGTTCATTAACTTTGTAAGCCTCCCCTAACAATGGCAGCGCTGTAGGTTGAGAAACGCCCCTCCCATAATATTATGGGTATTGTTAGGTTTATTCTATGTTACTCATTTACCACCCTTCTAGGGTTAGGCTATGTTAATTGCGTTAAACTTTGGTTTGAACACATAGATATCATCGTTACGAGTATAACTGTTAATATGAAATCATGTAGTCACGTGGATTTGAGCATGTTAAACTATTTCAAACATATTATACTATATTCAAACTTGTATACTCGCCAACATGTTTTGTTGACTTTATTTTAAATGCATACTGCAGGATGAGGAAGTCAAGATTTGAAGAAATGAATAGGATGGCCTAGAAACCCACTTTTGAAATAAACTATGTTTAATGTTTGTTATTTCCTTTTATGACAATGTATGAAACTTTGCAATTTTAATAA
This sequence comes from Helianthus annuus, assembly GCF_002127325.2. Classification (NCBI taxonomy): domain Eukaryota; kingdom Viridiplantae; phylum Streptophyta; class Magnoliopsida; order Asterales; family Asteraceae; genus Helianthus; species Helianthus annuus. Next base: position 83,882,994 of record NC_035447.2, read on the forward strand.
ATGAAATTTAATTGTCACATGTAGTGTTATGATGTTTTGAGCAATTTGTTCGTCTCATCCCGATGTTTCCGCCATCGGTTGGGGTGTGACAGTTCAAGACACATGACAGGCCTGAAGGAGCTTCTGAAGAATTTTCGTTTTATTGATGGTGATTTTGTGTCTTTCACTGGAGACGAGAAGGGAGGAAAGATCGTTGGAATAGGAGATGTGGTGTCTGAAGCCCTCACGTTGGAAAATGTCAACTATGTTCCAGAATTGTGCTACAATCTCATGAGTGTATCACAAGTCTGTAATAAAGGAATATCGGTGCTTTTCAACGACATGGAATGCTTGTTTCTCAAGCCTGAATATGTCGTTCCTGTAGAAATGATCATGCTTACTGCTCCAAGACAAAACAACACACACGTGCTCAACATGAAAAACGTGAAGACAAATGATAACCTGACCTGTTTGATCTCAAAGGCTTCAGAATCGGAGTCACTGCTTTGGATACAAAATCAGAGCACACCACGGCCTACAGTTGCTGTTCACAAGTTCTCTGGATACAAAATCAGTCGTTGGATTATGGAATCAACATCATTAAGACTCCTATATTCATCGACAATAAGGCATGTCTGGGAATTGTGAAGAATCCCATCCACCACTCCAGAACAAAGCATATTGAAATTCGAATTCACGCAATTCGAGATGCATATGAGAAGGGGTACATTCAAGTGGTGCCAATGGATACAACACAGCAACGAGCCGACATTTTCATGAAAGCTTTTGACAAAACCCGATTCAACCAGTTGGTAACCTGGTTGGAAATGGTTAATTTCCAAGAATGGAAATGAATCTTGTGGTAAAAAAAAATCATTTCGTAAATACTCTATCTTTTGTTTACATTTAAAAAAATCGTTTGTTGAAAGTAAAACAAGTATCGTGAAGCGTCGCCCACCAAAAAGATTTTCTCAGTTTTTAAAATTTTATTTTCGGGCAATGGACTTTCGAAAATAAAGATTTTAGGGGGGATATTACAGAAAATCAAAAATTAGATGCTTATGTCTGACTCCTGCTAGAGGAAGTGATAGAAAATTGCTAATACTTTGTCATTTCTTGCAAAAACAGAAAACAAAAAGAAATCGGGCTACCAAGCAACGACGTGTCGGTAGATTCAGCAATACCGACGAGTAAACTGCTGTTAGGGAGCAAAACATAACATCTACACAAGAATTCTGGCTTTTCTCAGGCATTACGCATACAATGGGTAATACGTTGCGGCATATGGCTTAATGGTCTTAAATCTTGCGTTGATAGATTGCCAAAGTCTGAGATCTCAGGTCTTTATATTGGTATTTCATTTGGGATATCATAGTTGTTCTTCTGCTGCATCCAGATACTTGCTGACCTAGACGCTATGATATCCTTTTAATAATAAGTGCCTTAAAAAAGGCCAAACCCTTTTCATAATAAGTGCCAAATTTGGCCAAAACCTTAGATAGATTAGTTTGGTCACTCTGCTGTACGGAAGTACTGACCTGTTCACCAAACTATCTGTCTTAGCCCTCGGTAGTTCTTGGGATCTCCGTTGTATGAAAGTACAGACCTGATCTCTGCTCTATCGTTGAAGAGAATGAAACCATCATACTCACCCGTTATGAGGAATCTTTGTGTATACCTTGATCGCGGGGGTATGTCCTGATGTGGGACTCACGGGTGTAATGTCTCTATTTTCAATAGCTTGTGTGGGGGCCATTGAAGACTTGTCAATATTACCGAAAACATGATAAAAGGGCTCTTCGAAGGCATGTTGAAAGAAGGATGCATGGATTTAAGCGGACAAACATACTGGCAGTTTTTCTTGTGCCCTGATTAGTAAATATAAATAATAATAAATAAGAAATTGACAAATGTTGGCGATATGATCCTCTGCAGGTAAATCGACAAGCGTCAAAAGAATCAAGTATTTCGGCAAAAATGAATCCTCCCAAAGTCTGAAAAATGAAGTTCGAAGTCAAAATGGCCCAAATTTTTCTTAAATATGTAAATATTACATGATTTATCAAGTCTTAAGCAAAATTGGGCACGTTTTTTTTCGAGAAAGTTTGAAATTCACAAGCGAATTTAAACTTGTTTTTGAAATTGGTTTGAAAATCATATAATGGTGGTGAAATTAAGATGCCGACGAAATTATCTATTTCGCCAGGCATTCTAACCGCCTATATATCTCGATTAACCAACCTTATTTTCAAATTTTTCAAACATCTTCATCATTCTCTCTCTAATTCCGTATAACCTTTCATAAACTCTCACAAGATTCATTTTTTTCTCAAGATTATCAGGTAATCGTTGAGACTTATCGACATTTGCATCATCTGCACTAATAGCAAGCAAGAAAACACCCCCAAAGAAGCCGACGGATGAAGGGTCTTCAGAGTTCCTCTTATAAGGCCAACAAGGATATCAAAGCCACCGGTTGCTCCACAAAGGATTCGTCCTTTTCAAGAACTTTACGATAAACTCATCAAAGAAACCGGTGCATCTGCGGCCAAAGAAATCTGTCTTCTCAAGAACCAAGAAAACGACACAAACATCTTGAGAGAGAAGATCAAAGATCAGCGTAAGAAGAACAAAGAAATGAACGCCTACATGGCCAAGCAATCAAAATTCATAAGATTCCAGATGGGGATTGAGAAACTCTATAGAATGATGAGGGGTATGTGTGAGCAGATGGAAATAGAGCCTATGTTCTCTTTTGAAGAAATTTTTGACTTTGATGCCTTTGTAGAAGAGGAAACAACCAGAAAAACGAAAGAAGCAGAAGCAAAGAAAAGGCGATTGGAATCAACTGAAAAGATAACCGAAGGCAATGAAAGTGATGAAGAGGAAGTTGATAGAGATGAAATGCCTACCAGATTCATTGAATGGGGTTTGTAAGAGGAAGTGTTATACGAGCAGGAAGATGGAAAAACTTTCTCTCCCCAGCATCTAGAGTGGTTCAAGAAAGAAAGAGAAAAACTCCCCGACTTTTATCAGGTGATAACTGTCGAAAAGACTGAGGCCACTGACAAAATCATCAGCTGGATGTACAACAACCTGAGAGGAATCTTTGTGGTTAAAAGACGAGGCGGCGTGATTCAGTACTTCCAAACTGGATTTGATCTCTTTGCTCTTCCTAGCTGGGATTTGCGTCAACTTGGCCGTCTGGATATTCTAAATCCAGATGAAAGAAGCATTGGCGGAGACTTTGAGCACCTGATCGCTAAAGAATGCAACAAGGGTTTCCCAAATCACATGCCACAGCGTCCAAGACGGAGAGTGTCGAAAACAACTATAGATCCAGTGACAGGGAAAGGAAAGGTGACGTGGGTGATTAACCCTGCTAAGTTGTCACGAGAATCAAGCTTCTTGAAGAAATTCCTGTTTCCCTCAAAAATTTCAGGAAATGGTTTTATGATAGCAAAACTGGCGAAGCAGTGATCAGATCCAATGAAAACGTGGATATTCGAATTCTGGATCCTATGGACGTATTTATGTTTGGACTCTCCGATCTAACGTACTAAATGCAAGCAACATAAACGTGGGAGCTGGAAATGCAAATCTTGAGGAGGCCATGCTTTAGAGAGCGGTAGAAAGAGCCTGGAAGTTAAAGAGAGAAATGCTGGATCTTGTAGACAAAATCGAGAAAAGAAAATAAACAGAAGAAAAGAAGAAGGAAGCAAGGAAGAAAAAGAAGCATGAAAGAAAGAAAGGACTTCTGCTTCAACAACTGAACGGACCACAACCTCACAAACAAAACCATCGCCTCCGGCCTCATCCACATATGAGGCCACTATGGAGGATCCACCTACGAGTGAAGCTATTACTACTCAAGAAACTCCAGTTGCACCAATCGAGACAAGCACCACCCGAAACGACAATGCATGAATACAATCCCAAGGAGCCTGAAAAGCCAGCTACAGAGAATCCAGCGGAAACAACTGAAGAATGAGAAGACAAGTATGCAACGATCTAGGGGGGATATTGTTGGAACTTTTGAGATCGTTCATACTTGTGCTGGATTAGTTTTATAGTTGTTTGTAGCTAATCTAATAGTATAGGGGCTTATTTTTAATTCCATAGAATTAGAAATCCTGACTTGGTGTAGTTAAGATTCCAGCAAATTAATAAATTTGCTGGCAAGTCAGGCACTATATATAGCCCAAGCATTGTAACCATGTCAAGCTTTTGGCTCTTTGGTGAATGAAGTGTTGTTTACATTAAATCTCTAGATTGTGTGCTCAAATCAGATTTCCAAGGTGCTTTATTGATTCATATACTTGTTTGGATTCAATACAACACTTGTTGTATTCATCAATCCATTAGCTTCATCTTCATTCTTGATCTTTTTTGACTTTTTCATAGTTCAAACACTTAATCAATAGGTGTTTTGGACTAAAACAACCAACCACTGTGATCCAGATTGATATTGGGATCTACATAATATTCCTCAAAATATATATTTTTGGAAATATATATTGATGTATTTTACTAGAAATATTATTCCGGAAAAGTTAATACAAAATTAAGTATAAGAGTACTTAACAATTGCAAGAAAATACGTATTCTCGTATGTATAAATACACTCCGGAATACGACACCAATACATGGCAAAAATATACAAGTATAAGAATACAAATACAAATACACCCATCCTTGGGAAGGAAATATATGTATAAATACTTTAAAGGTATCAAGTTAAATTATATTGTTTTAACAATTATTCTAAAATTTAATAAATATAATTTAAGTTAAAATATTTATTATTTTTACAAATAATTATATAACTTGGAATAATATTAAGGACACAAAGAAACGTAACTCAAAGACACTAATGAATACTAAGTCAAGGCACGATCCGCTCGTCTAATAGACCGTAGTATGTTGTAGGTAGGCGTGCACACTAGTAGTAGCTTGAGTTACATTGGATTGAAGAACGCAAAACCGTGAGTTCATGTCCCCCTTTTCTCTTAACTATTTTCGGTTTTATAACTCTCGGGGGTGGAATACATGTTGCATGCATTTAAACGGTATGAATTGGCTATGAAATGAATTATAGATCATGTGAGCATATATTAAAATTGAAATGCCATTAACTCTACATTAGGGACGAAGGTTAGATCTAACGGGTACGGCCGAGCCCCAATCATGGTCCTTATGTGACCACTTGAGTGCTTCTGTGTCCCAGTCGAGGTAAATCGACAACGATCAAGGGTAAATTGACACTGTCAAGGTAAATTGACATAGTCAAGGTAAATTGACTCAGTCGAATAGGAAAATTCGACACAGTCGAGGAAATCGACGAGGCTATAAGCCTACCCATTTTGAGTGCTCCCTATGTCTTCACATGCTTTAATGTCCTTATTAACATTAATTTGATCTGTTCATAAATGCTTCTCATACCTGTTTTCAAACGAGTCTCTCAAAAGTTTACAAGTTTGTCAGTACTCATACAAAACACATGAACTCGCTCAACTTTTGTTGATGTTTTCCAAAATTACATGTATTTTAGGTATCAAGTTGGATCTTGGGCGCGGGTGTTGTTTCTAGAAGTAAATTCCAAGTTTAGATGTCATCCACTTTTGTTGATCTGTAACTTAGTCGAAGGTTGTGCTGTTTGAAACTTAAATAAATGGTGTTTGTAATACTTTAAACTTAATGAATGGATGAACATCGTTTTGATCATATAGTTGTTTATTATGATTGAATGCAATGGTATTAAACAAGTCACACATCATACGCTTCCGCAAAAAGTCAGGGTGTGACACCTTTAACATACCGTAGTAAACGTTTAACAGCCCGAAAATGATCAATGGTTGGGTTTTGAAGAAACTGAGATAGTTGATTAATAGCATATGATAAGTCAGGCCTGGTAATAGTTAAGTATTGCAAAGCACCAACTAGAGAGCGATAAAGCGTAGGGTCAGAATATGCAATACCATCAGCCGTGAAGGATTCATGAGGAGAGAGAGGAGTACTAACAGGTTTAGCATCATATAAATTACCCCGTAGAAGAATATCTTTGGCATATTTGGTCTGTGTAAGAAACAAACCAGAAGAAGTGTAGGCTACTTCAAAACCCAAAAAATAACTTAAGCCCCTAAGATCGTTGATAGCAAATTCACGATCAAGATGATTAATAAACGTGCGGATCAGTTTTTCATCATTACCTGTTAGTATAAGATCATCAACATAGACTAGAAGATACATGATGCATGAGTCTTTACGACAGACAAAAAGAGAGGTGTCTGCACAACTGCATATAAAACCATAAGAAGTAAGAAACGTGCTTAAACGTTGAAACCAAGCACGAAGAGCTTGCTTTAAACCATAAAGCGCCTTGGATAACTTGCACACATGATTCGGGTATTTAGAGTTAAGAAAGCCGGGCGGCTGCTCCATAAAGACGAGTTCAGTGAGATTGCCATTTAAGAAGGCATTCTTGACATCAAGTTGATGTAACTTCCTGTTGTTGAGAAAAAAAGGGACAAAACAATCCTTACAGTTGATGATTTGACCACGGGACTGAAAGTAAGGGAATAATCCAAACCTGGAATTTGTGTAAAGCCCTGAGCAACTAAACGAGCTTTGTATCGTTCAATAGTCCCATCCGAGTGATATTTGACACGAAAAACCCATTTGGAACCAACAATATTTGTTGAGGAACGTCGTGGAACCAACGTCCACATATTGTTTTGATGTAACGAGTAAATTTCTTCGACCATTGCTGCCATCCATTTTGGGTCTTTGGCTGCCGTTTTAAAACCACGTGGCTCAGTAATAGCGCGTAAGGCAGCATGAAGAGCATGGGTGTTTAGAGTGGCAAGATCGGCTTGGTATTTTGGTTTGAAGATTCCATCCTTGGCCCTTGTGATCATTGGGTGAGAGTTGTAGGAGGTAGTAGAGGTGGTTGGGGTTGGGTCAGGCACAAGATGGACGGTAGGATCAGGATCGGGAAATTGGTTTGACAGAGGTTGGGTTGTCGATGATGGTGGGTTGTCGGGTGGAGGAATAGGTTGTTGGGCTGAGGGTGGGTTTGGTTGGGAGGACGTTGTTCAGCCAGGGGTTTGCAAAGGACTTTGTGGAGTTGGGCCAGAGAGTTGTTGATCCGTTGGTGGGGAATGATGTTGAGTAGTTGGGCTAAAGGGGGTACATAATGGACAAGGATTAGATAGGCTAGTGGTAGGTAAAGATTTAGAAGGTGTGGGGTTCGGGTTTGTAGGTAAGGACGTGGCCGATGATGGACTAGAAAACTCATCACAAAAGGTCGTAAGGTCAAGGTTATGAAGGTCCATTTGTCCAGATGAATCTTTAAACGGGAAGGTTTGTTCGTTGAACCGAGCATATCTGGAAATAAAAACCTTTGAGGAGGCCGGATCCAAGCAATGATATCCCTTGTAATGTGTACTATAACCAATAAAAATACAAGGGAGACTCCTCGGCTCAAGCTTATGTTTGGCATAGTCGCGTAAACAAGGAAAAACTCGACACCCATATACTCGAAAATTATTATATTGAGGCGTTTGTTTGAAGATTATTTCAAATGGCGATACATTGTCTAATATTGGAGATGACACGCGGTTGATTATATAAGTTGCCGAAGTGAAAGCATCAACCCAAAAATGAGCCGGAACATGAGCATTAAATAGCATTGCAAGCCCAGTTTGTAAGATCCAAATTTTTTTTAAAGACACTAACGACCTTTCATTTAACAAAAATAGTAAACGGGTCGAATAATTTACAAACCAAAATTCTGCATTTAACTTGGTAACGAACCACATAACAACTACAAAAGTTTTTAACCCAAACATTACATAAACTACTAACATAGTCTTTTAACTATAAGTTCAACATCTACTACTTTCGGATCATAAAACTTACAAAAGACCCGTTTGGGACAAAAGGAAAGCATTTAACAAAAGTTTTGACTAAAACTAGTTTCTTCACGGAAGCGTGCATCATGAATGTGTTCGATCCAAGTAACGGCATTTAACAAGTCGCTTTACCTACATACAACCAAACCGTTAGACATTTAGTTACTAAAATTCATACAACGTTAATTACAAACATGACCCTCAAGTAAACCTTCTTCCGAACATGAAGTTTCTTCCATTTTTCACATTACTCTTCTAACTCATTCGACCCATACCTAAATTACATAATCGGCTTGCAATAACTCGTTACAAGGAAACGACTTCAACCATTGAACAATAGTATGCTACGACAATACATGCTAACAACGTTATGTAAGCAAGAACTTACCTTTGTCGTTGTTTGTATGTGATCCGAAGTGACTCGAGCTTTCTTGTTTGATCCCTATAATCAATAATCACATGCTTTAGATTCACGTCATTCTTTTCCTTCCAATATCAACATACTTTCATTAGCAAACAACCGACTCTCTATTCTAACCATTCTACATTGTAAATCCCGTGGTTAATTCGTTCGAGCATTTTGACAAACACTTGGCGTGCATACTAATAGTTAAGCATAATGTACAACTATTTTATGCCTTATTGACCCATTCATATCAATAACTCTAATAACATCAATTTCACTCAACATCTCATATAACCTCCAACCCAATTCAATTTCCCATATCGAATTTAAGCAAGAATATCATCATACAACATTTTTATACAAATTTTTACAACAAGATTCCATATTACATAGAACCATTATCTTGACCTAAGTGGGTTTTTCTCTTTAAACACCAATTTAACATTCTACAAGGGTTTATCATTCTCTAATTGGTGATTCTAACTCATAATCATACTAATTTCATATAAATTCAAAGATTTCTTGAAACCCCATGTATAGAAGATTATCAAATCGTAAAATTCTTGTTACCTTATGGTGTATTAAGCTTAGATGATCCAGAATCTATCAACATGCAAGAGTAATTGTCTTGATTAGGGCCTCAATTTGCTTAATTTAGTGAGACTTGAAGGGGGTTCATCTTGTGCTTGCTCCTGGAGACATAAACACACGCATATGTGTGTGGTTTTGTGTTACTAGCCCCTTTTTGTTAAGTTAATCTTTCATTATTTACATTTCCCCCCTTCAAGTATGCATACTCATTTTTAAATGGCCCAACTTGCTTCTCCTAACTAACAATTTCTAATTCACATTCTAAATAGGTTAACACTCATAGCTATTTCTTATAACATGTTATAGCAATATAAAATAAAAATATTAAATTCTGGGGCGTTACAAGTCCACCCCCCTTAAAGAAGGTTTCGTCCCCAAAACCCGATCACGTACCAAACAAAGACGGGTAGAACTTTTTCATTTCATCCTCCACTTCCCAATTGAGATCCGACCCCTTTCTGTGTTGCCATTGAACTAGAACATGTTTAATTTCTTTGTTGCGAAGAGTCTTTATCTTTGAATCCCTTATGGCTACCGGCCTTTCTATGTAATTCATTTTCTCGTCTATCTCAATGTCTTCAAGAGGTACATGAGCCGTTTCATCCGTTATACATTTCCGCAATTGTGACACATGGAAGGTATTATGAATTCCCTCTAAGGAGGGAGGTAACCTTAACCGGTAGGCCACCTTTCCAACTCGAGCTAAAATCTCGAACGGTCCGATATATCGAGGACCCAACTTCCCTCGCTTCCGAAATCGGATTATGCCTTTCCACGGGGACGCTTTCAGGAACACTCGGTCCTCCACTTGAAACTCAATAGGGCGTCTTCTTTCATCCGCATAGGACTTTTGTCGGTCTTGCGCCGCTTTTAATCGAGCCCGTACAATGTCGATCTTTTCATTAGTTATCGCCACCACATCATTTGGTGCGAGTTCTCTTTGTCCTACTTCTCCCCAACAAACAGGGGTTCTACACCTTCTCCCATACAACATCTCATATGGCGCCATTTGTATGCTACTTTGGTAGCTATTATTATACGAAAATTCCACTAAAGGCAAATGTTCATCCCAGTTTCCCCCGAAATCCATCACGCACGCTCGCAACATGTCTAAGAGAGTTTGAATTGTTCGTTCGGATTGGCCATCCGTTTGTGGGTGGTATGCGGTACTCACATGCAATTGGGTACCCATTCCTTCATGAAATTTTCGCCAGTAACGGGAGGTGAATCGCGTATCCCGGTCTGAAACAATAGACACCGGTACACCGTGGCGAGAAACAATCTCATTCACATAAATTTCCGCTAACCTTTTCGAGGAAAAAGTCTCCCGAATGGGTAGAAAATGGGCGCTTTTAGTAAGGCGGTCGACAATGACCCATATTGCGTCATGCCCTTTCTTTGTCTTCGGCAGTTTAGTTACAAGGTCCATGGCTATATTTTCCCATTTCCATACCGGAATTTCTAAGGGTTGCAATTTCCCGTATGGTTTTTGATGTTCCGCCTTAACTTGGGAACATGTCAAGCACTTAGATACATACTTAACAATGTCGTGTTTCATTCCCGGCCACCAAAAATTTTCTTTCAAATCTCGGTACATTTTAGTGGCTCCCAGATGAACCGAGTAACGGGACTTGTGTGCTTCTTCCAATAATAAGGTCTTCGCCTCACAGTGTCGCGGTATCCAAATCCGCGCAAACCTCGTTCTTAACCCACTTGCGTTCACTTCAAATTCATTTTCAAACCCTTTCGTTCTTTCACTTTTCGGATCACCAACATTTAAGGACTTATCTTGCGCCTCGCGTATCGTTTCGAGAAGGTTTGGGGTAACTATCATTCTCATTGATTTCACTCGAATAGGTGGTGGGTATTCCTTCCGACTAAGTGCATCCGCCACAATATTAGCTTTACCCGGATGGTAAAGAATGTCACAGTCATAATCTTTAATCAATTCCAACCATCTCCGTTGCCTCATATTGAGATCTTTCTGCTCGAAGAAGTATTTAAGGCTTTTGTGGTCCGAATAAATTGTGCACTTTGTTCCATACAAATAATGCCTCCAGATTTTTAAGGCAAACACTACCGCCGCCAGTTCGAGATCGTGGGTTGGATAGTTAATTTCATGTTGCTTTAGCTGTCTTGAAGCATAGGCAATAACCTTGCCTCGTTGCATCAAGACACAACCCAACCCTTGATGGGATGCGTCCGCGTATACAACTAAGTCTTCCGTTCCCTCTGGTAGTGTTAATACGGGAGAACTTGACAATTTCTCCTTTAACATTCGAAAAGCTTTCTGTTGATCTTCATTCCATTCAAACCTTTCTTCTTTCTTTGTCAGTTTAGTTAAAGGAAGGGCTATTTTGGAGAAGTCTTGGATAAACCTCCGATAATAGCGGCTAGACCTAGGAAACTTCTTACTTCACTAACATTTTTCGGGGGTACCCATTTCATCACGGCTTCCACCTTAGAGGGATCCACCAAAATCCCCTTTTCGTTAATTACGTGTCCTAAAAACTGCACTTCCCTAAGCCAAAACGCACACTTAGAAAACTTAGCATATAATCTTTCCTTTCGAAGCGTCTCAAGTACCTGACGTAAATGACTTGCATGTTCAGACTCGCTACGAGAGTATACTAAAATGTCGTCAATAAACACTATGACGAACTGATCTAACATATTTCGGCATACCCTATTCATTAGATCCATGAAAGCGGCCGGAGCGTTAGTTAACCCGAATGACATTACTAGGAATTCATAATGTCCGTAGCGAGTTCTGAACGCAGTCTTAGGTACATCCTCTTCCCTTACTCGTACTTGGTGGTAGCCCGATCGCAAGTCGATTTTTGAGAACCAACTTGCCCCTTGTAGTTGATCAAAGAGATCATTTATTCTCGGAAGTGGGTATCGGTTCTTTACCGTGAGTTGTTAAGTTCACGATAGTCGATGCACATTCTCATCGACCCATCCTTCTTTTTAACGAACAAAACAGGCGCTCCCCACGGGGACACGCTAGGGCGTATGAAACCCTTGTCAAGAAGTTCTTGTAATTGGACCATTAATTCCCGTACTTCCGCGGGTGCCAACCGGTAAGGGGCTTTGGCTACCGGTTTGGCATTTGGTTCTAATTCGATACGAAACTCGACTTCCCGCTCGGGTGGAAGTCCCGTCAATTCGTCCGGAAATACATCCGGGTATTCATTCACTATCTTAGTATCTTCAATTTTTGAAACTCCTAACTTGGTATCGACAACATAGGCTAAAAATGCTTTACTTCCATTCCTCACGTACTTAATTGCTTCCAAGATAGTACACAATTTAGCCCCTACTTCCCGTTCCCCATGAATGGTTACCCGTTTCCCTTTAGGGGATGTCACATGAATAATTTTGTTTTCGCATAAAATTTCCATGTGATAACGGGATAACCAATCCATACCTACTACTACTTTAAATTCTCCTAAAACCATGGGAATCAAATCAATATCAAAATCTTCATCATCTATAGTGATTCTACAACCTCTACATATTTCGTGCAAAAGGTAACTCTTACAATCGGCAATTTCTACTTCGAGAGGTGTACACATTCTTTCTATCGTGAATAAAGGGAAACGTGCAAGCTCACTAGAAATAAATGATCTACTAGCTCCGGTATCGAATAATATATAAGTGGGTATAGAGTTTATCATATAGATACCTGAGACCACATTCGGGTGAGCCCTTGCTTCTTCCGTGGAGATTTGGAACATTCTTCCGTTAGCTTTCGCGGGTTCTTCTTTCTTTCCTTCCTTCTTCACCCCTTGTTTAAGCTTTGGGCATTCAGCTTTCACATGGCCCGATTCGTTACAATTGTAGCATACCCTTTTGGGATTCGGACAGTTATAGTACGGATGCCCTTCTTGTCCGCAATTGTAACACCCCTTCCTTCCCAATAAACATTCGCCGGAATGGGGTTTTCCACATGTCTTGCATCGTGGAAACCCGCCTTTGGGAGCTTCTTTCTTTCCTTGATCGTGCGTCTTGGGTTTCTTAGAAGAACCTTGCGTTGACCCCTTCTCGACTTGCCTTTTCTCTCCACGTCCGTCTTGCCTCTTTATTTCAATTTCCCTATCCCTCGCTAGATCAATGATCTCGTCCAAAGTTTCGCATTTTGAAGGAGTTATGAACTCCCGAATTTCAGCCATAAGCATGCCATGATAACGGATAATCTTCTTTCTCTCCGTTCCAACTATCTCTTCACAAAACTTCAGTTGATCAAGGAAGGTGTTCGTGATCTCATTGACAAATTCATCTCTTTGTCGGAGTCGGAGAAAGTCTTCTTGGATTCGATCCACCGCTGATTGTGGACAATGGTACTTGATACTCGTGCCAAGTCAAAGTTTGAACTCGATTCTCTCCGATCTCCTTACTATACGAGTCCCACCAATCTTTAGCCCTTCGTAAAAGTTGCCCCGTGGCAAACATGACTTGATCTTCCTTGTCACAATGACTTCGAATGAACACCCCTTCCATGTTAGCTATCCATCTTTGGCATTCTATGGGATCAATTTCCCCATTAAAGGTTGTAGGCTTACATGCCATGAAATCCTTGTAGGTGCACCGTCTTGCCTCCTTCTTGCCTTGAATTCCGGCTATCATTTCCTTCAATTCATCCACTTTGCTCGTGATCATATTCTCTACCGTACTTAGTACTTGGCCCTCCACCTCTTGTGCTAGCTTGGAAACGTTTGCATCAATTGCCTTCGTTACTTCATCCGAAATCATCTGGTTTAACTCGTTTCGAGTTATACATTCTGTAGCATCCGTGTTTCCTCCACTTGCCATCTACAATTTAAACGTTCGTATTAATTATTGTTACTTTCATCCTCCTCGTCTTTCTATATATACATCATTTATTATTAATAAGTTCATTTTCACGAGTCATGAACCCGTCCCATCCTTCTTTATAAACATTCTTAATGTGTCACTTACTTCATCCATTCGTATGTAAGGACTCCTCATTCTTTCGCACGCTCATTATTAAAACATGCTAGCTATAATGAATTTCTTAGTTTCATAGTCGATTCAGGGTATTCCTTATGTTTAACGAATGCCATAATCAAATTAAGGGCCTTAACATGATAAACAAACAATTTCAGCAAACACTATTAGGGGGGACCCGTCGCCGACGACCTTGGGTGCGTCGCCGACGGGCTCGGGAAAACCCTGTCGCCACAAATTGCCCGTAGGCAGGTGCTTAAGCCGTCGGATGGGAGGGTGCCGTCGCCAACGGCATATAGGCCGTCGCCGACGGGCTTCCTGGTGTGCAAACGCTGATTAACTAAAATCTTTCATTTCCAGCCCCTTTTTCCAACCCGAAACGGTCCTAGGCAGTCCCGAAGCCTTCTATAGTACCCATTATCATCCAAACCCAAGTCATGCTAGTAACTAAACCATAACCCATTCCCATTTTTGTCTACTAGCATGAAATCCTTAAATTACTTACTTGCGTGGCGCTTGGAACGAACACACTTTCGCAAGAGCTTTCGGTTTGAGTTCGAGCACCATAACTTACTCGAATCTCTCAAACCTTGGCTCTGATACCAACTTGTAAGATCCAATTTTTTTTTAAAGACACTAACGAACTTTCATTTAACAAAAATAGTAACGAGTCGAATAATTTACAAACCAAAATTCTGCATTTAACTTGGTAACGAACAACATAACGACTACAAAAGTTTTTAACCCAAACATTACATAAACTACTAGCATAGTCTTTTAACTATAAGTTCAACATCTACTACTTTCGGATCATAAAACTTACAAAAGACCCGTTTGGGACAAAAGGAAAGCATTTAACAAAAGTTTTGACTAAAACTAGTTTCTTCACGGAAGCGTGCATCATGAATGTGTTCGATCCAAGTAACGCCATTTAACAAGTCGCTTTACCTACATACAACCAAACCGTTAGACATTTAGTTACTAAAATTCATACAACGTTAATTACAAACATGACCCTCAAGTAAACCTTCTTCCGAACATGAAGTTTCTTCCATTTTTCACATTACTCTTCTAACTCATTCGACCCATACCTAAATTACATAATCGGCTTGCAATAACTCGTTACAAGGAAACGACTTCAACCATTGAACAATAGTATGCTATGACAATACATGCTAACAACGTTATGTAAGCAAGAACTTACCTTTGTCGTTGTTTGTATGTGATCCGGAGTGACTCGAGCTTTCTTGTTTGATCCCTATAATCAATAATCACATGCTTTAGATTCACGTCATTCTTTTCCTTCCAATATCAACATACTTTCATTAGCAAACAACCGACTCTCTATTCTAACCATTCTACATTGTAAATCCCGTGGTTAATTCGTTCGAGCATTTTGACAAACACTTGGCGTGCATACTAATAGTTAAGCATAATGTACAACTATTTTATGCCTTATTGACCCATTCATATCAATAACTCTAATAACATCAATTTCACTCAACATCTCATATAACCTCCAACCCAATTCAATTTCCCATATCGAATTTAAGCAAGAATATCATCATACAACATTTTTATACAAATTTTTACAACAAGATTCCATATTACATAGAACCATTATCTTGACCTAAGTGGGTTTTTCTCTTCAAACACCAATTTAACATTCTACAAGGGTTTATCATTCTCTAATTGGTGATTCTAACTCATAATCATACTAATTTCATATAAATTCAAAGATTTCTTGAAACCCCATGTATACAAGATTATCAAATCGTAAAATTCTTGTTACCTTATGGTGTATTAAGCTTAGATGATCCAGAATATATCAACATGCAAGAGTAATTGTCTTGATTAGGGCCTCAATTTGCTTAATTTAGTGAGTTGAAGGGGGTTCATCTTGTGCTTGCTCCTGGCGACATAAACACACGCATATGTGTGTGGTTTTGTGTTACTAGCCCCTTTTTGTTAAGTTAATCTTTCATTATTTACATTTCCCCCTTCAAGTATGCATACTCATTTTTAAATGGCCCAACTTGCTTCTCCTAACTAACAATTTCTAATTCACATTCTAAATAGGTTAACACTCATAGCTATTTCTTATAACATGTTATAGCAATATAAAATAAAAATATTAAATTCTGGGGCGTTACACAGTTTCAACAATACGACGATGCTTGCGTTCCACACGCCCGTTTTGTTGAGGTGTATAACGACATGAATAACGATGAAAAGTGCCATTGTCTTCAAATATTTTTCGAACAGTGTGATTAAGAAACTCCGTGCCACCATCACTCTGAAAAACTTTGATCCTCCTTGAACATTGGGACCTGTTTTTTTTTAGTGGATAAAACCACGTAAATCTAGAATGATCATCTATAAAAATAACATAATAACGATAACCATCAAAAGAAGCAATAGGGGCAGGACCCCATAAATCACAATGAACCAAATCCAATAGAAAAGAAGCACGCTTTTCATTAGTATTAAAAGATAGTCGTTGTCCCTTGGCAAGTTGGCATGAAGTGCAAATAACAGGTTTAGGTAATAATGAAGTAACTGACAAAAAACCACACTTGTTCAAAGCTAAAATAACATCAGATGAAACGTGGCCTAAACGAGCATGCCATAACTCATAAGAGGCCTTATTTGAAACATCAACAACAAAAGCTTTGGGTCCATCTTTGAGAACGTAGAGTCCATCAACACATGTTCCTTTAGCGAGTACATGTTTTGTTTTCCGATCCTGAATGTGAAAATAATATTGGGAAAATAAGACATCAACAGGATGATCAGCAGTCAACTTGTTGATATATAATAGTTTCTTTGTGAGATTTGGAACCACAAGTACATTACGCAAGTGAATATTATTGCAAAGTTTAGTAGATCCCGTATGTGTAATGGGAAGTTATTTACCATTTCCAAAAATAACCTTATGAGTACCTTTGTAGGGAGCAGAATGATGAAGACATTCCTCATTGGGGGCCATGTGATCCGTAGCCCCAGAATCACCAGTCCAATCAGGAGTGTCATTCGTCACATGACACTGAGCATGAAACGCCTTCGCTAAGCAGTCATCCAAAGAAGGGGCCTGAGTAGCATATTTATATAGATTCAGACAAGCCGATGCATAATGACCATTTTTACGACATAGTTGACAATGTTGTGGTCGACGGTTGTTACCACGACCTCGACCAGAAGTTCCGCGGGAATAATAACCACACGAAGAACCACGACTCTGGGCCGGCGATGAAGAACCATGCCTCTGTTGAGCAGTAAATGCTGCCGGGGGAGTGGAAGTGCCACGTAGAGACTGGAGAAAAACTTCATGACTTTCAGCTTGCGCCACCAAATCCCGAAACAAAGGTACGGGTTTGGTTGCCCGTAGCGCAATAGAAAAAACCTCAAAGGATGGACCAAGACCACAGAGAAACCAATGCAATTTATCGATATCAGCAACCGGATGTCCAATTGCTGCAAGTTGTTCACACAAGAGTTTGAATCGACGAGAAAAATCAGTAACCGTAGATGTACCTTTTGAAAGCTATCAGAGGGAGTCGCGTAAGGACTGAACTCGTTCAACTGATGCATTACTGTAAGCATCCTTGAGGGCATGGTTGCAAAAGTCACTAGGCGCTCCCTAGTCGGGGGAGTACTCGGGAAGTACTCGGCATAGGTGGAGATTACTCGGGGAGTAATTGGCATGGGAGAACAGTACTCGTGCCTCGGCAGCCTACCTTGTAGTGAGTACTCGGAGAGTACTCGGAGCCTAGGCGGGACTTTTACAACCATGCTTGAGGGTGACCCAGATCTGATGAGCGGTTGTAAGGCCTCTGGGAGAAAGAGAGATTGGGATGAGGTATTTTGAATTTTGAAACTGGAGCGTGATTAAGGTTGGATTTGGGGGTTTTTTCACGTGTTAAGAACACTTATATATTATACTTGAATGGGTTGTACCTTTTTATTTATTTTTTTGGAGTATTTTGCAACCATAGTTTCCTTTCAATATAGAGTAGAGCAACCCAAAACCTGCAGACGTAATAGGATTTGTGATGTTAGTTTTTTATTGCAACAATCTCATGTACCTTAATGCAATGTCTATTTGTATATTTTAATTCACATTTCAATATTGATTAAAGCAAACATCAAAACGTCGACAAAAAGAGTAGGTCGACGGTACCTTCGAATGTTTTTAAAACATAATAGGTAAAAACATATGATAGAAATATAAAATAATAATTATAATTTTGTTGAGGAGGGGAAATTGTAACTACTAACTAATTATCCATGTTTTTTTGCTAAAGACAAGGGAATTAAAAGGTAAATGAGATGAGGGTATTAAAGTGTAATTAACGTTTAAAAGACAAATTTACCCTCATTTTAGGGTGTGGGGATGGTTCAAATGAAAACCACTTTTATTGTGAAAACTCGAAAACTAACTAAAAAAAAGCCTAAAAAACACACCAATTTTTTTTCATTTTTTTATAAAAATCGCAGGTTTTTTTATATAAAAATTTTCAAAAAAAAAAATTGTAGTACACATACACACGTGTAGTATTACACATGTGCACTACAAAAAAAAATTGAAAATTTTTTTTATATATTAAAAATGGCGAAAATTGGTATGCAAAAAAAAATTGCTATGTTTTTTTTGGCTTTTTTAATTAGCTTTCGAGTTTTCACAATAACTAGTGGTTTTCATTTGAACCTTCCCCTTTAGGATGTATCTAGGGCTGTCTTTTTTAACCGAAACCCGAAACCCAAACCGAAACCGAAGTCACCCGAACCCGAAGTAGACAAAACCCGAAGAACTAGTAACCGAGTAACTATAAACCCGAACCCGAATATAGTTCTATGTATTTGTTAATGGGTTGAATAAAGGGTAAACGATTTAACCCGGAAAACCCGAAATAACTTTAAGACAATTAGCATATTTTCTACATATAGTCATATCTTTTAAAAGGAACTAATAATCCTTTCCTATTCCATGATGCAACCAACCATATCTTCTAAAAATTTTAAATCACTAATTACATCCATATCTCCAATTTTTAAAAGTTTAAAATCTCAACATATATCTTCAATTCAATATATTCTCTAATCCTCCCTTCACGTACTCATCCCCTCTGCCATTCTTATTCCAACTTCTAATCATTCAACTACTTTCAAGTTTGCAATCAAGGTACATTTAAATCAAATTATATTTAAGTTATGCATGTTTTAATCTAGATGATTATTCAAGTTTGCAACCAACGTATGTTGTTTTAAGGTGTCAATTTTTTAATGATTATATCTAAATGATTATATGTTTTGATGTTATGCATGTATATCATCTAAAGTTCCTTTTTTAACAGATGTCAGGATCACATGATTCGGCTGAAGATAAAATTCCACAAACAACTGAACGAGTTGCCAAGAAACCTAAAGTCTACAGACCAAGATCGGCTGTGTGGAATGATTTTGAAAAGTACAAAGATGAAAATGGTGCTGAAAGAGCAAGATGTATGCATTATAATAATACGTACAAGTGTCCATCAAGTCAAGGTACCTCCACTCTTAGCGTACATTTAACCAAATGCGCCCCGTACCTTGCTAAAAAAACTAGTGGACAAACATTGATGTCCACAAAATGCAACATATAAATTACATCAATTATGGCTTAACACTAACCCTTTTTAGTACTAATGTTAGAAAAAGTGTGCTTTTGTCTTCCTTTTGTATTTTCAGGATTAAATGAGCTCAAAATAACAAAAGAAGCAAAAAGACAGCAAAATCTAACATAAATACAAGAAAAGGAACAAAAGTGATATGCCCGACCCCCCGACAGCATCCTCCCAAGTAAAACAAAGAAGACAGAAGACTGAACACGCCCCGTGCTCAGCGAACACGGGGCCATGCCCAAGAAGCAGCAGAAAAGACAAACCTATAGAAGCTTCTACTGCCCACCACGGGGCCGTGCCCAGCGAACACGGGGGCGTGGTCAACTTGTGGCAGGCGCATTTATTGTAATTGCGAATTATAATTAATGAAGAGAGAGAGTGTCAGATGGACACGGGGCCGTGCCCAGCGGGCACGGAGCCATGCCCGAGCTTCTGTTCAGCCTATAAATAGGAGTGTTTGGAGCTCTTGCAACTCATCCCTTGGCACACCACCTCTCTCACACTTCACCCACCACCCACCACCATCACAACACCATCATCCACCACCATCATCCGTTGTCCATCATAGAGTGTGTGAGTCATCTCTGGATCCAAGATTAATCGTAAGAGTTCTTGACAATCAAAGGCCATGTTTGCCTAAGTCTCTTACATCACTTGGTGAAGACAAGTGTTTAGTGTAATACTTTTTATTTTTGATCTTTTGCACTTTTTAATTGGTTTTGTATTAATGACTTTAATTACTAGTTTCTTATGTTGAAGGTGATTCTTCCTTATCGTTTGTCCGTGGTGTCTTGGCATTATTTTACTGTCTATATAAAATAAAAGATTTTCACCATTCATATCTCCACGGTCTATATGGAGGTATGTTGGCTACCTGGTCGGGGGTTAAGGGAACGGTTTGGTAAGAGTCTTGCCATTGTTCAGTGTATAGATCCTGCAAAGGACCTGGGTCAAATTTAGTAGGACCTCCTTCAATACCCAAAGGTATTGGATGGCGGGGGTCTAAACTCTTTGATCCCCTCATAAGTTAAACTACTATTAAAACTTTAACCCAGCTACTTAGGACTGTATCCCTGCTGACTCAGACTACTTAGCTGAGGGTAACGTCGCCTTCAAAAGAGGGGCCTACCACATTATGCATTAATAACTTAATTAATTATCTTTCAATAATCTGACCCTTTAGGATTGTATCCTTGCTGACTCAAACTACTGGGTTGAGGGTAACGTCACCTTCAAAAGAGGGGCCTACTACAATAACTAAGATAATCTATTAAACAAGTGCAAAAGTGCGAAAATAATCAAAGGTTACACTACACACGAGTCGGATCCAAGTGATTCATCTTGTCTATCTGTTTTTATTTTTATTTTTATTTTTCAGCATTTTATTTAGTTTTATTTTCATAGTTTAAAAACCTTTTTCTAACTTTTTTATTTGATTAGACGTTGAGGATAAACCGGTACTAAAAGCTCTTGTGTCCTTGGACGACCTCGGTATCTTACCAACACTATACTACGCCCACGATAGGTGCACTTGCCCATATGTGTGTTTATTGTTAGTAAATATCGTGTTTTATAAATTTAAAACTTGGGTAAAAAAAGTGTAAAAAGGGCTTAAAATATACATCTAAATTATATTACACCTAACACGCATCAAGTTTTTGGCGCCGTTGCCGGGGACACAAGGATTTTAAGAAAGTTAGGAATCAACGGCCTAATCATTTTTTTATTTTCTTTTTATTTTTTAGGATTTTCTTAATTTTTCAGCTTCTGCAGAACTCAGCACGGGCCGTGCCTGCTGAACACGCCCCCGTGCCCAATCATTGGAACTGGCAATCTTGTTTTAAGTCAGACAGTAAGCTGAACACGGGGCCGTGCCTAACCAACACGCCCCCATTCCCAAGATTCAGTTACTGAAAACAGAACTGTAAGATCCCGACGGTTGGTAATTTCTGACACAAAAATGAGTGATAACGATCTTTTTTTTACTTTCGGCACTCTTATGGTACATGGTGTCAATTATGTGGAGGTGGTCATAAAGAATTAGAATGTTATTTTCTAAATTATAAGCCCCACTATATAGACCCATCGTTTGCCTGTATCCTTAAGAGGGGCGAAAATAAAAATAATCCTTATTTCTCCCTCGAAGGCGCCCAACCAGATATTCTAGGAGAAATGCTATTGGGATTGAACCCTACCAGAGGAACAGATAATGTAAAGCCAAAACCGGATCACATCAGTGGACTAACAATAAGCAGCAGCCTACACTGTGCTTTCCCCTTGACAGTGGTAATCTAACAGCTGATGGATCTTAAGTACTGCTCACTGCAACAACTGATGAACCAAACACTGATGAAACTCTAAAGACTGCTGAAGACAAACACTGTTGCTCTATCTACTGTTGTTTCCTAAGTACTGCTGAAGACACAAGCAGTGCCCACTCAAAGACTGATCACCTTTGAAGAAAGCACTGAAGTTCAACATCAGTGCTCAGGCTACAACAGTGGAACGTGAAGCAGTTGTTATCTCTTGTTTTGTATTGTACTGATAATCAGATGTTACATATCAGTAGTTTGTTTAGAACAATGTATATAGGTTGTTAGTTTGTTAGATGTCACTATCATGGTGACGTCAGCTGAGTTGCTTTAGTGGTTTGGTTTGCCTATAAATGGAGCAGTACCCTGTACTGTTACATTCGATTGACTGAGTGGATTCTTCTTCTTCAGTCCAATCCTTTCATCTTGTGCAACCAACCTTGGGGTATCAGGCTGAGGGGGAGCTTAGTTCTGTAAACATGCTGTAATCATTTGCTTTGTATCTCAATCATTCAACTTAATGAAAAGCATTTGTTTATCAAACTATTTTCCTCTTTGATTGTGTTTACAAAGTTTGTATCCATTTCCGCTGCACTTTATATCATTTCATATATTTTGAATGTTCAATTTATACAAACAAACACAATCATGAGAGCCTCCGATCCTAACAATTGGTATCAGAGCTTGGACAGTCAAATTCGATCTAACAATCAATTTGACATAACAGTTCAGCTCACAATTCATTGATACTAAGTTTGGTCGTATTTTAGTTGAAAAACAGAGTAACGAGAAATCATGTTCAAAGTGATGACTCAAAAGCTCTGTAAAACAACCAAGATGTCATAAGATTCACAAATCTCATAGAACTGGTGATCTCATGCACAAATCACTCATAGTTTCCAGATCTGGAAACTTATCTGGTAACTATGGTGTGCTCATCTTCATTCAAAATTGATTTCAACTGTTGTTATGAAATTTGTGATGATTTCATCATGTTTTATGCTAAAGTATGAACCTCAGATTAACAAAACCTATGTTCATAATAAACACTAGTGTTTTGCTAACTTAGAAAGAGGGAAATAAAACTTTAGTCATGAAACCTTATGTGTTAAAAGGCAGGTTGGGAATCCTCAAAAGGATCAAATCAACTCTGTTAAAACACATGAAGAAAATCTGGAGTCAAAACTGTTCAAATCATATGTAATGTGAGAACTGGTAATAAACATGTACAAATGTAGCCAGATCTCTCAAAACATTGCTGAAAATGATTTTGGATTGAGGGTTCTTTCATGAAAACCTCCCAGTAAGTATCTTATTACTTATGAATGGGAAGGGTAAAAAGGGAAGAAGAAAATGAACAAAACTCAAAAGTGTGCTTATCTCAAAACTCTTGAAGCCAAAAGAGAAAGAGTATAAGCATAAAACACTTATGAGGTTAAAGTTGGGTAAACAGTGATTATCATGCAACTGTGTGCTTTCATCAAATACCGGAATCGTTCAGGTAACAATGGCATCTCTAGTGATTGACCTTAAAAGGAACATTTCACAATCAATTGTCAAGAAAATGACCCCAAAACAATGGTCAAAATAACTTGAGAATGATATGATCATGTTCTTTCTTGAAAAACTGTCAGATCCTTTTGATGATTTTCAAAACTTCCTTTAATTTTTTTGTTAAGGTGTTTTTCTCTAAATAAAACCAGATATATATTACTTTTTATAAAATATATTTTGTACTTTTACTCATTTTTGATAGTAAAAGCTCATCTCTGGTCAGGATGCAATTTCCTTATTTTTGTGTGAAATTACAATCCTTAAATCTGATCAAAAGGAAATGGCACACATATCAAGGTCATGTTAAGCTCAAGTTTGGTTGTCATAGATCAAAAAATTGATTGCAAATTGATTTTGAACTATTGAGATACTCATGTTCTAGTTCAAGTAATTAGACACAAAATGAGTAGCTTTAGTAGAAATGTCTTCATCATCTGGGATGCTAAGCCACTGTCTGGAATAATGGACATTTGGCAAAACCTTGAACAAAAATTTCTGTAGATAACTGCTGGCAATTTAATCTTGATAATATACATCTAAAATGTATTTTGTTAAGAATAGCATTTCTGGTGCTCAACAGATGTCAAATATGATATTGTGCTTTCACAAGACAAAATCAATTCCTACATCTGAACAAGCAGATGCTAAAATTATTTGTCAAAATTCAAAACACTGCTGCACAAACAGTTGTTATACTAATGATCCTCATTATTGGCTTTAACCACTGTTGTACCTTAAATGCTGTTGTGCCTCAACATCTGCTCTCTAAAGTCTGTCCACTGCTGATAGTCAACCTCTGTTCTTTCAAAAACACTGATGTTTAAAATCATTGTTCTATCCACTGATACACCCACTGCTTCATTTCATTACCGTTGTAACTACTGATGCTTGATCCATCAGTGGTTGTTAAAACAACTGTCCTCCATTATTTCATCAGGGGTTGGCACGTGGTCAGCTTTCAGCCGTCAGATCATTATAACCGCTGTCACATAAGCATTCACTTTTTCCCTAAAATAAAACCCTGATTAAACCCAAACAGAGGCTCACACTGTCGAATTGAATTCCAAACATTCTCTTCACAAAGCAGTTTCCCTCTCATAACTCCAAAAACTTTCTTCGATCTTCTTCATCAAAAATGACGAAACCAAAATCGAAGTCAAAATCAAAACCATCTTCTTCCTCCACCACAACAGACGCCAATCAAATGGCCGCTGAAACTACGGAGATTCGCTACAAATCTCCTCACAACTATGTGGGTATACTCACAAAACCCACAACTGACAACACCTTCGACTCCATCATTTACATCTTATCTGCATCAAAGTACAAAACTTTGATAACAGCAGACGCTCCCATTTATCTTCAAACCCAGAGAGAGTTCTGGAAAAATTCCACCCTTGAAAAACAAGGAGACATCATCACAGCCATCAACTCCTCGATACAGGGTAAGAAGGTTCAAATCTCTCCACAATCTATTTCTGAAATATTTAAACTCGATGATTTGAAAGGAAAAACCTCATTTTCTAAAGACGAGTTGAAAAAGGATTTCATAAACAGGGGCTATGCAGAGCAACCAAAAAGGGATACCTTACAAAAAGGTTATTTTCCTTCTGCACCCAGATTTTTATTTCACACACTGTTAATGTGTGTTTCTAATAAAACAACGTCTTTTAATGAAATACCAACAAAAATTCAATGCCTGGGGTATGCAATTTTAAACAATAAAAACTTTAATTACTCCCAGAAAATATTTGATGATTTGGTAAAAAACGTTGATAATAAAGCATTTCTGCTCTTTCCACGATTTCTAAGCTACTATTTTGAACAAAAATTTGTAAAGGAAGATGCAGAATTGCCCAAACAAGGTGCCTCTTTTAAACTAAACTGTTTAACACCTGAAACATTCTCTAGAATGTTGGCACCAATAAAAACAAAAGCAGAGGTGCCTGAGCAGAATTTAGTAGATGAAACTGCTCCTCAGGTATCTGCTGCTGAGCCCACTGCTCCAGGTGATCAAAGCAGCACACCCACTGTTTTGAAGCCCACACCTGCCACCACTAAAAAGACCATAAAGAAAATATCCAGAAAGCCCACCAAAACCAAATCAAAGGCATCTCTGGAAGATGAGATCCCAGAGTCAATGCCAGTGACAGCACAAAAGTCACCAATAACCACTGCTGCTACTTCCTCACAGCAGGTGGAAGAAAGATCTCAACCCTTGCCTCAAACTCCTCCTACATCCTCACAAAAGGATCAGGTTGTAAGCACAGGGACCCCACAATATGAAGCTCTGGACCCACTCGGATCCATCTTCCACAGTCCTGATCCCAAGGACATGTCTCTTTCAACTCCTTTACCCTCACCCCACATAATACCACCATCCACTATACCCTTGTTGCATGCAGCTGATGTTACTCAGACACAAACCAGTTCCTCTCAAACACCTATCATTGAGAGTATACTTCAACAGGTGACTGGGTCTGATGTTGACACTTATGTTATCCCAGCAACAACTGAGGAGGTTACACTGCAGGAATTACAAGTAATTCCTGTCAGTAGTTCAAGTGGAGCAGCCACTACAAATGTTGAACCCACCGGTTTACATTTGGACAGGTGGTTACATTCATAAGACTCCCTTGAAGGCAATTTCTTCAATAGCACCACTGAGAACCACCAGTGAGATTGTTTTAACCACTGGCAACACCAAAAGGTTATCAAGTGCTGAAGAAAGAAGTCCCCAGTACCAAGAACAAGGGGCATCAATGGCTGATTTTTGGGACTCTGTTCCTAAGTCATACATTGGTAAAACCACTGCTGGTGGGGATTCAGATGATCCTGTTAACTCAGGTGATAATTCAAGATATCAGGAATTGACGGGCAGGGTCGAAAACCTTGAAACCTCAGTTGCTGAAATAAAAGGTATGGTGCAGCAGCTGTTAAAAGCTCAGAAAGCCCAATCAACTGCTCCTCCTGCTCAAGCATCTGCTCAACAAGCACCTACTGCAAATGAGTTATGGAATCTTTTTCAACCACTGCTGGAAAGATAAAAGCAGATGGCAGATCAGCAGCATGCCATACATGTTCAAAAGCTGACCAATATGGTGGAATCAAGAATCAAGGATACTCAGGTGGATATAAAAGCTATAAAGGCTCACACTCAAAGTGCCTCTGGAAAGGTTCCCTCCACTGTTCTCTTCATGAACAAACCCTTCCCAGATAATGCCAAAAAGGGGGAGAAGATTAAGTGGAAGAAAAAGGGAATTGATGATGGTATATATGTTGAGCTAGAAAGTAGCCAAACCAAAACTGCAGTATCAACACACACCACATCACCACACACCACCACAACTACTGTTCCACCACTATCTATGTCTACAGCAAAAAAACCACCATCACCATCAAAAACAACCAAACCTTCATCACCCCCTGCCAAAAAGCAGAAGACAACAGATGTTACAACATCTGTTGTAATGGCAACAGGGGTTGAAACACCTGTTGTTTCAACTACTGTTAGTCAGCCACTCATCACCACTCAAACAACTGGCATCATAACCCCTGCTCAAAAGCAGAAGACATCTGCTGATACATCAGTAGTTGTAATGACAACAGCGGTTGAAGCACCAGTTGTTTCAACAGCTGTTAGTCAACCATCCACCACTGCTCTCACCTTTCCTACATCACAACCAAAGCTCTTCAGTAGAAAAAGAAAGCCAATCTCTGCCGATGAGGGTATACACGATCCCAATGATGCAAAATATCCACTGGAACTTGAAGCTATCAAAAATGAGATGAGGCAATTCTATGCAGAAGAGGATCCTTCAAAAAGAAGATTCTCCTCACTCATAGGCTACATGCCACCAGAGGATATGGATGATTACCTCAAGATCAAGGCAAGGCAAGCTAAACTAAGAGCTAAAGTTGAGAGTGAAAGTGAAGGTCTAAGCGAAGAAGGCATTGCTAAAAGACTGGATTTCTTCCTCACAAAGTAAAGCAGATAGAAGAGTTTGCACAAGAACTGAACAAAGAAAAGGCTGAACAATGAAGAAAGTTAAGAAAACAATACCTAGCCTACATCATGAAAGAAAAATTCTATCCTGCTGAAGAAAAAAAGTTTGAAGAATGGCCACTAATCGCTCTAAAGCATGAGGCTGATAGGATTGACAGAATCAAGAATGATCCTACAAAGAAGAAGAATGCTCCAAACTAGAGCAAATTCAAAAAGCTCATTGCTGACCTCACTGCTGAGTACAAAAGAAAGAAAAAGGAGCTGGTGGATGCTAAAATGGATACTGCTGAAGCCATATCAAAATGGTCAAAACAGCAGACTGATGAAGCCTATGAAAGGCTAAAGAAAAGAAAGATAACTGTTTCAAGTGCTTCAAAGAAACGTGAACAAATGATGAAGCTTGAACAGCAGATTGAAAACCTCAGAACATTGTTCAAATCAGCAGACAAACCTATTTTTGTGTCAAACCAAGAAGAAGGTAAATAGCTAACTGAAGAAGAGGTCAAAGAAAAGGAAGCAGAGTACTTCAAGGACACCATCATGAAAATGGGTCTAAAAGAAGACAGCTTAACAAAGCTTCAAAACCTTGTTAAGAAGGTATTAAACAAACCTGCATCACCAAATACTGCAACAGACATGTCAGAAATTGAAAGGCAAGAGCAAATTGAAAAAGAAACTGCAGAAGACATAGCTGCAGCAAACAATGTCATTGAAGAAGCCTTCAAAAGAATGTCTGAAAGTCTGCAAGTGTTCACAAGGCCATCATCTCCTAACTCATCAAAGAATAAATCTCTCCCAAGAAACCCATTTGGTTTAAAAATACTAAAGTCGATATCAGATCAAAAGACCCACGTAGTGACTCTGGTCAGAACCAATGGTGAAGTGAAGTGCATATCAAGGAAAGAAGCACTTGGCCTGAGTGTTGAAGACTTGCAGGATCTCCTTGAACTTACACTGTGTAGGGATGAAGATGACTAGAGTGCCAAGGAATTTGAAGCTGAATTTAAGGAACAAGCTAAGGAACTCTTGATGAGAAATAAAGGTCCTGAATAATGAAGGGTTTTAGCATTATCTGTTCCAGGGGGAGATTGTTGGGATTGAACCCTACCAGAGGAACAGATAATGTAAAGCCAAAACCGGATCACATCAGTGGACTAACAATAAGCAACAGCCTACACTGTGCTTTGCCCTTGACAGTGGTAATCTAACAGCTGATGGATCTTAAGTACTGCTCACTACAACAACTGATGAACCAAACCCTAATGAAACTCTAAAGACTGCTGAAGACAAACACTGTTGCTCTATCTATTGCTGTTTCCTATGTACTGCTGAAGACACAAGCACTGCCCACTCAAAGACTGATCACCTTTGAAGAAAGCAATGAAGTTCAACATCAGTGCTCAGGCTACAACAGTGGAACGTGAAGTAGTTGTTATCTCTTGTTTTGTGTTGTACTGATAATCAGATGTTACATATCAGTAGTTTGTTTAGAACAATGTATATAGGTTGTTAGTTTGTTAGATGTCACTATCATGGTGACGTCAGCTGAGTTGCTTCAGTGGTTTGGTTTGCCTATAAATGGAGCAGTACCCTGTACTGTTACATTCGATTGACTGAGTGGATTCTTCTTCTTCAGTCCAATCCTTTCATCTTGTGCAACTAACCTTGGGGTATCAGGCTGAGGGGGAGCTTAGTTCTGTAAACATGCTGTAATCATTTGCTTTGTATCTCAATCATTCAACTTAATGAAAAGCATTTGTTTATCAAACTATTTTCCTCTTTGATTGTGTTTACAAAGTTTGTATCCATTTCCGCTGCACTTTATATCATTTCATATATTCTGAATGTTCAATTTATACAAACAAACACAATCATGAGAGCCTCCGATCCTAAAAAATGCTTCTTGGTGAACTATTTCAACTAGAAGATCTAGTTCTTAATTGGATAAACGAACTTAAGATGGATTTCCTTGATTCATCTCAAGACGATTACCAAGAAGAAGTGTTGGGGTCGCATTCGAACCACCTCGCTGCTCCTTATAATACCTTCAACTCTAGCGAAGACTTGGACGATAGTCGTCCCTGTGCCGATTGTGCCGTGAAGGACTCCCCATCGACTGCGTTCGGTGCATACATAGACCTGAGCGATTCGGCATACACCTTCTTTAACGAGAGCCCGGAAAAGGGTTGGACTTGTCCACCTACATTTAGCATAGGAATCACCCTCACCGACAACCTCTTGCGTTCTCGTCTTAACCTAGATCAATTGAGGTATCTTAGGCACTTTGGGGTTGTTCCATCCAGTAAAGAACCACCCGATCCGGATAAGTTCCTTGAAAATAAGTAAACTCTATAAGACATCTTCCAGACACGGGGTTGTGCCCAGGTCAACACGCCCCCGTGTCCGCCTAAAGATTCTTTTCTGATTTTATCAGAATACGGACAAAAATGTGTCAGGATTATGTCTGCACACGGGGCCGTGTCCAGCCAACACGGGGCCGTGTCTAGCGTGCTGTCGTTTTCTATAAATGCAGCATGATTCCTGCTCGTTTGGACCACTTCAAAAGACAGAGATTCCTGAGATCTTCACTCATACTATCCTAGGTATGTTCTAAAAGAAGGTTCTCAAGAGCCATCTTGTCTTTTCCACTTTTGTCCATTACCTTCTTCCTCAATTTTCAATCAACACCTCCATTAAAGCTTGGAAGCTTCATGTCTCCAACCTGTATTCTAGTGTTTGAAAAGTTCTTATTCTAGGAATCTTGTCTAAATTAAGTTATGCAAACTTTGTTTTAAATTATTTGTGCTTAAAATTTACCTATAAACCAAGAAAATGATTTAAAACTCCAAAGATTCCTAGGTTTAAAAACTTGCAGACACTCAGACACGGGGCCGTGTTCATTGAGCATGGGGCCGTGTCCGGGGGACTGTTTTGCAAAAACTGAGCACTTTTCGGTCTGTTTTCCTAGAATGGCGAGTAGAACAAGCGGAACGTTTTCATCGCACTCAAGGAGCAACCGACAGGGGAGGAGGTCATCAACGGCGGAAGACTCTCTAGTAAACTATCTTTACGCCCTAAGAGAGGCTATTGATGAAATGACGGGGGTGGAAGAAGCATTGGTTAACCGTATCAACCATCTAATGGTGGGACTGGAAGGGTGTCTCCGGGAGGTCAACCTCTTGCACCAGAGGTTGAACATTCTCGCATCTCCTCCTTTGGTGCCTATAATAACCCAAAGGGCATGGAACGTGGTTCCTGAAGTCATCATACTAGCCGAGTGGTACGCGATGCACCCGGGGCCTCCTCGAGACATATTGCAAGGAGTCCCAGTTGGCACTTCCCCTCCTCCGCAAAATGTTGAGGGAAACGAGGCCACCTTCTTCCTCCCAAGAGAGATAGAAGAATGGATTTAACAACCTCTAGGAAGGTAACCCTCGGCCAAGAGTCCTACTACAAATACCGAGAATCTATTCCCGGAATTTTGGTTCTTAATGAGAAACTAGGACTCCTTATGATAATTTTATGTATCACTAGACCTATCTAATTTAGGACTTTTAACTTTTTATTTCTTCTTTGTTTTTAATTTTCTAGGACTATGTAATTCTCTCTATGGTTTTTAATGAAATGATGGTTTTAAGGTTTGGATGATGTTGTGATAAATAAACCACACTTGGGATGGTCAAGGATAACAAGGGAAACGAGAAACATAGCCCATGCACGAAAACAGGGCCATCCGACAACAATTTCTTCATTACAGTAAGCTCAGCACGGGCCGTGTCCGCCCAACACGGCCCCGTGCTGCACACTCTGCAGAAAATTGCCCAGTTCAGGTAACTGGACACGGGTCGTGTTCGCTGAACACGCCCCCGTGTCCAGGCTTCTGTTTCTTTTCTTTAATTTTTGTCGCTGGCACCTGAACACGAGGCCGTGCCCGGTCCCCATGGGGCCGTGTCCAGAATGCCAGTAACATAAAATTTTGCTTTTAACACCATTTTACACATTCAATCAACCTAAAAACTTACTTTTGGGACACATTGAGGACAATGTGTAATTTATGTGTGGGGGGGATGCTAAAACCTTGAATTTTGCAAGTCATAGTAAAAAGCCTTACACAAAACTCTATTGGAACCGCTAATCACCCCAAATTTTTTCAAATTTCATTTTTTTTACTTGTCTAAGTTTAAGTTGGGAATTCAAGTTTTAACAAGGTTATATTTTTACAAGTTTACAACCGATAGCGTCATGATAAAAAGAACCAACATAAGAAAATTACGAAAAGGCATGACAAACTTAGTTAAAATTTGATTATATATACTTGATCACATAAAAAAACCCTTTCCCACAAAAGTGAGTTTTGAGCCTTTAACGAGCATACAAATATATATCTTTACACTAAATGCTCATTTTTCGTTTCTTGTGTGAATAGCCGCTTGGTTCGTACGACTCTAGAACTTGCCACAACAATACATTCCCGGTCCTTACCAACTTAAACCCGAGTAAGTAAATGATGGAGGCATTAGGACTAACCCTTTTTCTTTCTACACCATTATTTTTCATTTTTTTTTACCACCTACCCAAAATCCCCCTAGTTAACCCCTTTGAGCCTAAACCTTTTCATTTTCTTAACCCAAAACCATCACCCTTTTTACCCACCTAAACCTTTTTATTTTTAACCCTTTTATTTTAGTAAAAACATTCGGTTTTCTAATGACTCTTCCTTATCGAATATATATATATAGGGGATGGTTCAAATGAAAAACCACTTTTATTGTGAAAACTCGAAAACTAACTAAAAAAAGCCTAAAAAACACACAAAAATTTTTTTTTTTCAATTTTTTTTATAAAAATCGCTAGTTTTTATATATAAAAAAAACTTTTTTTCAAAAAAAAAAAAAAAATTTGTGTAGTGCACATGTGTAATAATACACATGTGTAGTACACATACATATGTGCAGTATTACACATGTGCACTACACAAAAAAAATTTTTTTTTTTTTGAATTTTTTTTTATATTAAAAAACCTGCGAAATTTTGATTGCAAAAAAAAATTAAAAAAAAAAATTTTGTATGTTTTTTTGGCTTTTTTTAATTAGTTTTCGAGTTTTCACAATAACTAGTGGTTTTCATTTGAACCTTCCCCTATATATATATATATATATATATATATATATATACATATTTTGATGAAACCAAACAAACAAACAAGTTCATCAAAAATAACTTTGTTTGAAACAAGTGGTTCATCAAAATAAAATAAAAATGTGAAAAATAAAAAGTCTTTCAAAAAAAACCGATGTTTGTTACGCTTTTCGCCATTTTTACTAACCACTAACCCAACCACCCACCTTTAGTCCAAGCCTAAACCTTCACCCAAAAAGTCCTCTTGATATTTACAAAGGAATAAAGTTAAAAAGGAGGAGGATTGATTGCTTGGCAAGCTTATGGTAGGAGTAAGTTCCATGCCGCTCTCAAGTGATTCACTAAAAAAATTACACCTTCGGCCGAGTGTTGAGTGATTCCCCCATGAGGTATGTGAACTTGTATATAAATGGAATTTTAAAGAGGTATGTTATGCCCTAATAAATAATTTATCTTATGAAACGTTTTTAATAAATCATGACGAATAGGATTGTAAATAAAAAAAATAAAACCTAAATAATCTTGGAATTCCCGACACTCTATTAGAAGCCCAAAAACCTTCTCTTCTACCCATACCATTTGGGAGTGAATAAAGCCACATTATGAAGAGTTTTGCTTGAGGACAAGCAAAGATTCAAGTGTGGGGGTATTTGATGTGCACAAAATGCAACATATAAATTACATCAATTATGGCTTAAAACTAACCCTTTTTTAGTACTAATGTTGGAAAAAGTGTGCTTTTGTCTTCCTTTTGTATTTTCAGGATTAAATGAGCTCAAAACAACAAAAGAAGCAAAAAGACAGCAACATCTAGCATAAATACAAGAAAAGGAACAAAAGTGATACGCCCGACCCCTCGATAGCATCCTCCCAAGCAAAACAAAGAAGACAGAAGACTGAACACGCCCGATGCTCAGCGAGCACAGGGCCGTGCCCAAGAAGCAGCAGAAAAGACAAACCTATAGAAGCTTCTACTGCCCACCACGGGGCCGTGCCCAGCGGACACGGGGGCGTGGTCAACTTGCTGCAGGCGCATTTATTGTAATTGCGAATTACAATTAATGAAGAGAGAGAGTGTCAGATAGACACGGGGCCATGCCCAGCGGGCACGGGGCCGTGCCCGAGCTTCTGTTCAGCCTTTAAATAGGAGTGTTTGGAGCTCTTGCAACTCATCCTTTGGCACACCACCTCTCTCACACTTCACCCACCACCCACCACCATCACAACACCATCATCCACCACCATCATCCATTGTCCATCATAGAGTGTGTGAGTCGTCTCGGGATCCAAGATTGATCGTAAGAATTCTTGACAATCAAAGGCTATGTTTGCCTAAGTCTCTTACATCACTTGGTGAAGACAAGTGTTTAGTGTAACAATTTTTATTTTTAATCTTTTGCACTTTTTAATTGGGTTTGTATTAATGACTTTAACTACTAGTTTCTTATGTTGAAGGTGATTCTTCCTTATCGTTTGTCCGTGGTGTCTTGGCATTATTTTACTATCTATATAAAATAAAAGATTTTCACCATTCATATCTCCACGGTCTATATGGAGGTATGTTGGCTACCTGGTCGGGGGTTAAGGGAACGGTTTGGTAAGAGTCTTGCCATTGTTCAGTGTATAGATCCTGCAAAGGACCTGGGTCAAATTTAGTAGGAGCTCCTTCAATACCCAAAGGTATTGGATGGTGGGGGTCCAAACTCTTTGATCCCCTCATAAGTTAAACTACTATTAAAACTTTAACCTAGCTACTTAGGACTGTTTCCCTGCTGACTCAGACTACTTAGCTGAGGGTAACGTCGCCTTCAAAAGAGGGGCCTACCACATTATGCATTAATAACTTAATTAATTATCTTTCAATAATCCGACCCTTTAGGATTGTATCCTTGCTGACTCAAACTACTGGGTTGAGGGTAACGTCACCTTCAAAAGAGGGGCCTGCTACAATAACTAAGATAATCTCTTAAACAAGTGCAAAAGTGCGAAAATAATCAAAGGTTACACTACACACGAGTCGGATCCAAGTGATTCATCTTGTCTATCTGTTTTTATTTTTATTTTTATTTTTCAGCATTTTATTTAGTTTTATTTTCATTGTTTAAAAACCTTTTTCTAACTTTTTGATTTAATTAGACGTTGAGGATAAACCGGTACTAAAAGCTCTTGTGTCCTTGGACGACCTCGGTATCTTACCAACACTATACTACGTCCACGATGGGTGCACTTGCCCATATGTGTGTTTAGTGTTAGTAAATATCGTGTTTTATAAATTTAAAACTTGGGTAAAAAGTGTAAAAAGTGTAGGTCCCTCGGAGGTTGAGGTTAAACCTTATCCTTGTTATGTTTAACACTCTAGCAAGTGCGGAATCCAAGCTAGAATGCAAACCGATAGTTTAGATGAGAAAAAAAGCTACAAAGAGAAAGAGTAGACACACAAGATATCAAAGTTTTCTCTTGTATTTCAGTGAACACGGTTACAGCCCTTGACCAAACTGAAAATGCTCTCTACAAGACTTGGTTCACTCACATACACTGTCTAACTACTTTCGGATGTCTTTTTTTGTGAAATGAACCCATACAAGGGTATATATACCCATAACAGATTGATTGTATCGAAGGATCAGTATGTCTGGTCGAAAGATCATCTATCGACCAGAAACCCTCCGAAGGATCCACATATACCTCGAAGGATGGTATATCCTTCGAGGTCCATTTGTATCCATCAAAGGTTATCCTTCGAGGTCATCGAAGGATATAAACAATCCTTCGATGACATCCTTCGAAGCAATCAAACTTACAAACTGAGTGTTGACTGTTTGGCCAAGTCAAACCAGGAGGATGGTTGACTTGGTCAAACTTACATTCAAACACATATACAAACCAATAAATGACGTAAACAAGACTAACAAAAGACATCGTTTTATATCATTACAAAATACAGACAAAGTACAGACACAAGTGCACCAACAAACTCCCCCTTGGTTGTAGCTTTGTCTCGATCTTCGTGTCTTTAAGTCTCGGACGTCCTTTCAACTGTCAAGTGATGCGATGACCATGCACTTCCCGCATTAACCAGTAGATTGAAGCAGTACAAGGCCATCTTCTGAAACTTCATTGCTTGTTCACGATCTCTAACCAGGTAGTTGATCTCGTGATCCTTAAGAATAATAATATCCGACCTGGACATGTTAGTAATCCACATCGGATCTATTATTCGAAAGTTCTCTTGACTATCTCGGAATAAGATCACGGCTTCTCCAGTATCCGCATCATAAACCCAACAACGAAAGTTCCCCAGAAAGTCAGTCTTCATTTTCAGCAAAGGTATCTACTTCATCAACTTTGGAGGATCATAAACCAAACGATAGCGAGCAGTGTTGGTTTCTGGATCAAGCGTAAACCTGATCTGCTCGTATCGAGGAAACTGCGGCTTGTATAGCGGATCCTTCCAACCCCTTCTTCTTTCCAACCTGATTTTCTTTGCAAACAGATCCACCATCTTTTCTTCGACTCGATTAATAACATTTAGTTGAGCCAAAACTGCAACATCATAGTAAGGAAGTGACAGAATGCTGAGAAGAGACCTGAAGTACTGAAGACCGCATTCTCGCTTCACAACCATGCAGTGAAGTTCCTTAATGAACATCCAACTAATAATACGACCTCGAGCTTGATTCTTTTCCAGACTCATCTAATTGACCTGATCCAACAGAGCGAGCAGAGGAGGATTCCTAGCTAGGAAATCCGCTCGCCATTCGTTCACTGTCTTCTCACGGTTTTCTTGAGCTGTAGGAGAATCTGAAGAAAGATTAGCGAATTCTGCTGTTTTTGCTGCCACATACTCATCATCAAGAGCATTAACCTCCGCATTATCTTGCCCAACATAGACAGGACGTTCCGGATCCGAACCGATGAAGATTTCATCAATTGTAGAGAAATCGGTTTGGTCCGGAACCAATGGAGTGGCATCAATCATGTTCACATCAACTTCATCCAACTCTTTCAGAGCCAGTACCCGTTCATCATACATTTCGGTAAGATGTTCTCCCTCTTCTAATAGTTCACCCGTGACTGGATGATACTGATGAACAGCTGAGGATTCAGGGAGATCTGCAAACGTTTCTGGTTCCAGACTAACATGCTCAAGCCCTGTCGAAGTTTCTAGCGTTTCTGTCTGCTCAGATGGGCCAGTAGTAACTGTTGAAGGAGCAGTAGGAGCAGCTTGAGATGTATCAGACCCACCTGCAGCACCGGATGCAGTTGCACCGGAACCTGAGGCAGCTGGTTGATCAGGATTTGCTGCATCATCGTCTTTGTCATCGCCACGCTTTGATGGAACGATGTCTAAAGCTTTGCACCTTTCATTCCACAGCGTACCTACTTTGTGTTCCAACTTCTTGAAATTTGCTTGAACAGGCTTGAAGCCTTCTATTAATCGATCATCGCGATTTTTATAGCGCTCTGACAGCTCTTCATGCTTCCGCCTTAACGCTTTTGCCTCATTCTCCAACACGGTACTATGCCTTTTCATTATCTCGACCTCCCTATCATGAGCCCTGTTGGCTTCTTTCAACCTTTCAATCTCTATAGCCTGTGCATTTATCTTAAGATTCTGGGCATCAACTATTGAGACTAACTTGTTGTGTGCCTCCACATCCCGTGTTCGCTGCATACGATACTCTTCAATCGTTCTTGTATGCCGACCGACTATGGAACCCAATTCACTGACTTGTTCGATCAGGAATTGAATCTTTTCAACTTCAGATAAGACAGACAAAGTTTCTACCAGAGTCGGTCGCGAAGGCTCAGGTCCTGAGGAGCCAGACTGACCAGCCTGACCAGAAGCACCTGTTGGACCAGTAATAACAAGAGGAGGTCGGACATGTGTACCTGAGACGGGAGTTGCAGGCGGCTGTTGATCAACAGTCACCGTGCGTGTCCCAGAAGACGTCTGAGAAGAAGACATTAGCTCCAGCATCTCTGATGCAGTCAATTGATCACTAACAGGAGGTAGCTGTTGCTCTGGAGCCGTTGAAAGCTGAATAGAAACAGGAATAGGAGCATCATCAGCAGTTTTCTTTGACTTCTTTGAAGCACGAATACCCTGTCTTTTTGCTTTCCTTTTTCTAATCAAACCTGGAGCGGCAGGAATATAATCCTCATCTTTGTCAGATTCTCCAGTTCTAGCCGTCTTCTCTATTCGTTCAAGACCACGGAGATTCCCGCGATTATCATAGACCTTACGCATCCCAGGTGGAGGAGGATTATCATCCTCAGAAGACGAACCACCATCACCAGAACCTCCTTCATCTTCAGACGACGAACTACTCTCATCTATCAACTTCCTCGGCTCGTCTACCTTTCCTTTACCTTTGTCAGCCGCAACATCGCCTGATTGACTTGCAGGGCCACCATCTCCACCTGCACTACCGCCTGTCTCACCAACTACAGTACCACCAGTCTCACCAGCCGTAGAACCAACCACATTACTACGGACATCAGATTCGATGAATACACCCTGAACTTCTTCCGCAGCAACATTAACATCAACTTCAACATGTGCTGCAGCACTAGAACTGCCAGCAGATCTCTTGCTTGATGCTTTGATTCCGTGCTTGGCCCCGAGCTGCGTGTTAGCCAAAGCGATTAACCTTGGCTCTTCATCATCAGAATCACTCGCATCTCGACGCCATTTGTTGTTCTGCGGTGCCTCGTAAGTCGGAACATCGGGATGACCAATAAGCTTTCTAATTGGA
The DNA here is from genome assembly GCF_002127325.2 of Helianthus annuus. NCBI lineage: Eukaryota > Viridiplantae > Streptophyta > Magnoliopsida > Asterales > Asteraceae > Helianthus > Helianthus annuus. Next base: position 83,921,284 of record NC_035447.2, read on the forward strand.
TCCGATTCCTTATACTTGGACATGGACTTGAAAATCAGCAGTGTACGTTCGTTCATCGGATTGACAGGTAGAACATCTGCTTCAGCTTTAGGAAGATCAGGAATCTGATCATCAATCATCATCTGCAAGAATCTAGGATATAGCCAAAACTTCGTAGATGTTCGTTGAGTTGCTGATGGGAGTGGCCTTCGAGCATTTTCTTTCAGATTATCGAAAATATAACGTGATATGTTGAACGGCTTGTTCAGAATCAAAGCCGTAAACAATCCCGTTAATTCAATCGGCGACAGATCATATCCAGATCGTTTGTTGCTCAGGCAGTGGATGAGAATATGCAGCAAGAACTTGTATCGAAGCGGCATAAACCCTTTGTTGATCTGATTTGCAAGAACGTTATCGCTGTACCGTAGCCTCATCAGCAAGCCCCGCTGACATTGTAAATCAATAGAAGTAGAATCTTCTGGTTGATCTCCGAGTTGCAAACGTGCTCTGATGGTGTTCTCTGTAATCACCACGTGTAACGCCCGGCTATTTTGTACTTTCCATTTATAGAAAGTTTGATTCGTAATTCTATTTTTGGAAACTCTGTATTCTTGTAATCGTTTCTTTCCTTGTAATCTTTATCAAATCGAGACTTGGATCATTAATGAAGCTTATATTTTGTTACATCTATGTTAAACGCATTCTATGTATACCCGTATGTTCGATTTGGTGAATCAATCTATGTTTAATCGTGATTCTTGAAAACTATGTGCGAAACTTGTAATTGAACTAAACTTGTGCATTGAACGTGTTTTGAACGAGAACGATACTTAATTTCGACATTCATGCACTCAATTATACTTGATTTATGATAATCATACTTGTCTTGCCCTTAAACAATGCTTATATGACAAGAACATCCCTTAAAAACCCTAAACTATGAACTACAGGGACCAAATTGTCATTTTTCAAACTTAATCCAGAAAATTGGACCCCGTCGCGTAGCGCGACGGGTATGGGGCTTGATGCTCGCGCTACGCGAGCCCCTGTTTTCGGCAGATTGTGTTTTCTTTCAAATTTTGCACGAAATCCAACTCTCCAACCTCACCCAATCACCTTTAATCCACCTCTAATCACCTCCAATCACCTTCTAACTCATTTATTATAAATACCCACCTTCTCCAACCCATTTTACACTTTCACAACTCCTAAATCTTCACTAAATTGCTCTCTAATCAGCTGAGAATCTGAGTTTTGGACAGACTCGTGAAGCTTCACAAAAGTGAGTGTAACTTGTTCATTTCTCAACCAAATCACTTGGTTCTTCTTCCTAATGCTTTGTTATGTCCTTGGGTTCGAATCCTTGGTTTTTCTTTGGAAAAATCATGCTTGGATTTGCCCTAAAATGGACTAAAACTTTCTGTTTGTTTTATATTATTCAAATGACATGTTATTTCTTATCCAACTTGTGTCTAACACATCTCAAACCAATGTCCTAATGCTTACAACCCCTCTTATGGTTGGTTAAGCTTAAAAACATGGTTGAGACATCTAAATCAGAGGTTAAAACCTCATAAACCTTCTGTTTTAATTAGGGTTTTACCCACAAGTAATGTTCAAGTGTGAAACTTGTTGAATGTGTGATGGTTGGATTAGCTTGGGCTATCCTTCATAAGAATCCACTCATTACTTGATGTTTTACTATAGATTAGTTGTTGTTAATACTTTGATACTTGTATGTTCATGACCCTCCTTGTTGTTTATAACAACAAGTGTAGTGGTGACCAATAGAGGTGCCTAAATGGAAGCTTGTTCTTCCTACCTCATGTATGTATTCTATGACACAAAGAGGTACCTAAATGGAGACATTAATCTCCTACCTCATGCTTGAATCTTAAGACTTGTAAAACTATATAATATCTAAGTTATTCTATACGTATACATCTAAGTAACTAAGACTTGATGATGACTTAATAGTTATTTGTTAAGTAGACGTTACATCATCTATGACCATGCCCTTGTTACGACTCTAATGGATCTTAGAATCCATGAAATCATACCAACTCTTTTGAGTTTCAATAGTGTCAAGAACAAGAGTTATGTGTACAAGATGATTATTTTCACCTATGTTACTTTCTTTATATTTTAAAAACTCCGAATCTATAATCTTCCGTATACGCCAAACTCACACACCTACGTTTCCTTGTGTAGAAGGACAAGGTGCTCCAAACTAACTCATCTACAAACTTGCTCTCGGAACTTCAAGTCACCACTTGTAAACCGTGAGTATACTCGAACCCATTTCTACTTTTAACACTTTGGGTGCAACATGTATTCTATATTAAACGCACACGACACTTGAAACTTATTTGAAACTTACTCTATCCATTTAAACATGAAACATGAAACTTGTGAATCTTGAGACTTTTTGTGCAATGTGAACGTTTAATTCTTGTGTGTAGTTCCGCCTTAACAATAGTAGCGCTATAGGAGTAATGCACCTCCCCGTTAGTCTTTGGGGTATTGTTAGGAGGAGACATAACAACCTCCCGTTAAACTTTGGGTTAGGTACTTTAAACGCATTGGGAAACTTGGGCTATCACTTGGACTACGTAAACTAGCACGTTGAAACTATTTTGTTATGTTCATGTTGGATATGAGTTTTTATCCTATTATGCTATGTAAACAAACTTGTATACTCGCTCTTTGCTTTTGCATTGAAACTCTATTTTAATACATGTTGCAGGTTGATTATTGAAGTATGGATGATTCATGAAACAAGTTTAGGGTGGACTAGATACACACCTAGATTAATCTATCATTTTGTTTGTTATGTAATGTTATGAAACGAAGTTGTTATTTCCTTTTGAATTATGTATGACATTTAGTTTTGAAATGAAATTTGAATTTAAATTAATTATTGTCACATAGTGTTATGACGTTTTGAGCAATCTACACACTTCGTCTCATCCCGATGTTTCCGCCATCGGTTGGGGTGTGACACCACGGGTTTCTCAGCAACTGATCCACTAATCACTTCCTTGTTATCCACTGTTTCAACCACAGCCGAATTCTAGAACTCCTTGATATGAGACTGATAAGCAGTGTGCTGTGTAGTGATTGCATAGTTGATACGAGCGCGATGAAGATACTCCATTATTCCCGTGAATTCCGGACTGATCTTGCCTTCAGGTTGTAGATAAGCAGCCATGTTATGTCTAGATTCAGACATAGATTCAACCTCAGATTTTTCCTTCTTCGTTGGCTTTGCCCGTTCCTTCTTTACTTTCGGTGCCATTTCTGTACATCAAAGCAATGACACGTAATGAGAAACCAGTCAAACAGTCAACAAGGATTTCACACTTAGAAAAATTTCAATTTCTTGAAAAATTTCTAAGTGTTGAATCCTCGAAGGATGCCATTTGGCCATCGAAGGATTGACACATGGCTCGAAGGATGACAAACTGGTCGAAAGATGTTACTTTCCTCGAAGGATGAAATTCCTTATCGAAGGATCATCTTTCGAGGGATCATAAATTTGAAAGATATCTTGATCATTCGAAAGGTCTGATCAATCGAAGGATGAATCCTTCGAGAAACTTAACATCTTTCGAGTCTCAATTCGAAAGATATTTTGCAACACATCTTTCGAGGTTGAGAATCAACATCCTTCGTGTTGATTTCCGGCAACACTGTTCATCGGATGATTTTCCGGTGGTCATTTTAAGTTTAAATTCCGGTAACAGTTTTAAGTGGGTTTCAAGTATGTTTTATACCAGATAACAACAACATCAAAAACCCACCCCGGACACTAATCCTAACCCGGATAACAACCACAAACACATGAATCAATCTTGCATCACCTTTTCAAATTCCTTGCATAACTTATCATCGGTAGAACCAAAGATAATGTCATCGACATACACCTGTACCAACAGAAGATCTTCACCTTTTTCCTTGATGAAGAGGGTACAATCGATCAAACCCCGTCTAAACCCATTGCTCAGCAGGTAGGTAGACAGTGTCTCATACCAGGCCCGAGGTGCTTGATGAAGACCATATAACGCCTTGTTAAGCAGTAAAACCCTGTCAGGATGTAATGGATCTTCAAACCCCGGTGGTTGCTCGACATATACTTCCTCTTCGACTACTCCGTGAAGAAAAGCACTTTTAACATCCATCTGGTACACCTTGAATTTCTTGAAGGATGCGTAGGCTAGAAAGATTCTAATAGCCTCCAGACGTGCAACAGGTGCATACACTTCATTGTAGTCAATACCTTCGATCTGACTGAAGCCTTGAACAACTAACCTTGCTTTGTTTCGGACAACAATCCCACGGTCGTCCTTCTTGCACTTAAACACCCAACGAGTTCCGATCTTCTTGTAGTTGTCGGGCCTATCAACCAATTTCCATACGCCCAACTTCTCGAACTGCTGAAGTTCTTCTTGCATGGCTTCCACCCAGGATTCATCTTTCAATGCCTCCTTCCAATATCTAGGCTCTTCTTGGCTAACATAGCAAGCGAAAGACCAATCATTTTGTTGTCCCGATTCTCGTATCTCAGCATACAAGCCAGCATTTTCGTTATTTCTGATTTGATTCCTTGTCCTTACACCACTGAGAACATCACCTATAATATTCTGCTGAGGATGAATGTTATGAATTCGGGTTTCAGAAACTGGAGGAATTTCAACATTAGACCTCAAGTTATTGATATTTAAATTCCCGATATCATTCTGAAGCTGTTGAGTTGTAGAAGATGATGCATTTTCTTCTTGGATAATTGGCGCAGACACTGGATCCGTTGCTTCTGAAGTACCTTGAACCGGATGCGGTGCTTCACCATCATTTGCATCAACATACTCCTCATCTTCCGATGACAAATTGTAATCGACAGCATCATTAAACACCTCATTTGAAACGAGATTGTTGACAGAAGAAGATGCTTGTGAGTCAACATTGATTGGGCGAGCTAACTGAGAGCCAGTCGCATTTTCGCTTTCAGACAACATTTGAGCAATTGCATTGTCATCATCAAATGTCGGCTGATTAAATGAGTCGAAAAGACAATCATAATCGAACATCCATGGATCTCCAGAAGGCTTCGGTGGATTAGAATATCTTTGAACTCTTACTTCACCCCATTCTTCAATCCTTTTGGTAGCAGATTAGGAGTAGTATACCCAAGGAAGTAACCTTCGATAGCTTTGGCACCAAACTTCCCGTCAGGCTCAATCATGGTACATGGTGCTCCAAAAGGTTCTAGATATTCCAAGTCAGGAGTCTTCTTGTGTAGGAGTTCGAAGCACGTTTTGCCATGTCTTTTCACTGTGAGAACCCTGTTTAACGTGTAGCAAGCCGAGGCAACAGCTTCAGTCCAGAACCGAACTGGAAGCTGAGACTCAACCAACATGGTTCTTGCAGTCTCAATTAAGGTTCTGTTCTTTCTTTCAGCGACTCCATTTTGTTGTGGTGTGTACCGAGAGCTGTATTCATGAAGGATTCCTTTTGCAGTGCAAAATTCATCCATAACCCTGTTTTTGAACTCGGTTCTGTTGTCGCTTCGAATTCGCCTCACCTTTAGATTATACAGATTTTCCAACAAGGTGATCAAATTCTTTAGAATTTCTGGAGTCTCACTCTTGTGAACCATGAAGTCAACCCATGAAAATCTTGAATAATCATCAGTAACTACCAAGCAGAAAACATCCCCGTGCACACTCTTGTGTTTGACTGGGCCGAAAAGGTCCATATGCAGACGTTCGAGTGGCATGTTTACAGTGTTAACCTTTTTCAATGGATGTGATTTCTTGATCTGCTTCCCTTTCTGACACGGCACACAGACATCTTGAAGTTGAAAATTCTTCACATTGACACCTCTCACCAGATTGTTTTTGACAAGGTGATTCATTTTTCTGAGGTGAATATGACCCATCCGTCTGTGCCAAGAGATCGTCTCCTTTTCAGTGGCTTTTGAAATAAAGCAAGTAACTTGTTTGGATTGAGTTATTGCTTGGCTCATATCAAGGACATACAAATCATTAACTCTTGGTGCTGATAAGAGAATCCATTCTGTGGGAATCTTGAATCCTGGCTTCAGCACATAACAACGGCATCATCAAAATGCACGGTGAACTTCTTGTCGCAGATCTGAGAAACACTCAGGAGATTGTGATCCAACTGTTGCACATAATTGATTTTGTCGAAACTCACAATTCCATTTGAGATCATTCCCTCGCCGGTGATATACCCTCCTTTGTCTCCAGCAAACGCAACATATCCTCCTCTTATACTTCGCACATCGAAAAGAAGACGATAGTCGCCCGTCATGTGCCTGGAAGCCCCATTATCAACAATCCAATGACTATTAATAGTTCCTCCTGGAGCCGCCTGCACATGCAACTAACTTATCAGTTTGAGAGGGGGACCCAAGCCTTTGTGGACTTGGGTCGTCCTTGATCATCAAGGAAAGTGATCTCAATCACTTGATGATTAGGAAAAAGAACTTGTGGTGCTCCCCCTGATTGAATTACCTGTTTTTGTTTCCAAGCTGTTTGTCCTTTACCAGTATTTGTATTAATTGTTTTAGCATTTACTGGTTTTACAGTTGTAGATTTTGCTTGTACAGGTCTTTCTTCTTTGACCTCTGATTTTAAGGCCTTTTCAATTACCTTTTGATTCTTTTGTTTTAACTTCTTTTCCCTTTCTTTCAAGACACGTGGGTCTTGTTTCGGGGAAACTGGTCGTTTTTGGTAATTGATTTCTTAGGGAGCACTCGATTTTGACTTTAGCTTTTGCAGGTATGGGCAATATCTTACAATATGCCCAACTGTGCCACATTCAAAGCATGTTCTCCGCTCTACAAACCTCGGAGAAACATGTTGATGACCAGACGAAGAACCAGACAATGAACTTTGTGATCTAGACGTACTAGGACCTAAATCACATCCGTTGGTGTGTTGGGTGTAATTATTTTGATCATTTCGTTTTAAAATTCTAACTTGTTTTACAAAATCAACGTTAGATTTATCCTGAAATGTTTCAAGTTTGTCTGAACCAGTGGATCCAACAAAGTTCATTTTTGGTTCTTGTTTCTTAACAGGAGCTCTTTTGTTTTGCACCTTTTGTTGTTGAACCTTAGGTTGCTCAACCCTTGATTGTTGAATTTTAGGTTGTGCAGCCTTAGGTTGAGTAGCCTTAGACTGTTCAACTTTAGGTTGTTGAACCTTTGGTTGTTCAGTCTTTGCTGCTGAACTTTAGGTGCTTGAACATTCTTGTTCTGAGCCTTCTTTCCCTGTACCTTACCCTTTCCGGAGTTGACTTGTTGTTTTCGCTCAATTGGTAGTTTTTGGTTTCCGTATTGTTTTCTAATTTGTTCACACGGAATTGGATCACATTGAGTGACTGTAACTTTGCCACTTTTGTTCCCCAAAAACTTATCAGTGCATCCTTCAAAAATTTGCTCAATTAAATCTTGATTTACATTTTTAATTGGAAAATCTTTGTTAGAGTAGATTTTGCTATCTCCTTTGAGCGTATACAACAAGTTATTCCCTTCAGAGCTAACTACAAGGGATTCCATTGCTTTTGACATTTCAGTCTTACTCGGTTTCACTGGTGGATCACACAGAATGTGATTCTCGATAGGAATATCTGTTGTAACCGAGTTAGACTGTTGTTTCACAATTTCTTCAGGTTCATCGTCCGAAGAATCAGCATCCTCAATAATGGGAGGACTCTGTTCCTTAACACACGATGAATCTGTCACATTCTCAGATTCTGATTGACCCGAGGATGATGTACCAGTTGTGAACCCGAGGCCTGCTGCAAAGTCATCTAGACCGAGTGGCACAGTAGGTTCAAAACGGGGCATATCCTCGTCATCAGGCAACTTGGAGTAATTGTGATTCATCAGGAGAGGACATGATTTGAATCCAATACATTTTGCATCCCCCTTTTTCCTTTGAACATCAATAATGTGATCCAAAACATAGCGGGAATTGGAATAGCTTTCCAATTTCTGCTTAATTGTCTCACATTCACATCGAGCTGTTGCTAACTCTACCATTTGCTTTTCAATTGTGTCAATTAGATTATTGTTAGCATGTTGTTTTCTCAAAACAACCTTTTGTAATTCAGAAACATCATGTTTTAATAACGCAATTGTTGCTTTAAACTCCTTTTCATTTCTGGTTAAAAACAAGTTAGCTTCGGTTGCTTTAGAAAGATCAACAATCAATTCTTGATTGTGTTTGTGTGTGATTTCAAACAAACTTTCCTTTTCTGCATATTCTAAACACTTTGCACATTCAATAGAAGCAGAAATAGAGTCAGAGTTAGCATCACATACCTGAGAGGTTTGACCTTCTACGTGAGCCATAAAGGCTGTATGAAAAGAAAAAGATCCATCTTCAGAGAAAAACTGAGCAAGCTTCTCGGAAGTTCCAGCAGATTTCTGGCAAAGAATAGATCTCCTTTTGCATAATGCTTCAGCTTCAGCCAAAAGCTCATCAACCTCCAAATCTAAAGCATCACTTGATAAATCACCAGCATCAAGTGATTCCCCATCCATGCTCCCACTATAACCCGAACTATCTTCATCTTCTGAAGATTCACCAGCAGACACGGGTTCCACTACCTTCTCAACCACTTTAGCATAACATGCTGTTCCACCATTTCCTCCTTCTCCAAGCTGAAGATTCCAGTTGCATATTTCATCAGCTTGAACAACTAATCCTCTGTGGGGATTAGTGTTTGTGGATCCAGATGTATTTCCTCCAACGGGAACTATTGATCTGTCAGAATTGTTGTTCTGTTGCTGTTGTGGCTGTCTTTGATTCCTGAAGGGATTCTGATTTCCTTGCTTAGGTGGCTTCTGACACTCCCGCTTGAAGTGACCCTTTTCACCACAATTGAGCTTGGTGTTGTTGTTGCTTTCCAAGTTGGTTCTCCCCGTCCTTTCCATAAACTCCTTTGCTCTTCGAATTGCACTAGCAAGAGCCCATTTGATATCCATCATTTCAAACTCTTCTTTATCCACTTGCTGATAGTCTTCATTGGTTAGATTGATATTCCCAATCTGACCTGCAACTAATCCACAATAAGCACTAACCAAGGTATTCAACATCTCCATATGCTCCTTGGCTATTTCAACAGTGACTTTGGAAAAGTTGGAAGTGTCTAATCTGACTGTGTTCGGATTGGAAGTGGCTTGAAAGTTTGAAGAGTTTCCATAAAACCCTTGCTGTTGCGGTTGTTGCTGCTGAGCTCTGCTTGGATCTAAGAAAGGCGATGGTGTGAATTGCTGAGCTGTCTGTTGTTGTTGAGAAGAAGAATCTGGTCTTGAATACATCATCGTGTATGCTGAAGGATCAAACTGATTTGTTGTGGAAGGTCCGGTGTTTGAGATGAAAGCTGTTTGAAGCTTCACGTGTTGAGAGGCTGGTTTTTCTCCACTAATACCACCTGCAATCCCATAGTACATCTCTGGATCTGAGGAGTTATTGTTCTTTTTGCCTTTAGCTTTTCTTCTACATCTTTGTTCTCCAATTTTTGAATTAACTCATAAACGGTGATTGTGTCCAGAACACCATTTTCCTTGAGAATTTCAAGATAACCGCTCCATTTTGCTGGTAAGCTATCAGCGAATCTCTTCACCATTTCTTGTGGAGTGGCAGTGACTCGGAAGGCAAACATCTCACTCAACAAGTGATGGAACCTTGTAGATAACTCTGCCAAACCCTCATTCTCCATACACGTGAAACCTTCAAACTCTTTCTTCAACAATTGTTGCTTGATCTTTCTAGATTGAGCATTTCCTTCACATCGTAACGTAAGCATATCCCACAAGCTTTTAGTAGTCGTGCAGTAAACAAACTGGTGGTAAATGTCCCTGTGAAGAGCTTGTGTGAGAATCATGAATGCTTTCTTTTCTAACTCAAATTTCTTCTTATCATCATCAGACATAGTGCTGTAAGTTTATGGATTGGATCCTGCAACTTCCAACTCATTTTCAAATGGGGTTAAGAAACACATCCATAGATCTTGACCTTGCCCCTGAACATAAGTTCTCAGCCTTTCTTTCCACCATCCCCAATCATTGATGTGATTTAGTTTTGGCGGTTTTGTGCTTGTACCAGTTTCACTGTCGTTCTGCATCATTGCTTGAATGATGCTGCTTTGATTTGTGACCAATGCCCATTGATTTGCAGTTATCATTGCAGCTTGAGGTGGGGCAATAGCCTGCATCCACGTAGTTTTGTTGAAATCTGATGCAGATTGTGTGGCTGATGATTGCGTAGCTGATGATTGTGGAGTCAAAGTTGTTGTAGTCCACGCGGTTGGATCCCGCTGACCGTTTGTTCCCATTTTAAAAAAAAAATTAATATATTAAGTGAAAATTGATTTAAAATTTGAAAAACAAGTTTTTCTTTTTGAAAATTCAATGTTCACAAACTATGTTAATATGTTGAAAAGAAACAAACAGCCGAAAGATCCTGGATCGAAAGACCTGAAAAACACAACTGTTAAACTTAAACAGATAAGGATCGAAAGATAGCACTTGTTCGAAGGATCAACAGTGTTCGAAAGATCACTGTTGAATTTCGAACAATAGTTTCGAAAGATTCTCCAAGACGAAGGATCCTTATCTTTCGAATAGTAACAGTAGCTCGAACAATATATCCTTCGAAAAGATTCCTTGGCTCGAAAGATAACTCACAGACTTCGAAGGATGTTCGAAGGATGAATATCTGCCGAACCTCCTTTGATCGAAAGATAGTCTTTCGACTTCGAAGGATATCTTTCGAACAGATCTGACACAGTTGACAAAAGGTGACAGGTTGGTGAAAAAGGTGATTGGTTGGTAGACGACTTTCGGCAGAAGGTATGTTCAGACCTTACCTTTTCACCAACTCAGATTTGACCAATATTATATTACCTAAAATGGAAGGTTCTTATCCACAAAAACCGGTCACCGGAGTAAGCCGGAATTTGGCCGGAAAGTACCAAAGTTCTTAAAAACAAGTTTTTAAGTTACCTAAACCTTCCTTTAACACACCCGGTTAGTTTAGAACACGTTTTTACGTCAAGAAATCCAAGAAAAACACTAAAAACGGGTGCTAAACCAAGTGAGTTTTGTTCAAACACACCAAGATCTTGTATAAACTCGGTTTTTAACAAGGAAAAGAGCCACGGCTCTGATACCACTTGTAGGTCCCTCGGAGGTTGAGGTTAAACCTTATCCTTGTTATGTTTAACACTCTAGCAAGTGCGGTTTTTTTTTAAACAGTATAGTTTATAAGATATGTCAAGAATACGTAAAAAATTATAAGTTTGTTGTGGAGGGGTGAATTGTAACTAATTATCTATAATTTTGTTAAAATCACGGGGATTTAAATGTAATAAGTTTAGGGGCTAAAAAATAAATAGCGTTTAAAAGACCAAACTACCCTCATTTTAGGGGTCTTTCTATAAATAAAGGGGGGAAAAGTTCTTATTTTTTTGATATCTTAAAATACCCCTCCCTTATGCATTATAATATAGTATAGATTACCTGCTAAACCAATGAATTCTGAAGAACAAGATTTTTTTTGAAGTAAAAAAAAAAAAAACTAAGGAAAATGAGCTGTATATATAGCACTTTTAAACCAACGAATTCTTAATAACCTGTAGCTTGTTTCAACTAACTAATCTTATATATATGAGTTTAATTTTAACTTATAATCCCTGAAAAAATGTAAACACAATATAGTTATAACTTAGAATCCATAAAAAATGTATCTAGTCAACATATAAGAGTTTTTTTTTTTTTTTTTTTGAAACTGACTAATATAATCTATAAGAACATAGTTAACTTATAATGCGTAAAACTTTGCAACAAAATTTAGTATTTAGATAGTAAAGATCGTAAATTATTATTTATTTTACTTGTTACAAACTTTAAAAAAAAACTTTTCTTTTAAGAAATAAAATGTTTTGTTTATAAATAAAATATGTTGGTGCAGTTGTCTGTCGACTTCATCTTCGTTCGAGTCTTAGGTTAGAACTGATAGATCAGTGCACGTAAAACGAGAAATGGGATTTTATAGGTAATTCCACTTGAAATGACACATGGTCATTTCAAGCGAAATCAAGTGATGTAATTCCGCTTGAGTGGTGATTCCGCTTGAGTGGTTATTTCGCTTGAGATGTAATTCCGCTTGAAGCTGTTTCAAGCGGAATCACATGCCTATAAATAGTCCTTCAAGCGAGATCAGTTGTAACGTTCTTGTTTCCGACGGCGAAGCTCCGTCGAAGTGTCTCCAAGTCTGTAAACGTGTTCTAATCAATAAAAGAGATAGTTAATAGTGATTCTAGTGTTATACAAGCTAAACAAAGACTGAATCAATGAATTCCGCCTCTGATTCAGTCTAAGACCTCTTCTGATCGACTCATTAAGGTCGTTTCACGATCCTACATGTGGTATCAGAGCTCAGGAGGAAGAGTTCTTACTGTTTAGCTCGTTTTCGCTGGAAAATTCTGAATTCTACACCTTCTTTTCGAAATTGAACAAGTTTTCATGGTTAAAATGGACTGAGTTTTTAGTATTGTGTGTAAAACTGTGTTTTAACAAACCCTTGAGAGAATCGGATCAAAATTCGAACTAAAACTGATAAAAATGGACTGAAAACCTTATTCCGCTTGAACGAGATTAGTGATTCTGCTTGAAAATTTGTGATAATTTCATGCGAAATAAGGTATTCCGCTTGAAAATCATCTGATTCCGCTTCAAGTTGTGATTTCGCTTGAATCATCTTGTTTGAAAACTTATTTCGCTTGAAACATTTCAAGCGAAATCAGTTATTTCGCTTGAAGTGTTATTCAGTTTGAAAATTAATTTCGTTTGAACTTGATAATTTTCACTTGAAGATTTGTATTGTGTGATATTTGTCAGGATTGTTTGAAATATGGCAGAAATGTTTGATGAGAAAGAAAATGATTATCTTGAAAGTTTAAATTGTTGGTATATGAGAAATTTGGATAGTAGTTATAGAAATGTAAATGTGGATATTTAGGTTAAAAGTTTTGAACATTTCATGTGTCAAAAGGATGGAACGTTGGATGAGTTGGAAAGACGGTTTAACATTTTAATAGACAATTTGAAGAAAAATGATATTAGAATATCAAATGATGAACAGATATCGAAATTGGCAGAGGCATTACCTGCTAAATGGGATGAATTCTTGATTGAACTAAAAAAGAAGGATATTTTTCCTGAGCTTTATCCAAAACAGTTCTTCAATGAGGTTAATGCAGAGTTTCGTAAGGAATATAGGAAAAAGAAGGAATTGGTGAATGAAATGGAAAATAATTTATAAAAAATGGAATTGAATGTACTTGCTGAAATAGATAAAAGACTTCATGTGTGTCTTGCAACAAAGAGTATTTTAAAATATGATATTAAAAGGAAATATTATATCGATGAAAGTATGAATCCTTTTGATTTCGTTAAACTCTTTTGTGCATGAACATACAAGATGGAAACAAAGGAAATCACAAAGAAAGAAGAATCTAGTTCTGAATCTGTGTGCATTAAATGTGACAAATCTGAAGCTGACAATATCAAACTCTTGAAGAATGTGGTGAGTTTGACATTGGAAATTCAAGCTTTGAAAGATGAGAAGAAAGCTGATGAGAGACAGATTCTTGAAATACAGGAAAATTTTGAGAATTTGAAATCTGAAAATGTTAAACTGTTAAGTGATTTGAACAGCTTGACATTAGAAAACAAGGTTTTGAAAGAAAAAGAAAAAGATTTTGAAAGCAAAAAAGAAATCTTCAGAAAATGAAGATTTCTGGATAAAGCTTGAAAACAAAAATTTGAAAGCAAATGAAACGAAATTTCAAGAACAAATAAAAATTTTGGAAACTGAAAAATCTGTTCTTGAAAACAATCAAATTGAGAATGAAAAAACAATCAAGTCTCATCTTGAGAGAATATTTCAGCTTGAGAATGAAGCTAAGAATTCAAGAAACAAAATTGATGAGCTTGAAAAGAAATTGAAAGGTTTTGTGACCTCATCAGAATTTTTGAATCATCCTTGTCCAAAACCGATCAATTCTGTTCCACTAAGTGACAATATCACAAATTTTGACAAAGTCAAAATTGAAGATTGTGATGAGAAAACTGATGATGAAGCTGAGAAAAGAAAAATATTTTTGAAGTTAAAAGAAAAATTTCAAGAAACTAATTTACATTCTACAGAAAAAGGTGAATATTCATCACAGAAACTTTTGAAAAAGAATGCAGAACAAAAACCAAGTGCAAAAAATTTTGAAAAAGTTCAAAACAAGAAGAAAATCTCATCAGTTCAATCATCCAATCATGATTTTGTCCATAGTGCTCAAAACCAAAAAACTGTTGGTAAAAAGTGGTGCAGGTTTGACCACAATGCTTCAAAGCCAAATCCAGATTTCAGGAGGAGTGATGATTACCACAAAGCCAAACAATGCTATAATCTGAGTATTTGGTGTGGAAGTGGCGATTGGTACGATAACAGAATGTGTTACACATGCGGTGTTCGAGGACACATTGCTGTTAACTGCCAAAATCAGTGGTTTGAGATGAGAAGATGCTTTGAATGCCAAATCAAAGGTCATATTGCCAGAGATTGTCCAATGAGGTCAAAGAGAAGATCGAGGGCTGAATCTCAGAAAGAGGCAAAGAAATCAGTCAATGTCAAGCCCAAAGAACAAAAAGTTCAAGAACCTAAAGTTCAAGAATAGAAAGTTCATAAACAGAAAGTGAAACTTTCACAAGGGCAGAAAGACAGACTGAGGAAGAAGAGGAAGAAAGCGAGAGAGTATCTCGAAAGGATTTTGTCCTCGGATACAACAGGAAAATCAGATAAAAGTTCTGATAAATCGTCTTGCTCTTCAAAAAACGACAAGTCTTGCAAAACGAATTCATCAGATACAAATCTGAGGACAAAAGAGAAAGTAACGAAAGAAAAATTAACTAATCAAACTGATAAAAAATCAAAGAAAGTTAATTTTTCAGATAAAATCTTTATCAAGGTTTTCGAGTATAAAAGAAACTGTGAAAAATCATTCATATCACAGGTTAATAAGTATGGAAAACCTAAATCCAGAAAGCATTGGATTCCAATGAAAATTGGTGATGAATTTGTTTCCTCGGAAACAAAGGAGCCAGTTGTGGCAATGATCTTGACTCGTCAAAGTCAAATGAGCCATGTTCAGGCGATGAATCTGGTTCATCAAAACCAGAAGAGCCATGTGTTGAGGTAAAAGTTGAGAATTCTGGTTTAAAAATGGATGATGCAAATTTTCCACCATTGTTGAACAAGAATTCAAAAACACCCAAGGACCGTCAGGCTTGGGTGAATCTGTTTAAATGAAAAATCTGACTTGCCGGATTTCCCAGGTTGGTAAGCGTGGAACATGTATCGGCACTTTTCTTGAGAAATTCACTTCGGTGATATTTTGAAATTCAAAAGATTAATCAGGGACATTAAGTTGTACTTGATTTTTCTTTCATACAAATGAATGGTGAAAATTGGGAAATGATAAATCTTTCATGTGTTTGAGGAGAACAAAGTGATGAAGTGACCCCGAACCTACAAGTGGTTGGTAAACAAATTAATTTTTCCGGAAAAACCATGTTGATTAAAACAAACTTAAGTGTTTTGAAATCATAATGGGAAAATAGTTTGTTGTAAGGGGGAGTTCTGATTGTTTACGTCAAGTGGATGGAGATTTGAAGCGATTTTCATCATGTTGTCAAGTTTGTACAGGTTGTTTCAAATTTTCCCAGAAAATCAAAATGGAAACACATTTTGATTTTAGGGGGAGTAAAAATTTAAAAAAAAAATAGAAAATTTGAAAAAGTCAAAAACATTGAAAAATTCAAAAATGAGTTTTGTTGATACAAGAGGAAATGATAGTAAATCAGTGAACTATCACAGCATGCTAAAGAAATGTAATGCAAAAAGCGATAAACGATCTCACTAAGGATGTGATGATAGGCTCAGCTAGACTAGTAGATTTGTGATAACGATACAAACATAAATGAAAAAGCCTAGTTCTAGTGGGAAACGTGATTGAAAGCATAGTACTTAGTTTTGTCCTTCTTGATTATGTGCCTACTCAGTAATCGCTGAATGCCAAAAAGCATAAAAACTGGTTAAGTTTGTGAATTTTCACAACTTTGCTAAAAATGACTCTGTGATTGTGTATTTCTTTTGCAAAGATTTAAACTTGTCTTATTTCTTTATTTTGTTTAAGCATTGGACATCCTCTGCGTATACGTGAGTATCGACCTGGATGTTATTGCCTAAACGTCCTGCTTTATTTTATTTGGTGTTTCGTTTAAGCTTTGGACCTCCTCTGTGTATACGGAAGTATCGACCTGGTGGTTAAAGCCTAAACATTTTCAACTTGTTTTTAGTTTCTTTATTTTGATTAAACATTGGACTTTCTCTGCGTATACGGAAGTATCGACCTGATTGTTAATGTTTAAACATTCTGCTTTGTTTTCGCACAAATCACAGTTGATCAAAGTTTAACGGCATTACTTGAGTTAGTGTATTTCATGATGAGGGGATATGCTGAGATCGTGGGGTCCATAAGAATTTAGTGCAGAATTAATATACCATAACGTATCGGTAAGCATTTCAAAAGTTTTTAGATTGAGTTTAAGTGGACAGCAATATCGTCGATCTATGTGAATCGTTTAGAACTGAAAATGTTTAAAGCTTAACGGTGCTAGTGATTGGTCACTAAACTGATATGATCCTCTTACACAAGCTCACAAAAATAGTGTCTGTAAATATTTCTGTATTGCATTTTATTCTGTTATATTCAAAAGTCCAAAAAGATTTTAGTATGTTTTAGTATAAATTTTGAAAAATCCAAAAAGATTTTTTACAACTGATGTTGGAAAGCTGATTTTCAAAATTCCGAGTGCTGAACTTGATGAACAGGGTTGGGAGTGTGTGCTTAAAGGAAGAAATTTGTTTCGAGAAAGAAAGTTTGATTAGTTAATCAAGGTCATTAAATTGAACTTGATGTAACTATTGTAAAAAATTATGTGTTTGTGAGAAAATTATGTAGGTAATGAGTAGAACAGAGACAAAGCCAGGAATTGATCTCAAGGTAATAGCTAATTCCAGACAGCGATCCCAGCATGATGAAAGGGGGAGTCTGATGAGGTTAGAGCCAAAGAGAAGATCCTGGTACTTGCTAAGAAAGAAAGAAGACCGATCAAGATTGAAGAGTCGTCATGTTGAAGACTCTCACTGAAGATTCCGTCAACATTCAAGGGGGAGTCTGTTGGTGCAGTTGTCTGTCGACTTCATCTTCGTTCGAGTCTTAGGTTAGAACTGATAGATCAGTGCACGTAAAATGAGAAATGGGATTTTATAGGTAATTCCGCTTGAGTGGTGATTCCGCTTGAGTGGTTATTTCGCTTGAGATGTAATTCCGCTTGAAGCTGTTTTAAGCGGAATCACATGCCTATAAATAGTCCTTCAAGCGAGATCAGTTGTAACGTTCTTGTTTCCGATGGCGAAGCTCCATCGAAGTGTCTCCAAGTCTGTAAACGTATTCTAATCAATAAAAGAGACAGTTAATAGTGATTCTAGTGTTATACAAGCTAAACAAAGACTGAATCAATGAATTCCGCCTCTGATTCAGTCTAAGTCCTCTTCTTGTTGGACCTTGTGCCGACCCTAAACAGTCAGTTGAGAACGTTCATCTTCACATACAAAGGCGGAATCAATGCACATGAAGTTACACAGCTTTTCCCTTTCAATTCCTTCTCTTTTATTGCTTTCTGATTTAATTTTGACAGAGTTTAGTTACACAAGCAATGATCTAGTTCCGCTCCAACGTACTGAATGAATGATGTGGTTTCGCTCAAGATGACTATATATAGTCTCTGTGGTTTCGCTTATAAGACATGCCAAATAAGCGAAACTACCTAAATATCACATGAGCGAAACCTCTAAGACAAATAAGCAGAACTACTTCTAACCTATGTACATAAAAGCAAAACTACAA
The DNA here is from genome assembly GCF_002127325.2 of Helianthus annuus. Taxonomy (NCBI): domain Eukaryota; kingdom Viridiplantae; phylum Streptophyta; class Magnoliopsida; order Asterales; family Asteraceae; genus Helianthus; species Helianthus annuus. The sequence goes on from NC_035447.2 coordinate 83,939,329, forward strand.
CATAATAACCTAATTTTGACTTTCAAGACCCTATGTTGACCTATCTTGACCTAAGACTTAATGCAGACGTAGTCAACAGACATTCCATGCATCAACAGACTCCCCCTTGGATGTTGACGAAGTCTTCAGCTCCGAGTCTTCAGTCTTGGTCTTTTCTCCAACTCTCTGTCTTTACATCATAAGCACTCTATCTTCACAGGCTTCAGGATCGTTACCTGACTCTATCTTCCATCTTCCCTTTGACTATTGATCCAGACTCCCCCTCTCGGTATGCTAGAATCTGAGAAATCTGGTTCAAGCTTTAACATTTAGCTTCCATGGGAATAATGAAGTCCAAAACCTGTGTCTCAAACTTTAAACATTACAAACCATCTTTTCAACAATAAATCACAAACTTAATCAGCTTTAGAAATGCACTCAAGTATTCAGGTCCAAGTTAATGACCCTGATTACTCGAGTAATCTACCAAGTTCAACTCAATGACTTTGGTTGATCATTTGACGAATCAAACTGATTTTAAAAAACATTTTCACAGTTTCTGAAAAATAACAAGTATCAAGTTAATGAACTTGTTTTTGACTTTTCATTAAATCAAATTCCAACAAGATAAGCTCTCCTCATTCTTCAGTCCAGAATCTCCTGCATCTACTTCAATCTTCGAGAATCCAACAATCAACTCTCCACTTTGGTTTGTCAAAAAATAAAGCAGAAATAAAAAATCTTTTTGGATTTTATAATGTGTTCTAAACTAAGAAATGAAATACAGAAAAACTTAAATTGCAGAAAGTAAACAAAATAAACTGTTTACAAACTTATTTTTGGTGAGCGTGTCAGGGAATCATATCAGCTTTTCAGACAAATTACTAGTACCGTTAAGCTTCATTTCATATTCAGATTTAAACAATTCACCTCGATTGTCGATATACTGATCCATCTTAAATTCTCACACAATTTTCAATTTACTCAGGATACGATTTAGATGACTTATGAACTTAGCTCATTCATGTGTCCCACCTCTTGAATATACTCCCGTATCTAGAATCTCATTATTCAGTCTTACAGGTGAGTATACTACAATGATATATGTACATAAATTAGGTATGCGAGGGCCGAGGGATCTCAGGTTGATACTTCCGTATGCGCAGAGAGATATCAGCTTCGACTTTTCAGTATGTCCCCTTTAGAGGATCTTTTATTTACAACAGAAGTGACTATCAATTTTATTTTTTCATCTGCATGCTGAGGGTTTATGCTATGTTTCAAGCATTTGCAGAAAGTATTATCCAAGGACTAGGTCAGAACTTCCATTCAGTAGAAGTCCCGGAATAATTCCCCAGACATCATTGAGTATAAAAACCTAGTATATCAGAATACGAGACATTTCAAACGAGATTTTAGGGGTTACCTATATATCCAAGTAGTGTTCCCCACGAATTTCGCAAGTTTGAAATTTTAGGTTTACATCCCGAATAAATCTACTAAATGTGCGAAAACCTATCGACACATCATTAGTGAGACTGTTTAACTCATTTAGTCTTTCCAAATATTTAGCATACTGTAATTGTCTAGCCGATGTACTATCATTTTCCCTTTATACACAAGCTCTCTTTCAGATTTTATATTGTTTTTGTATTTTTGCATTTTTTACTGTTTTTGTATTTTCTGAAAATAAACTATATACATCTATCTACTCCCCCTAAATACCAAAACAGGTAAAAAATCGACAAACCATTGCAGATTGTTTCTCGTCTTCTTCCGCAACAGTACACTCATCAACGCCAATTATGCCGTCCGACACCGACAGAAGCTTCATACCGTGCAATTTTAACAAATATTGAAACCGATTTTTATCAAAAGCTTTGGTATGTAAATTAGCTTTCTGTTCGTCAGTGTGGATTTTCTCAATTCGTATCAACTTTTTCTCGAAACAATCGCGAATAAAGTGATGACGAATTTCTATGTGTTTAGTTTTAGCGTGATGTACTGGATTCTTTGTTATGTTAATAGCGGCCTCATTATCAACAAAAAGAGGTGTGTTAAGAAACTGCAAACCGTAGTCGCGCATCTGTTGCTGTATCCACAGGATCTGAGAGCAGCAACTGCTAGCAGATACGTACTCCGCTTCACATGTAGATAACGCCACAGACGTTTGTTTCTTACACTGCCAGGTAACCAATCTAGGTCCAAAGAACTGGCATCCTGTCACAGATCTGGGAGATACTCAGCAGATTATTCTCTAGCTCAGCAATGTAGTTAATTCTTTCAAATGTTACAATCCCGTTGGATAACGTTCCTTCACCAGTAATCCTTCCTCCTTGATTACCCGCAAAACCTACGTATGCTCCATTTATGTTTCTCACGTCATACAGCAACGCAGTCTTCCCTGTCATATGTCTTGACGCTCCACTATCCATGATCCATCTGGATACAAGTTTTGGAAGATCCTGCACATAACAAACTATGGCTTAACCAACTTCAATAAAGATGTCGATTCATGCTTCGCGATCCAGGAAGCTCCGGCAATTCAAACTGCTTAGTCAAACATGGTGTCCACCCAGGCCTCATCAGCCTTAGATGTAACTTTGACAGTTTTAACTCTCGCAACTTGAATTTTAAAGTTTTCAGCCTTCAGAGGTGGAAAATTTGCATCATAATCAACTTGAATTAAATCCTCAGAAGGTGAAACCTTTTTCTCAGATTTGCGTTTCCAAACTTGTTGAGATAATGCAACCCGTTTGTAAAATTTGTCATTTTTAGTTACCAACTTCTTTACAGGTTCATTTTTCACTTTGAAGTTGTCATTTTTCACACTCTTTTTCTCAACAACGATTGGTGATTTACCCTTCACATCAACTTTCTTCTGTTAAATCTTCTCAGTTTCAGTCTTAGGCTTCACGTTGGTACACTTTCGTGCAATGTGACCAACTTGAGTACATCTAAAACATTTTCGAGTATCAGGCACTCGACTTGTGATTTCAGACTGAGACTGAGAAACTTTCTTCTCAAAAAACTCTTTGTTTGATTTTGAAAATATTTCTTTCTCTTCATCAGCAAGTGAACTCGAACTATTCACAAACTTTTTCTTCTCAACAAACCTTTTGTTTGAAACATTTCTTTTCTGATAAGACTTACCCCCTGATAACCATCCGACCAATTGTTTCGGTTGTTATTGTAAAAACGCGATGGATTAACAGGTTTCTTGTGGTGTGATTTATTTTTCTCAAAACTCATTTTTCTCTTTGTTTGACTCAGATTGTTCACTTCTGACAACTCAACTTCGACCAACTTGAAAACATTTGTCAAATTGTTCATGTTAACATTCTCAATAGGAAACTCAGAATCCGAAAACAACTTATCTAAACCTAACATCTTGTACATGATAAGATTTGATTCTTCGTTTAAGTTGTTCTTGGACTTTTGTTTCGGAATGTATTTGTCCAAGAAACACCCATCTTCCTCAGTAGTGTCACTATCCGTTTTTAGCACATTATCAACAACACCTTTTACAATATCATTTTGGACACTATCGTCATTGGAAGATGTGAACATAACAACAATGCTTTCCGGAAGTTTTACTTCACTTTCTTCTCCAATTTCAACCAACCCTGATTGCTTTTTCGTGTAATTATCCAAATCGGCGGTGGAACTCTATGAAAACCCACCCCGGTTCCATCAGAATACACGTCTTCGCCAGCTTTGTTTTTGCCGATGGGTTTTGGAACAATGTGTTGCAAAACAAAGCTTGCGGAGCTGTAACTGTTAAGCTTCAACTGGATTCGTTCGTTTTCAATTTCAGCCTCTTGAAATTTAAGTTTCAATTTAGCGATTTCATCCAGTTGTTCGTTGATTGATTCTTCTTTTACTCTGAGCACTGCTTTTAGGTGAACGTTTTCTTTATATGTTTTACCATTACGATCATCACTATCTTTCATTGTGCTTTTGAGTTTTTCAAATTTTTCAGAAATCTGACGGTTTTCAAGAATTAACTTTTCATTTTCCTTTTTAACTTTTTCATGATCAATTTTATCATTTTCAATTTGGCTAGTTAATTCTCTTATCCGTTCAGTTAAAGCTTTAACTGTTTTGTCACGATCGAGAATTTGATTCTCCACGCTTCTGACCTTTGCTGTCAGATCTTCAACTTTCTTACCGCTGAGATATGTGACTGTATTACAAAATTTGCGCTCTTTGTTGCAATTTTTGCAATCAGCATTTCCATCAATTTGTTTACCTGATGCATTTGTTGACAAGTATGAACTGACCTGGATTTTTGACTCAGACACGGAGTTGAAAGGAGATGAAAGGTGAAGAGTACGGATGGGCAAATAGTAGAAGTCAAGTTTGGGGACTGAATCAAGAGAACTGGAGCAATTTCACAGGCCTGGGCTTTGGCTAATGTACCTGGGTTTCTTCTTATTCTGCTATATGGTTTTTTTTTTGTTTGGTTTCATCCTTTAAGCCTTTTATCTTTTTGCAGTACTACGAAAAAAAATAAAAAAGCTTGAATCTTGTAACATGAGGATTGTCTTGCTCATTTTAGAACTTATTTCCTGTTTTCTTTGGGGAACTTCATAAGTGATTAAAATCATGGTTAGTTTAGTATCTAAGCGTTTTGCACTTCCAGATGAGGTTGTTATTTCTGGATCGAAGACCGCACGTAATGGTTCGAAGATATAATGTGAGTTTGTTTTTATATTTTATAATCTTTATACTTTTGGATCGAAGATTGCACGTTTGATTTGAAGATACACGATGAGTTTGTTTTTATATAGTATAAGCTTTATATTGATATACCTACAGCAATGGGTTGACATTTGACCATTTGATGTGTTTATAGATGTGACGGCAGAGGTCAAGTTACGCAATCTAAGAGGCAAAGGTCAAGTTATAAGATCCCAGATCCGTCTCTCTATTCACAGTTTTGAAGTTATTGGAGTTAAAAGTAAGAGTACTCTAAAAGTAAACATATATCAACTTTGCCCCATCCTCACACCCATCCATTTGATGTGTTTATACATATATATTTTAGGTCCATCCCCCATTTCCTTACCTCCATCCTCTTTGTCCCATCCTCATACCTGATCTACGTGGCGCGTACATGACGGATCATCCTCAAAAGATGGACTATCACCATACCGCATAGCCTAAGTCTATGATTGCACCGTATATTCTTTTTATCTCTCTCATTTTTCAATATCTTATGCCCTTGTATTTCCCTCTCATCACTACATCCCTTTTAAATCTGAGGTGCATACACAAGTACCCTTTTCTTTTTAATTAAAATTTGATTCGTCTTAAAAATCACTCACTCATCTAGCTAAACTTATTCTCGATACTAGAACAATAATACATACATGTTTAATAAGCGGGTAACATAACAACCCGCATACAATATGATTAAATCTTAACAATTTAATAACATGGATAGAATTAATGTATGATATAATAAATGTCATTACAAAATAATATGTTTGTTAAAGAGGTACATGAGTCATTCATGCAATCATATATCCAAATAAGAATGATAAGCATAATATAAGATTTTAGAGAATTAACTATTTTAACATGGTGAAATTTACAACAGAAATTTCGTGTATCAATACTTGAAAGTTGATACATATTTCATAACATCACAACGACTTGAAAGTTGATATATATTTCATAACATCACAACCAATTGCCAAAACTAATTATTTGCAAATCATCAGTCATCTTTACCCATTTTTCTATCTGTAAAACTATCCAATGGCTTCAATAAACCATATGTAACAGCCATGGAGATCCACCCTCCGATTAGGACCCGGGTGGCAGACACCCTCACACACGACCCACCCAACACTGCACCAACCCCACCAAACAACGCTAGTGCCAAGGACGTTACCACCACCAGCACCACAACTCTAGTACTATAATCATCAACAGCCATAGCCGCAGCCAAAGGAAACAAAGAACCACATAGAAATGCCAGTGCAGATGCTGCACCGGCCTTATACGGATTTGGCAAGCGTTCTTTTTCTTCTTTTTTTGGTCTTTTCTCGAGTATCTGTTAAGTTAACCAGTATTTGAACAAATTAAACAATGGATTGTAACGAGTCTACGTTTTTCAAATATGATTGAGCAGATATGACCTTGAAAGGAGCAATGAGTTTGAGTATTTGAACAAGCTCTTAATGAGACTCGTAATGGTTCAGACCTCTTATTGGTTCAACATTTAATGGTTCACACTGTTTGTTTCGCGAGCAGATGTCTGAATGGTTCAGACATTTGCCTTTGAATGGTTAAGCATTATACTGAGTCTGAATGGTTAAGACATTTAATCTGAACTAGTTTTTTTATATCGCGTGTTGCGTCGAAACCGAGCAAATGATAATGTAAAACAAACGTGATTTGAAAATAAAGCATGTTGTTTAGAAAGTCAAACCATTAGAACGATTTAGTTTATCATCGTACCGTTTTATAATACCAAATAAATACTTTATTTTAAGTATAACTTCGTTTTAATAAATTTATAACGGAATGTCAGGGAAAGAAGTCAAGCACAACTACTTACTTAAGTTTTTAGAAAAAAGTTATAAACGTAACTTATTAAAGAAGTATCAAATTAATCGATAAATTAATATATTTAAAAAAAAGAAAAAAAAAACAATTATTAAAAAGTAGGTAAAGGAAATATATGTTTAAAAAAAAAGAAAAATATGTTACTAAAAGTAAATATAATAATAAACTATTATAATATATTAAATAATAAAATAATAAAAAACTATATATTATTATCAAAAATAATGTTACTATTCTTCGTCCCTCGAAATCAATATATATATATATATATATATAATTGGTCAGAGATTTGTCTCTGAACGGTTAAGCATTATACTAACTCTTAATAGTTCAGACCTCTTATTGGTTCAGCACTTAATAGTTCAGCACTTAATCATTCAGAAATTGCCAAATAACCCCTTAGACTATCTATTGAACATATCTAACTAGAGATGACAAAAATATTTTTTTATATTGGTGTTTAAAAGTTAATAAGCTAAACATTATCACTAAATATTTTTACTTATTTTTTTTTTTAAACTAAAGCCGTGTATGTGCCTTTCTGGCATCATGCGTCAGCTTTTGGGATCAAAACGCATAAGAGCTTTACACGCCTATAAAAAAAAAACAAGCTGTGAACATCACCTTCACCACAGGAGATCTTGATTTATTTTCTACAACATCGTGATCGGTTATCAGGTTTTCAAGCTTGATTTGTTGTAAGTTTGAGTTTTCCTGTTGATTCACAGCTGACTCGATATCTCGTTGAGTTGAAACCGAAACAAATTCACCAACAGCCATGCTGCATGCACCAGCAATGGCCCCGGCTAGTCCAGAAAGAACCATCAACCATTGATCTTCTTGAGCCGCACCCACACCCATCATCAAAGACGTGGTGGATAGTAACCCATCATTGGCTCCTAAAATGGCTGCACGTAGCCACTGAGCTCTCTGTAACCGGTCCACTCGGTTTGTTTGTTGCTTAACAGAATCAAGCGTGTGGTCACCACAAGCCTCAAGTGTTTCAGGAGATCCATGTACCATGTTTCAGTTATAGCGGTTGTGGGCGTGTGGCTTTCGTGCTTATGACACAAGTCTTCGACAACAATATATAAAGTCGGAATGGGTTGAAAACGACTTGTATCTTAGGCGGTATCGAGTTAGAATCAATGGCGAAGAAGTCGGAAGAAAAACTAATAAAGAAACCGTGTGATTTGATTAATTAGATTTTTGGAGCAAAGCTGTTGTCTTCTTATCAAATGCTAATGCTTTTACCGTTAAATACAAGTCATTTTTTTGTAGATGAACCTTTTGTCCAACTTTTAATATAACTTATTATGTGTTAAATATGATAAAGATTGTGTACGTGTATATACATAGGGTTGGTATAAGTTATTTAAAGGAATCATATTTGGTGCATAGTGTATACCTCCTCACAAATTTGGGTTCCTAGAGGCACACACGATTAAAAAAATTTCTCCCTCTTGTGTGTTGTAATTTTAGTAGCGAAGGGTTGCCTTATATATCATATTGCGTATATATAAACATGGTTAGCGTTGTTCTCATATATTTTTTTAACGGTAAATTTGGATCAATGGTGAACCACTGGGAGTGGCGTCTCTGAGAATTCATGTACCTTGTTTGAGCTCAAAAAATGTGCTCTTATGTCTTAAGGATAAACAATGCAATTACGAAAAATATTTGTAAATGAGCCTTGAAATTGTATGGGTTTACTTTTTAAAAAAATTAACATATATATATAGGATTTTTTTTTAAAACATATGCCCCGAGAAATCATGGGCCTTATGCCGAAGTCCTCCCCGCGCACCATCTAAGCCTCCCATGACCACTGAATTATCATCGTGTCACCAGCGAAACCATCCGATCATATCCATCTCTAGTAAGCAATAATGCTTATACACCAATTCAGGAGGAAGCTTAATAAATCTGGGAAAAACCAGAATCGAACCCAGGACCTAATGGTTCCTAAGCCTTATCACACCCCAAGATGTGACTATTTATATAAATTGCATTATTATTTATATACGTTGCGTAATACGTATGCGTGATTAGCATATACTGTTTCATAATTATTTTATAGTGTGCATGATTTTATGTGTAATTATGTAATATTCATGTGTAAATATGGCGCAGATGTTTTCACCCTGCGTGTTGCATATTTGTGGCTTCGTATCCTTTGTAGGTTAAGAGTCATCCATATACACACAATGAACACTGAAGAAACACGTAATTAATTTTATTGTTAATTAGTTTGATGTATGTTTCAACCATAAGGGTTAATCTTCTTTAGTTTTCTGAGCTCCTTAGTGACTGGATGATCCTGTAAAACAGAAACACCGTTAGCTCGTTAAGAGGGGAATATGGGGGTTTTCCTCTTAACCAGACTCCGGCGTGAGAATAAGTATCTGCCTTGAGGAGATTAAAGTGAGTAAAGAGTGAGAGTAGAGGGAATAGAATGATTTAACCTGTGAACTAAGGTCTCTATTTATGGCCGGAGAGGTGTAGAGGATGTGGGCTGATGGGCCTTGGGCCGGAAGGCGACAACGTAGCGGATATGCTCCTTGTCTCACTGGTGTCGACCGTTAGTGGCTTCTAAAAGCTTTCCGGTGCTGGCGCACCGTGATTGGAGCCACGTGTCACTGTTGTCGGCCTCGTTGTCCCTCGGCCACCAGCAGTTAAGTGGAGATCGTGGGACAGGTGTCTCTGCCCTGTGATTGGTGCCACGTAGGCGTCCTTGAGTACTTTCTGTCTCCTGCACGTCAGACGATCGTGGAGCACGATTGAGCAGAGCCTGGAGGACGCGGATTGGCTCTTTTCATCTGCCACTTGTACCTTTTGTACCTTCTGCAGTGGTCATGCGCTACAGGTCCTGCGCCACCCTTACCGAGCACGTAACTAGCCCGCGCAGGATTATAGTTGTTGAAGGCTCTTATCCAGAAAGCTAAGTGTTTAGATCAATGTTCTTCCTTTTTTAGACCCCGCGCGAGGTCGATCACTACTACTGTAGGTCGCGCGAGGTTGGGATTGAACATCTTGCTGATTAAGGAGTATGGTCCTGCGCGCGACCTGTAGGAAGGTTTGCGCGGCTTCTTGGGACCATACCCCTTCAAGTCCCCCCAGTCCAGTGCTGCACCATGCGCAAAGTAAGTGGTTGGAACTCTGGACTTATATATAAAAGAAGTTAAAGCTTTGAAAGTGCTTGCTTGATCCTGGTTAACGGCGCGCGTGTAAATGTTGGCTACTACGGCGCGACTACCAGGTTGGCTCTTGGTGATTCACTGCCTTTAGGTTGACGTGCGTAGGGTTATTGGTCAGTTGTTGATGATGTGCGGCCTTAGTATCTTCTGCATGAAGTTTGTAGTAACTTTATGCGGGAAAACCCTCGAAATTTGAATTCTGACGGGTTGGTGCAAATGTCGTTGATGGCGACGTTTGAGTTGACTGCTGACACTGTTGTCATCAAGTTGTCCCTGACGGTTCGGCTTTCCGTTAGGCGAGTGAGGCCCGTGCGCGTGTAGTAACCGTCACTCCGATAATCCCACCTTACGTGGCGTTCTGTGATTGGGCATGCGCGCGGTGATCTCGGCACGTTTACCCATCGCATTAAATGCGATGGGTATATATATCCGATGAGATGATGGAAAGGATCACTTTCTCTTCAATTGCTTTTATTTTCTCTCCTTATTCTCTGCAGATCTTCAAATCTTCAAGTAGTCGATAGCAGATTCTTGAAGAATCTTCATCGTATCTTCAAAACTTCTTCCAGAACTTTTCGAAGTTTAAACTCAATACTCATGGCTGAAGAACATCATGAAGACAATCCTGGTGAAGAAGGTCTTGTTCCCATCCTCAAGTGGGATCTAGGGCTGTTCGAGCAGATTTTTCGGAGTTTCCGGTTTCCACCGGAATGGGATGCCAGGTATCCCGGTCAGAATCAGACGGCCGCCGATGCGCCGTCGGGCTATATCACGTTATTTGAGGATTTCTTTCATCAGGGCAACTTCCGGTTGCCGGCGACGAATTTTATGGCCCACATTCTTCGATTTTATGGATTTCATATCTCGCAGATGAGTCCTCCTGGGATGGTCAGGGTTCGACACTTCGAGTTCCTTTGTCGATCTCATGATATTGAACCTACTGTGGAAAGGTTCCGGGTCTTTTATCAACTGATTAGAAATATGGGTTTCTATTCATTCGCCAGTCGAGGAGCTGCAAAGAAGATACTTCTGAATCCTCCTAAGAGCTTTCATGACTGGAAGCCAAAGTTCTTTTTTATTCACGAGGAAACCGATCGCCATGACCTTCCGCGCCTGGTCTGAGCCGATTGTGAAGGAGGATCTGCCGATTCCTAAGCAGGAGAACTAGTATATGATGCTTACTGCCACCCCAAACTGAGTGTTTGGTGAGAACGTCTTGGTAGCAGCGGGAATGAGTGACCAGTGGCCGGCGGATAGTAAGGACGTTCCAATCCTGAAGTTTGATGACAGAGGTTAGTCACTTACTCAATTTCTTTGATCTCATTGTTTTGTGACCTGTGCTTATTTGTGTAATTGCGCGTGTAGAGGCGCAACTGTACCAAGCTGCCTTCCTCACTTTCGGAGGGTCCATGGGCGTGCGCCCACTTAGGGCGGGGGAGGAATACTGGTATGACCAGATTAAAGGTCACTCCATGTATCAAGTTGCTGATGCTTTTGCCGATCCACCTACCGCAATTGAAGATGCGCATATTACTAACCCTCGACCTCTGCGCGCTTTGACTTCTGCTGGGAAAGAGATTGTTTATCTTTCCAGCGAGGAGTCTGTCGGATCTTCCAATAGGGAGTTAAGTTCCTGGTCTACCATCTTTGCAGGTGTGTTGCGTGACTTGGGTATTGACCCGGAAGAGAAGAAGAAGAAAACCAAGAAGAAGAAAGTCATCACCATCGATGCTGATGTGACTAGCAAGAAAGGTGGTAGCAGCCGCGCAACTGCTGGTGTCGCTGATAAAGGTACCCTCCGCCTTCGTCAAAGTAACTTAGAAGATTACGTTATTATCAGTGACTCATTTGAAGGTTTATCGCGCATAGGCGACAATAAGGCGCGAGCTACTGGTTCAAAGAGCTCAGGGAGCGCGGGTTCTCGCAACCCTGATGTTGGGGCCACTCCATCTTCTTTTGCGCATGAAGAAGAAGAGGTCGAAGAAGAAGTAGAGGAAGAGCCTGCTGTGAAGCCGGTCAGGAAAAGGAGCAGGGAGGCTGCGGTTGGTGCTTCTGTGATATCAAAGCCTGGAGGGATCCCTCTGATCGGAAAAAAGAGCAACATGCGCTCTCTATACAAGTTTTCCCCTGGTTAGTTTCTTTGTTACCTTGTTTTCCTCACTGTTCCATCTATTTAATACTTCATTTTTGCAGAGGCAAAAAAGACGACCCCTGAAAAGAAGGGTGTCACCATCACAGAACCTTCAGAGCCGGCGCAGAAAAGGCCCAAGGTTACTATCAAACCTTTCAAGGAGAAAACAACTGAGGAAGGGAAAGAGAAGGAGAAGACCAAGGAGAAGATTGTTGAAAAGCCTGCCGGAACTGAACTGAAGGATGTCGGGGCCACTGACGCTACTGCGAGCGAGAGGGCGCAGGGTCCGGAAATTACTCGAATCACGGTGCTTGACCAGCCCCATCATGAGAAGAAAAAGGACACTGAGGTTGAGAACCCAACTGAACCCTCGCCCGCTAATGTCCCCGTTCAGACTACTCCGGTGACTTCTACTACTAGGGGTTCCGGCTCTGCACCTCGCAAGGAGAAAACTGCTACTGCTGGTGGTGCAGGTTCTGGTGGCGCTGGTGGGTTTATACCACAAAGCATTGGGCCAAAGGATACCCTTGGTGATATTTATTACAAAACTTACACCGAGGAGGCGCGCGGCAATGCTCCACACCAAGCTCCTTGGGGTCTGAAGCAGAAGGATACATTTAACGAGTTTGGCCCTTGCAGAGATTGGTTTTTGAACTCTTTCCCTCCTTGTGAGGTTAATCGTCAAAGGGCACGGAGCCATGATGTGCTGTATCAAGCTTATGTGGTCGGTGAAGCCAATGCTTGCGCCGCCAACCACCAGATTGTACGTGAATGGCGCAAATTGGTCAAGGAGCAGGCTGAGTGGGAGAGGTATCGGGAGCGCCTTGTGAGGCAGGTAAAGGAGTTTGAGAAAGCGAATGTTAAGTTTGATGAGGAGAAGGCAAAGTTTGAAGCTGACAGGAAGTAAGAGGAGTGGGGCCGCGAGGGCCTTAGGGGCAAGCTCCGCACAGCTGAAGACCTTCTAGTGAAGGAGCGTGCTGATTGGAAGAAGATCTGTGCAAAAGACAACGATCGCATGTTCGCGGCTCGAGCTAAAATTACCGATCTTGAGGGTCAAGTTGCGGGTTTGAACAGGAATGTTGAAGATGCACAAGCTGCTAAGGAGCAGGCTGAGGTGTGTATAGCGTTAACCTTTCTTATTCCCGTGTTTTTTGCTTGTAAACCCTTCTAAGTGTTTTTGTCTTTTGCAGGCTGATTTTAAAGCGCAGATATCCGGTAAGGATAAAGATCTGGCTGCCAAGGATGTTGAAATTGCAGAGTTAAAACGTCGCTTGCAAGAGCAAGTTGACAAAAGTGAATCCTTGGAGATTGATCTTGAAGCTGAAAAATCAAAAGCTGCTTCTGCAGAGGAAGCCAGGCAAAAGGCCGAGGAAGCACGCACCATAAGCTCATCTACCCTTAATGTGGCACAAAATAACTATGCTGAGGCCCAGGGTATTGTTGACACGCTGGCTTCGGAGGCGGAATGGATGCGTGGCAGGGGATTAGTGCTGGTATTGTTCTCTTTTTAACTTGGGTCTTTATTTATTAAAACCAGTTTCTCATCCGTTTCTTTTGCTGTAGATGGCCAACTCAATCTTAAATGCTGGAGAACTGGATGGAACTGTTGCTGCCCTCATAGATGCCTCACGCGCGGTTGGTCATTGTGGAGGTTATCTAGAATGTGCGCAGCATGTTGAGGAGGTATTTGGTCAGGAGTTCGACACAAGTCACTACTTAGTGACTGATGAAGCTAATGTGGAATTGTCTCGCGCCGAGAATGCGTACAATCATCTAGCGCTGCCTGTTATGGACTTGGTCACAAAGGCTCTAGAACATGACGACTGGTGTCATCGTCTTAAGGCCATTCTGGACCCACCAGAGATGGTTGAAGTGTCTGACGAGGAGGAACTGGCGGGCGATGGTGGTGATGGTGATGGTGATGGTGCTGGTGACCAACATGACGGTGACGATGGTGATGGTCACGAATGAATAGATAGGCTTTTGTGCCTTGTAGTTTGTTTCTATATTTTCAATGTAACTTCTTGCGCGGTTGCGCTTATTTTGAATTTAAACTGATGGTGACTTACTACTTTCGCATGTAATCATTGCGCTTCTTGTTAAATGTAGTGTTTTTATGTTTGCTTTTCTTGTCCAGATACAATTATTGCACTGTTGCTAGAAACTTTGGTTAAGTTAGCGCGAATAAATGTAAGTGTGGCTCTTGTGTGAGTGTAACTGCCCGGTCTCGCGCTATGTTCGCGGAGGACCTTGGAGGCGTAACTCAAGAGCTCGTAATTTACTGGAGTGTTTTCATGCTAATCAAAAGTTTTAACATGCATTTGTAACGTAGAAGTCATCATGATAAAAGAAGACATAAGGCATATGCTTTCATTGATTTGGGAAACAGGCGCTTAGGCTAACGTACATCGTAAACTAGAAGGGCGTTTAGCCAACATAGAAATCAGAAAGGTGCATGGCCAACATAAGAAAGTAAAGGCGCAAGGACAAAGGTAGTTACATATAGCACTTGCGCAGTTGTTGCGCATTCCATGTACGCGGGATGATGTATCCATCCAGAGTGCGCAATTTGTATACCCCTTTCCCTAGCACTTCATGCACCAAGTATGGGCCCTCCCATTTGGGTGCTAGTTTTCCTGGGCGTTCAGTGTTTGAAGCTTCGTTGTCTCTGAAGACGTATTCTCCTGGAGTGAAGGTACAAATGCGGACTCTCGCATTGTAGTACCTTTCCAGCTGTGTGTTAGTGCACTATGTCTATTGACTTCGTCTTGTATCGAGTCATGTAATGTAATAGGATAGGATAATCAGTGCTCGAGTTGCTAGAAACTGATTTTTACATATTTGGTGGTGATTCCGCTTGAAATAGCCAAAGACCATTTCAAGCGAAATCAAGAAAGTTGATTCCGCTTGAAAGTGACCTGGTCGTTTCAAGCGAAATCACATCCACTATATATAGGAGCACTTGCCGTTTCATTTGAAGAAAAATTAGGATCTTGTATTCGGTAACGAAGTGCTGCCGAATTGTCTCCAGGTGCTGTAATCACTATTATATCAATATACGAGACATTTAAATTGTATCGAGCATCCGTGTCATTGATTCCGCCTTTGATTCGGATAAACAACTCTTCTGATTGACTAGTTCGGGTCATACAACGATCCTACAAGTGGTATCAGAGCACAGGAGGAAGAGTTTAGCTTGATATCATCAGTTTTCTGACTTCTACACCTTCTTTTTCAAAATTCACAAAATTTTACGGACAAAATGGACTGAATTTCACACATTACATGCGGAACAATATTTTAACAAAGCCTTGAGAGAATCAGACCAAAATTCAGCTTAAAAGTGACAAAAACAGGCCAAAAACCTAATTCAGCTTGAACGAACATCCTGATTTCGCTTGAAAAGTACTATTCCGCTTGAAATTAGCACCTGATCTCGCTTGAATCTGCTATTTCACTTGAAAGTTCATCTGATTTCGCTTCAAAGTGTTATTTCACTTGAAGATTTCGCTTGAAACAAGAGATTCCGTTTGAAAGTGCTGATTCCGTTTGAATTCTGATTTCGCTTCAAGTTGTGATCTCGCTTGAAAGTGTTATCCAAGTGATTTCTTTTGAAATCATTATTCCGCTCCAAAGTGATTGCGTTTCAACTAGTGATTTCGCTTGAGATCCTTATTCCGTTTGAAAGAGGATTTTTGTGTTGAGATCATTTCACGTCAACAGAGTGTCAGTCTATTTCAAGTTGTTTGATATTGTTTGTACTGATTGTGTTTGTTTGATTGTTTGTTTCCAGGTTATAATTCAAGAAATTCACATCATGTCTGAAGAATTCTACAACACGTTTTTCAACGCGTTTACATCCGAGTCTTCCGAAATTTCAACAGTCACGCCAAAAACCATAACGAAAGCGATAAATGAGAATATTAAGCATGACAACTTCTACGGCACACATTCAAAACCACCAACTCTGGAATGTATTGAAGATTATACTTGGTGGAAAGAGCGGTTTATCAACTAGGCAAAAGCGTATGCACACGAAAGCTGGTTATGTCTGGAGTTTAGATATGAACGACCAAAAGATGATAAAGGCGAAGATCTTCCACTCAAGAGATTATTCAAAGATGACAAAGCAGAATTTGCAGCTGAACAAAGAATGATTGCTTTAATTCAGTCTTCAATTAGAAATGATATGTTTACTTTATTGCAACATGACGGATCATCAAAAACTGTCTGGGAAGCCTTGAAGGTTAAGGAAGAGGAGGTAAACAAATAAAGAAAAACAAAATTGCTTTACTAAAGAAAGAATTCGATTTGTTTGATAGTTTAAAAGATGAATCTGTTAGGCAAATGATTGAAAGATTTGGTCATTTGAAAATTGAGCTTGATCGTTTTGGCATTGTCAAAACAAGAGAGGAAATCATTGATAAGATCATAGATGCGTCACCACGAGCTGATCAGTGGCAAACGTTTGTTTTTATTCTGAAAAATGATGCTTTGTATGATACAATTTCTCTTGATGTTTTGATAGAAAAGATTGAAAGTCATGAACTGGAGTTGCAGAAACAGAACAAGATGAGCAGTTCTTCGCATCAACAGAATGTTGGCCTGTACTACAAAGGAAGTTTACCTTCGGTGAAAACTGAAAGTTCACCAAAGACAGCATTCAGTGGTGAGAGGACAAAAGAGCCACAGAAGAGCTCATCAAGTTATGATCTGGGTTATCATTCATCGTCTTCAAAAGCTAATTCTGAAGAAGCAGAGGAGATATTGTGTAACATTGCTCTCAAATTGAAAAATTCTCCGGCAATGAGTATCAATGCAGCTAAGCAGCAAGGTTTCTAAGGTCGAGTACTCCTCGAGTAGTCGCTACAAGGTAAGCTGCTGAGGCGACTTTCTTCAACTCCGCCTAATTACTCGGAATCGATCAAACACGATCAACCTCAGCCAAAATCGGATTTAGTAGGTCAACTCGGGGTGTGTTTGACTTAAAAAATAATAAAACATAATTTCTATGCCCATCAAATTAAAAAATTAATATAATTTTCACGTATTTTGTTATAAATATTAGTAAATTTATGTTATTTGACATATATTTAAATTCTGAAACTAATTTCTTTATAATTTAACATGTCTGAGTACTCCCCGAGTACTCTCTGCCTAGGCCGAGTACTCTCAACTCCCCGATCGACCGACTAGGGAGCGCCTAGCGACTTTTGCAACCATGACGCCTCATCATATGTGCTTGAAAGAATTTTCAACATAAAACCGGATGGAAAAGATTCTAAGCAAAACAAGAAAGGTATTGGCTCAGAGTTTCATCAAGTTCCACCTCCGGAAAAGTTTGTATTTTATGATGATGAAAAGGTCGAAAAAGCTTTCAACATGGTAGATCAATTGCCAGACAACATTGACGTAGCCTATTCCAAATCTGATGATTCTAGTGATTCAGAGGTGGTAGGTAAGGTCGTTGAAAGTGTGTTGAAAGAAGAGTTAGTTGAAACAGGTAAATCTGAATCACAAGATGAAAATGAAGGTAATTTTCATGATGGATATCTGAAAAACACAAAATCCGAGAAAAATTTGAATGATGATTCAAAAGGATTGGTTTATACCATGATTGGATTGGACAAATTATTCTTAGATGTTGTATTCCCGATTCAGAATGTGATTTCAGAAAATGTTGATAAAGTTTTCAAGATGGTTGAAATTGAAAAGTCTGAGATTTCAAAGTTTGTTGGTAAAGGTCACAAAACTTTTTATAACAAACCTGGTTTCAAGAAGAAAAACATGAAGGCTGGGTTGGGTTATAAAAAGAAACAAAATTGGAAGAAAAATGACGTTCCAAATTATCAGGAAAAAATGAGTTTTGTTCAAGGAAAAAGTTTAGCAGAAGAGAAAGAACTCGAATTTGGATGACATTCTAATGATGAGTTTCATGCTCAGAAAAAGCAACAACATCATGTCAAAGATGTGTCCAAGAGAATATGTTTCAAATGTGATCAAACAGGACATCTTGCACGCAAGTGTCCAAATCTGAAACCTGTTGATGTTGAGATGAAAAAGAAGTCTGATGATGTTCACAAACAGAAATCTGAGGATGTGAAACAAAGGTCAACCAGATTTGATTCAAAACAAACTTGGAGGTACAACACAAACAAATTTGCTTCGAATCAAAATTGGAAATCAAACCCGAACAGGTTTGATTCAAGACAGACCTGGAATTCTCACACACCCAGATTCAGAACAACACAAAGTTGGAAAACATCAGTTGATTTAACAAAACCTAAAGAGTTTTGGAAACCAAAAGTTGTTGTCCAAAATCAAAAGATTCAAAAAGAGACACATTTTTATAAAAGAGGTACACCAAAAGGTCAAACATGGTATGTTAAGAAACAAGTGACTTCGGTAAAAGATGAGAAAGTTGAAATTAAAGATGAAAAAATCTTTGTTCAAAATGACAAAGATTTTCCGAGATTGAATGATGCATATTGCATTGAAATGCCTAAGGTCAAACAGACCTGGGCTAAATTGTTCAAATGATCAAACTGTTGAATGTGCAGGTGCATTCGGAGAAAACTGAAGATTGTGAGAATGGAAACTGGAGTAGCCTGGCACATGGAAAGGAGGAAGAGGCTGCTGGACCCTGTGTTGGTTGAAACAGGGAGTTTATTTTCTTTCTGTACATAAATAAACAATATTTTCAAAATCCTAAAAATTTGAAAAATTAAAAACCAAAAATATGTGTTTAGTTTGTTAAAAATTTGAAAAACCAAAAATATGTTTGTTTTTAATTTTTTTTCAAAAATAGAAAATTTCAAAAATATATATGTTGATTGAATACGCCGAAACCCTCACGGCTCAACAAACATGATTAATTTCACAAGATTGAAAAACGGTTTTGAAACTGTAAAAGATCAATGTGTTGTAAATCATGGGGGTATTTACTGCTTTTCATGCAATTCGGTTCACAGTTAGCAAAAAATGGATGGCGAGACAAAGCTATCAGTATTGGTTGTCAAATTTTCTTTAAATGATTTTGCATTTTAGGGGGAGTATTGTTGTCAGAAAATATAAAAACATTAGAAAATTTGAAAAAGCCAAAAACATGATAAAATTCGAAAATTGAGTTTTTGTGTAAAAAGAGGAAATGATAGTACATCAGTAGACAATCACAGTACGCTAAAGAAATGGAATGTTTTAATAGCGTTAAACAGTCTCACTGATGATATGCCGATAGGTTTTTATACATTTAGTAAACTTTTTCGGGATATAAACCTAAAATTCAAACTTGCTTATTTTGTGGGGAACACTACTTGGATATATAGGTAACCCCTGAAATCTCGTTTGAAGGACCCTTCTTTCTGAGATACTAGGTCTTTATACTTAGTGATATCTGGGGTATTATCCCGGGACTTCTGATTTTGCGGAAGCAATGGCCTAGTCCCCGTATAATACTTTCTGCTTGCTTGAAATATAGCGTCGCCCTCAGCATAAAAATGATGAAACATTGAAAAATGCTAATCATGTGCTGTTGTAAAAAAGATCCTCTAAAAGGGACACACCTAAAGTCGAACCGTCATCTCTCTGCTGAACAGAAGTTCTGACCTGAGCTCTCACGGTTTCGCATTTAACCCTTTACAGATATCATCTAGGTATACTCACCTGTAAGACTGAATATTGGGATCTGGATACGGGAGTATATTCAAGAGGTGGGACACATGAATGAGTTTAAGTTCTTAAAACACCTAATTCGCATCCTGAATCAGTTGAAATTTGTGTGAAAATTTAAGTGGATCAGTATATCGACAATCTAAGTGAATTGTTTAATTCTTAATGTGTAACTAAGCTCAACGGTACTTGTGACTTGTCATAAACTGATATGATCCTCTGACGCATACTCAAACAAAAATATTGTCTGTAAATATGTTTGTACCTATTTCTTTATTGCTTTATGTTTTCAGAAAATTCAAAAAGATTTTTGATTCTACTTTATTTTCGACAACCGATGTCTGAGATGCAGAGTGTCAAAATCTAAGTATGTTGATTGTGTTTCTGAAAATAAAACAAGTTCATTAATTTGAAACTTGAAATGTTTTATCAAAAATCAAAATCAGTTTGTCATATCTCCAAGGTCATTAGTTTGGACTTGGATGATTAACTGTGAGGGATTTTGGATACTTAACATTGCCAAATCTGTAAAGATTGTTGATAGGGGGAGTGATTTAGAAAGTTTGAAAGAGCCAGATTACGATTTCTGGAAATTTAAAATGTTGTTACTTATAAATGTATGAGTATCGCAGATAAGATTCCAGACTACGATCCCGAAAGCAGAGTCTAAGGGGGAGTCTGAAGACGAGCTCAAAGCAAGGGGGGGCTTGTAACTAGAAAGAAAGGTGTCGATCCCTAAAGCACGGAAGCTTAACGAAAGGGGGAGCCTGAAGAAGCTGATAAAGCAAGAGCCAGAGTCAGATTCTGGTAGAATGATAAAGATAGAGCCAGGATAAGATTCTGAACCTGTGAAGAAAATAAAAGGATTGATAGATGCTTACAATGTTAGACAATTTGGAAAGAGCATGGAGACTGATCAAGACTGAAGATGTGTCATGTTAGAGACTCGACACTGAAGACTTCGTCAACATCCAAGGGGGAGTCTGTTAGTGCACTATGTCTATTGACTTCGTCTTGTATCGAGTCATGTAATGTAATAGGATAGGATAATCAGTGCTCGAGTTGCTAGAAACTGGTTTTTACATATTTGGTGGTGATTCCGCTTGAAATAGCCAAAGACCATTTCAAGCGAAATCAACAAAGTTGATTCCGCTTGAAAGTGACTTGGTCGTTTCAAGCGAAATCACATCCACTATATATAGGAGCACTTGCCGTTTCATTTGAAGAAAAATTAGGATCTTGTATTCGGTAACGAAGTGCTGCCGAATTGTCTCCAGGTGCTATAATCACTATTATATCAATATACGAAACATTTAAATTGTATCGAGTGTCCGTGTCATTGATTCCGCCTTTGATTCGAATAAACAACTCTTCTGATTGACTAGTTTGGGTCATACAACGATCCTACACTGTGTTTTGTACTTTCCTTCTTTAATACGCGCAATCTCGCTTCTTTCTTCCAGTAAATCAAGGTCGATACGGCGCTCTGCTTCATTATCAACCGTGTTACTGCTGTCAAGCGCGGTGAGGGGAGTCCAACTTCAGCTGGGATAACTGCCTCCGAGCCGTATACTAGGCTAAAAGGAGTTTCGCCAGTGCTTGTCTTCGGCATGGTTCGGTGAGCCCACAAGATGCTTGGGAGCTCATCTACCCAACCTCTTCTCTTTGTGCCCAGACGGGCTTTTATCCCCTCGACGATACTTTTATTGACACTTTTGACCTGACCATTGCCTTGAGATGCGCAACGAAGAAGAAAGTGTGCTCAATCTTCATTTCCTTCATCCAATTTTGAAGATCCTCTGAAGCAAAATTGGTGTCGTTGCCTGTGACGATTTTGAGTGGGAGGCCAAATCTGCAGATGATGTGTTCCCAGATAAACTTGCGCACCATCATCGCAGTAGTTGAGGTGAGAGCTTTGGCCTCCACCCACTTAGTAAAATAATCAAAGGCCACGATTATGAACTTCACGGCTCCCGGAGAGTCAGGGAAAGGTCCCACCATATCAATTCCCCACTGCTGGAAGGGCAAAGCAGTGGATACAGGGACGAGATCATTCTTCAGGCGCAGGGTCTTCAGGGAGTGTCTTTGACATGAGTCACATTTGCGCAACTCCCTTAGAGCATCGACATGCATCCCTGGCCAGTAATATCAGCATTCATAATCTTCGCGAAAACCATGCGTGGGCCTGCATGGATGCCACAGATCCCTTCATGAATTTCCCTAATCAAGTAATTCGCGTCTTGGGGGTCTATACAACGCAATAAGGGCCCCAAGAAAGACTTTCGGTACAAAATACCACCATTCATCTCATAGTGCAGCGCCTTGTTTTGAATCTTTCTTGCCTCTGCTTTGCTCTCTGGGAGTATACCTTCTTGCAGATATTGAATTATAGGGGTCATCCAAGATGGCTGCCCTACTTCGATCACATTTACCTGGCGCAGCAGGACTAAAGGATTTTTTAGTACTTCAATCCTTACATCTTTAGCTAGATGTTGAAAGGAGGTTGAAGCGAGCTTGCTCAAGGCGTCTGCGGGTTTGTTTTCGGAGCGATTGATGTGAACTACCTTGTATGACTTGAATTGCTAAAGCAATTCTTTCGCCTGATCCAAATATAAGGCCATAACCTCGCCCTTTGCATCTTAAATTCCGTTGATTTGACTGGCGATCAGAAGTGAATCGACATGTGCTTGTAGATTTTGAGCTCCCATTTTTATGGCGAGGCGCAAACCTGCCAGGAATGCCTCATATTCTGCCTCATTGTTGGTGTTCTTGAAATCCAACTTGATGGAGTATGTAAATTCGTGCTTCTCGGGGCTCACCAGACGCAACCCTGCTCCTGAGCCATCCTCATTTGATGCCCCATCAGTGTATAGTAACCACAGCTCATTAGATGTGTCTTTCGCGGGAGTCTCAACAATCTCACAATCTTTGATTTTTTCTACTGGGAATTATGTGACGAAGTCTGCTAAAACTTGACTCTTGATGGCTGGGCGCGGCCTGTACAAGATGTTGTGGCCACCCAGCTCGATCGCTCACTTTGCTAACCGCCCAGACGTCTCTGGTTTTTGCAATATTGTGCCGATGTGAAAGTTGGTAAGTACTGTGATTACGTGCCCTGTAAAGTATCTGCGCAGCCTTCTAGAAGCATGAAGCAGTGCCAGTACCAACTTTTCCATTGTTGAATATCTCGTTTCTGGATCAGTAAGCACCCTACTCACATAATAAATTGGAGTTTGAACTCCGTTTCTTTCTACCATCAATACCGACCCTACTGCTTATCCGAAGAAGATAAGTACAGTATGAGTGGTTCCTTCTCGTATGACGCGGTCAGGGTAGGGAGCTTTATCAAACATTCCTTCATCTGCTGGAATGCGGCTTCTGCCTCGGGTGTCCACTTAAATTCTTGCTTCTTTACGCAGTTGCGCAAGGTGCTGATAAAAGGATATGACTTTGCAGCGTGATTTGATAGGAAACGGTTTGGCGCGGCTAAACGGCCGGCTAATCGTTGCATCTCCTTGATTGTTTTTTGGTGACCACATTCGTTCTATTGCTTAAACCTTCTCTGGGTTTACTTTAAAGCCGCCGTTTGTGACTATGAAGCCCAAAAACTTCTGTTCTTCCATACCAAAGGAACATTTGGCAGGATTCAATTTCATGTTCACACTTCTCAACGAGTTGAACGTTTTCTCAATATCCTTTAGCATTTGGTCCTCTTCGGGATTCTTGATTACTAGATCATCGATGTAGACTTCGATGTGTTTCCCAATATCTTCTGCGAAGATTTTATCCATCAGGCGCTGGTATGTCGCGCCGGCATTCTTGAGACCGAACGGCATCTTTGTATAACAGAAGATGCCGAGATCGGTTCTGAAAGCTATCTTGTCTTCATCTTCGATTTTCATTTGAACCTGGTGGTACCCCTTGTAACAATCTAGAAAGCATTTCCATTTGTACGGTGCGAGAGAGTCTATCTTTTTGTCGATCTCAGGCAAAGAGTAGCAGTCTTTGGGACATGCCTTGATGAGATCGGTATAATCGACGCACATTCTCCATCCTCCATTTGACTTCTCCGCCATTACGGGGTTTGCCACCCAACTCTGATAGCGCACCTCTAGAAGGATTCCTGCTTTTAAGAGCTCACATACTTGCTCGTTCATTGCTTTGGTCTTATCCGCTCCTAAACTGCGCCTTCTTTATACTTTTGGTTCAACGGAGGGATAAGTGTTTAGACAATGCTCTGTAACATCGCGCGGGACACCGGTCATGTCTGCCGAAGTCCAGGCGAAAATATCCATGTTTCTAAACAAGAGCTATTTGGGGTGCGTTCTGATGTTTGGCGAGATAGCGTGGCCTATCGTCACCGTTTGTTCAGGGTATTTGCGATTTAAGACCCATTTTTCTAGCTCTGTCGTGGAAACCTTTGCTGCTTTGGTTGGGCGCATATCGTCTGTTGACATCACCTCCTTTTTTAGACCCCGCGCGAGGTCGATCACTACTGCCGTAGGCCGCACGAGGTTGGGATTGAACATCTTGCTGATTAAGAAGTATGGTCCTGCGCGCGACCTGTAGGAAGGTTTACGCGGCTTTTTGAGACCATACCCCTTCAAACACACACCAAGTTATAGACCCCAGTATTATATAAGATTGCACAATAAAACAATACTATTATATAACTTATAAAAAAACTTGATTTCATATGAGTCATATATTTTTATTACCGTATGACACTTTAAATAAATGTTGTGTAAATATGGCCCAAATGGCCAGAAGTATTTACCACTCGTCTAATTAAATATGGCTTCGTATCCTTTGTAGAATAACAATCATCTGTACGTTAACTTCTCTCTCTGTCTATATATATACACACATATATACATATATATATAGAGATACACACACGCACTAGGTTATAGACCCGTCCATTACGCGAGGTTGTACAATAGAAACAACATAATTATATAATTTGTATAAAAACTTCATGCAACTGACGTATTATTGTTACCATGTGACATTCATACAACTAACTTGAATTTATCACAAAAACCAACCTATGTTAATTAGTAACACTGAAATGTCATAATAGTCTGTTTATTACACATGTTAAATACTAAAAATATGTAATACACACATATTATAGTGTATACAAATAATATAATTTTTATTATTGTGTATATATTTAGTTATAACTTTTATTTAAGTAAATGAAGATAAATTTATTGGTATATCATAAATTAGATTTGGTATTCTTATAGACAGTTGTATGCGGATTTAATTAAAAGTTAGTTATTATAAACTTATGATCTAAGTCAACGGTTTGTATATGATGAATAAAGTATTTGCATAATTAATATGGTTAGTTTACTATGTCATGAAAGTGTAAAAAAACTAATAATATTAAAATATGATTAACTTACTATTTACTACTTTATAAAACATTTCTTAATTTAAGGTCATGAAAAATTTGAGCGTGGAAATACTAATAAGATGAAATATGATGGTGACATGTGTATAAATTTATATTTATTTGTTTATTAGATAGCAGTTAGATTAACAATAATAATCTATTGATTTGAACATGATGATTTAGTATGTTACCTATGTGACGTTAAAAAAATCAACAGGTTTCCCAATGCCTTATGGATAGGTTACACTAAGGAAAACTTATTTGGAGATACCCTCGTGGTGGCAAAGACAAAAACACTCATACTTTAAGATACTAACCAACAAGACAAATCCAACTTTTCCTAAAGTTTGGAAGGTCATAGGTAAAGCCAAATCACCGCAACATTGTTACCTATGAACCTCGTACTTCCTACAATCCAAGAGATAAATGTTCTGAAATCCTGACCTCAAAATGTCTGTTGTCACCAATGTACCTGCCAACATCAAGAATTATCCCACACAACAATATCATTGTAAGAGGGTAAAAGACTCGATTGATATTGTTATTATATGGTAAGGTTACATTATAATATTATATAGAGATCACAAAGATGCTTAAAAACCTAAGAACCTAACTAAAGCCTGTAGGCTCATTATTAGAATCCTGATAATAATATAGTCTAATACTTCTCCGCATTCTAATGTACCCTAATGATAATATAGTCTAACACTTCTCCGCAGTCAAAGCCGAAGCAATCTGAAGCTTAGACCGACAAAAAAAAGATACAATAACTAAAACGGTGTTCAATCTTGGTCCTTGACTCGTAAGTCCAATGGTCTTCCAAAATATCCACAATCTTCAAAAAAATCCATAGCCGACAAAAGTTGTACGGAAATGGACCGCAATCCTGCAAGTCGTGTGGCATAGGACCGTAATCCTAATCGATAGCAGGTTTATTCATGAAACTATAGTTGGGGTTACTCGGCCTCAGTTCTTCGGTCTTGGTTCTCGGAGTGACAAACATGATCTGCTTAAGAGGCAAGTTGACAACCGCCAACCATAGTCGTGTGGCGATGTGTCAAGGCTAGCATGTGGCGGTCTCTTGGATCCTTAGATCAAGAGAGGAGATCCGTAGATCTAAAAAGAAAAGAAAAAAAGCAAGGCTTGTGACCGAGGTCAGGCTGCGTATCTTAGATATGTAGATAAAGAACTTCATGTTAACCATGATGGTATAGAGAATACATCAATGGGAATTCCGTTTTGGAGTTCACTATCTACTGTCAATTAATTACAACTGGGCATGACGACAGGAAGCACTAAAAGGAATATTTGGTGAGCAGAATTGTAACCGAAATCTTGAACCGAAGGCAAGACTTCATTCAAACGAGAAATGGAAAAATAGTAGAGGAAACTAAAAAAACGGAGATGGGACAGGGCGACGATAATGGCGGCACACCGCCCTGTCTAGGGTTTGAACTTGGTGGTGACGGCTAGGGTTTTTTATTTTGTGTGTTGCACAGAGGAGACGATAATTAGAAACCTAAGGCATGATACTATGGTGAAAGACTGATTGATATTATAAATTATTAGGTTACATTATATAGATATCACAAAGAACCTCAGAAACCTAACTAAGCCTGTAAGCTCAGATTAATAAACCCTAACGATAATATATAGTCTAATAAGGGTAAATTACAAAACTAGTCATTGACCACACCCTCTTTCAAAACTAGCCACCTCATGCATCATTGGAGCGACCTTTCAAGCACAGGATATGTCTTTGGAGCGACATCACTGAAACCCAATAAATAATGGACACGTGGCGTGAAAGACGCATAGGAGAAGTCTCAGACGCATAGGAAAAACCTTCAAAGACGTATCCCTGAAACTCAATAAAAAATGGACACGTGGAGTAAAAGACGCATGGGAACGACCTTCAAAGACGCATCATGTGCTTGAAAGTTGCATCCTATATGTTGGACGCTTCAGCTCCCAAAGACCTTCATAGACACATCTCGTACTTGAAAGGTCGCTACAAAGACTCATGAGGTGGCTAATTTTGAAAAAGGGTGTGATCAATCGCTTTTTTAGTCTTCCCGTCTGTTAATCATGTCCCGGAGTTTCCACTTCAACGAGCTTTAAACTAGTACAACCTTAAGACTGTCTGCTGATAAAGCAAATATTTCTCTTACACAAAAGCGACACTAGTCTCATTCAGAAAAAAAACAAGAATCCACATCCTAGGTAATCAATGCTGCATATTCCCTTAAGCAAACCAAACTAACATTAATAATTGGTTCCATAGAATCTTAGAGGACAAGGATAAACTTTACATCAAACAATATATAACAAAAGAACCGAGCGATAACCGTCTTTTCTGTCTTGTCCCTCTGCTTCCTTATTCATTCACAGCTCCAACAAATTTGAACAATGAAAAGGCCAAATCGTCTTTTCTGTCTTGTCCCTCCTAGGACTTCCTTCTCAACATTAAAAAAAATGAAGTTTTTTGGCCTACAGGCGACAGAGTAAAGACTCAATAGGGTTTATGTCTGCGGGAGATTGGTAGGTCGGTACATGGTGTGAAACTCTTGGGTGGTGCTGTCAGTAGAGATGGGGAGCTTATTAGTGGTTTGGCCCTCAAAAGAGCCAAATGTGCAATTGAGCTGATGGGATGCCTCAAACGCCTTCGGGACCCTTAGAGCGAACTCCTCCTGCTTCGTTCGTGTATGGGGGTTGCTAAACTGCTGCTTGGGCTCAGGACGTGTCAGCCTTCTTATGTCGGGGAAGCCGTCTCTGTTTTTGACAAGGGGCTTCGGGATGTGATCGACGACATTGTTGTTTGTGGGGGTGCCTTTTTCGGGGACCTACAATGGAGGTTAGCTTCCCTCCTGATCCATTTTGGGGGGCTTGGGATTTGCTCAGCTGAGGATGCCTTTTCCTACGCTTTTGTAGCTTCAAGGGCCTAATCTCGGGTTCTTCAAGACCACATCCTTCGTGAATGTGGTAGTGGGCTGTTGGACTCTGATTACAAGGGTGCGTTGGAAAATCTGCATAGTTCTCTTCCCGATCTTGATCTTGGCGATTTCTACATTAAAGACACCACCCCCATTAAAGCCCAGAAAATTCTAGCGAATGCCTTATATGGCGAAATCGTTAAGACAGTTGAAGAGAAGTTTGCCTTGTCCCCTCAGCAGCGAGCCGTGTTTGAGTGTTTGCGAGCCCCCCAAGCTCAAGATTTCATGTCTGTTGTTCCCATTGAAGGTTTAGGGCAATGTACGTCAGCTGTGGAATATTGGGCTATCCTCAATAGGTTTGTAAACGAGCCGAGTCGAGCCGAGCTCGACGCGGCTCGAGCTCGAATTTCAAATCGAGCTGAGATTTGAGGCTCGATCTCGACTTGATCAAAATTCGAGCTAGCTCGGCTCGGCTCGATCTAGCTCGAACAAACAAAGAACCGCAAAATTTACTAATTAAAAAGCCCTAAAAATGAATCTTTTCATAGACTAAGGGTCAATCCCAATTATATTTAACCAGATCGCTAAATATGCAAGAATAAATAAGTATCTTACTTTGTACATTTTCTTTACCTTCTTTTATAGGGGAGATACTCCCTTAGTTTTTGTCTTCTGAGCGATGTGGGACAAAAAAATAAAGGATGTAAACCTTATCGAGCTGGCTCACGAGCTCGCGAGCCGAGCCAGGCCAAGCTCGAGCTCGGCTCGTTTACAAACCGAGCCGAGCCGAGCTGGCTCATTTACAACCGAGCCAATTTCGAGCCGAGCTCTTTTCAAACTTTTTTCGAGCGAGCTGCGAGCCACGAGTTTTTTTAACACCCCTAATCCTCAAGTACCGGCTAATGATACTCCTTTTCCCGGTTGATGACCCGTGTCCTGTATGTCGAAAGTGTTGCTTGGATTCTTTTGGGGAGCATGCAATCCATTGCAAAGAATTACCGGGTTTTAAATATCGACATGATTTAGTTCGAGATGTGCTTTATGATGTCCTTAAGCGGGCAGGGATCTCGGCAAAAAAGGAAGCTCTGGTGAACTTCTTGACTGATCCATTAGAAGGGAGATCTACCCTACGACCCGCTGACATTCTTGTTTTTGGATGGGAAGGAGGGAAACACGCATGTGTCGATTTGACAGGTGTGTCCCCCCTCGTTGGGCTAAGGGACCACGGGTTTGTGGCGGGACAGGTGATAACCAAGGCAGAGCGGGCAAAGTGGCTAAGCACGAAAAAGCTTGCATCGAGAATCAGCACGTGCTCGTCCCGTTCACTTACGATACCATTGGCGCTCTCGCCCCTAACGCGGTGCGGTTCTTCAAGCGGGTTCAACAGGTGGTAAGCAGTAACACCGCGCATGTTAAGGGGCAGAATTTTGTGTTTAGCAGGGTAGGGTTTGCTTTTCAGAAGGGGTAGCGACGCAACTTGTTGCTCGTCTACCTGCTATTAGTCTGTAATCGTCTCTGTTTTAAATAAAAGTTAGCTACAAGGGTTTGTTTATTTTTATTTTAGAGTAAAAAGAAAAAAAAAGGTGGAGAACAATATTATACAGGTTCCTATTATTTTCATTTTATAAAGAAAGCCCAACAAATTTAGTCTACATGGGTTCCTATTATTTTTATTTTATAATGATGAAAAAGAGAGAGCGATACATATATTTTGGTTTTGCCGTCAACACAGAGGAGACCAAAATAAATAGGTTTTGGGTTTTTTGTCGACTCAATATACATGCAAGAAAATTTAGTTTTTGACTCTGCCGACGGAAGAGAAGAAAATTTGTGAGCATAATTCTTTGGTTTTGTGAAGACAATAGACGTTTCAAAGATCGTACTATAATTTCATTTGGTGATAGTCTTACTCATTTTATTCGTTTATTTGATTTTGTATACTTGAAGTAATTTTGTTCCAAGTATATGATGTTTATTGTATATCTCTAGGTATAGGATTTTGTCATAGCCGGCCTAGGGATGGGCGGGGAGGACCGACGGTTAAGACACATTACACATTTTATCCCAGTGCACATTTAAAAAATAACCCATATATAATTAGAATCAAGATCCAACGATAACGATTATTGATACTTTGACCCTTCAGTTGTTGTCATAATTGAAAGAAATAGAAGACTTTGACCCTTCAGTTGTCATAATTGAAAGAAAATAGAAGAGAAGAAGGTATACCGACTGTTATTAGGTTTTTGGTGATGATGATGATGAACTAAGAACTTCGGTGATGATGATGAACTAAGAAATACGGTCAATTTTGCTTTTTGTTACTGGGCCTTTTAAAACTAGTTTTGTTGCCCAAATAAAAAATAATTAGAAGAATATTGTTTGGGCTTTAAATAGTATCTGAAACATTCCAAAGTCCAAGTCTTCAGCTTTATTGTGAATTTTGACATGTAAACTTAAAAATATAGAACAAATCGCAAACAAATTTCAACTTTTATTTGTTTATTTGTTACCAAGCTCATGAGCATAAACATCACCTTCCTGGGATGTTGGGTAGTTTTGATTGTACACATTTTGTTTGGAGAATGTGTCCAATAGAGTTGTGTGGCCAATATATGAGGGGGGATCACAGGTACCCGACAATTATGTTCGAAGCGGTGGCTTCTCAAGATTTGTGGATTTAGCATGTTTTTTATGGCCTCTCAACGAAAGGGAACTGCACCAAAATGTTCATTTTACGTGAACAACCACTTGTACAAGCGTAAATACTATCTTACCGACGGAATCTACCCTACTTGGTCTGTGAAATCATTTCCGTATCCTCACATTCTGAAAGAAAAGAAGTTCAAGAGTCAATAGGAGGCGGCAAAAAAAGACGTGGAATGGGCTTTTGGTGTTTTAAGTCAAAATGGGGTATACTTAATCGACCAATGCGTGCTATGAGTATAAAAACGATTAGGTATGTCATATATACGTGCATTATTATACATAACATGATTCTAAAAGATGGCAGAAACGCGATTGCACCGGTAGATATTCGGGATCCTCCAGTCAAGCCCGTTTTCGATGATATTGTTTATAACGAGTTCATTGATGAAGATACACAATTGAGACTAAAATATGATCTTGTGGAGCAACTTGAAGAACAAGATGGGTACCTTTTGACGGGTTCCGACGACGAATAATTAAATTAGTTTTAGTTTTAAAATGTCATTTTATTTATTTATTTTATTTTAACGTAATGTCTTTTTAATGTAATTTTCTTTATTTAACTTAATGAGATACAACTGATGTTAAAGTAGAAACGTAGAAACATAAACATTGTGAACACAATATTGTAGAAGTACTGGGGTATACTTAATCGACCAATGCGTGCTATGAGTATAAAAACGATTAGGTATGTCATATATACGTGCATTATTATACATAACATGATTCTAAAAGATGGCAGAAACGCGATTGCACCGGTAGATATTCGGGATCCTCTAGTCAAGCCCGTTTTCGATGATATTGTTTATAACGAGTTCATTGATGAAGATACACAATTGAGACTAAAATATGATCTTGTGGAGCAACTTGAAGAACAAGATGGGTACCTTTTGACGGATTCCGACGACGAATAATTAAATTAGTTTTAGTTTTAAAATGTCATTTTATTTATTTATTTTATTTTAACGTAATGTCTTTTTAATGTAATTTTATTTATTTAACTTAATGAGATACAACTGATGTTAAAGTAGAAACGTAGAAACATAAACATTGTGAACACAATATTGTAGAAGTACAGGAATAAATTGAGGGTCACATGAGATACAAACTTATATACAACTCGTGCTGCCTGTGTATACAAAAATCAGTAACCTGTAACCAAAATCGAAACTGAAGACTTACCGTCGTAGAAATTGAACCGTAGCCCCTGCCGAAACATCGCTACCGCCGTAGTTCCACATTGCCGGAGCACAGAATGGCGCTGTTAGGGTTCCCAGTAAAACACTAAACGCGCCTCCGGAATGCCTCATGTCGTCGTCTTCTTCAGCCGTAGGAATCGCCCCAACACACCGTCTCTCTGTTGTATGATTTGTCAAGCTAATGTGATGAAGCCCTTGGTTTAAGCTTCATCACCATGCTTTGTGTTTTGATCAGAGAGAAAGAGTGAGAAGAAGCAAGGGTTTAGTTTTTTATATGGAGCACCAAATGTGACGCGTGGTATGACCACCGGATAACTTGATTAGAAACAAACATCAACAGAAACACTATTCATTCACTTTGGCTATTAATATATACAGATGTAATGTCTTCTTTTAATTAAATGTAATTTTATTTTCTTTAAAATATGTTTTATTTATTAATGTATAATTTATAGAAATTCAAACAAAAAGACTCCTCATGTGTTTGAGCATCTCTAGTGTTAGAATGCAAAATGGGGAGTGTAAATGGGAGTTGATATGACATTTGTTAATTGGTTAGGTGAAAAGTTTACCACTCCCCATGTGTTTGAGCATCCATTTCCACCCTAAGACCATGTGTAGTGGTGAGTGAATATAATGCCCCTCCCTTGGGCATTATCCGTCATGTGGCGGTCCAGTCAGCATTGTGGCATTATGGAGTATTTGTTTAAAATGAGTGTAGTGGTATAATGCCCAATAATGCCACATCCAATGATTACCCAATTATTTTTTTTCTTTTAAAGTTAAAACTAATAATATTTCATTAAATAAAAAATTACATTACTAAAAATAAAAAACGGAAAAATGCTAAAAAAACATAAAATCTAAAGTCCATATTTGTCACGGATTTGTTGCTGATGCATTTCCGCTAGGATCAACGCGTCTCCTATGAGGTGATCGATCGGTTTAGAGAAAAATTTCATGTCGTTCTCCATTTGCCTCGATTCTTGTAGTGCGACAATTTTTTTGTCTTCGGCATTTCTTTCTTGCATTGTCTCCAAATGCCTATGACCGAGGTCTGCTATTTCTTGTAGGCGTCGATTCGTCTCTTTGAAATCTTGCTTCATTTTGAAAGTTGCCGAAGACGACTCCGTCTTTCCCCTTTTTCCCACTTCTTCTACCGGGCGGTCAGGTCAACTCCACTTCCTCGTCGTTCAAATTGATGTTTAAGTCGACGGTTCGAGCATCGGATGTGGGTGTTTCCGGATCAACCGAGGATGATGTTTTGGACCATTTTGCTTTATGTCTACCACTAGACGTCATGCTCGGTACGTTAGACCATTTAAGACTTCCACGTAGAAGCTCCCAACAATTCAAGTATGTAAAAATGCCTCTTGTTTGTTTTTGTACTCCTCCAATGCTCTTGTTAATATATTCGCGTCGTTTTGACCGTTACCCCAGTTATCCTTCGTGCGTTGGAAAACTTTTTGGAACAGATGACATTTCTGGTTTATATCGGTTCATTTGCTTGATATCGAATCTTTGTCCCGATACTCACCTTTACCCATTGCATTAAAAAAAAGTTTCAGGAATTTTATTCCAAAAAAAATGGGTAGAGTTTGATAGTTGGCTACAAAAAAATAAATAAATAAATAAAACAAATATATTGTTATATCATAAAAAATATAGTACTCAGAAAATATAATACAAACTATTTAAAAAAAATACATACTATTTAAAAAGGTAAATAACGCTTACCAACTTCGTCCTCCGAGATGTCGAATCACGCCCGTACTAACACGTACTCCTCATCTTTCGACCACGTTGATACGCCTCGGCTACGGGCTCGGGTTGTGTGTCCGACACCGTTTCGATGTCGGGCTCGGTTTCTTCTTGAGCCACATGCGAACCGCCCATGGATGCAAAGTCGTGTGGACCATGAAAGAATTGAGGAGACATGCCTAATATTTTCGCGTACGCCATCACATCTGGGTCCATCTCTTGGAAATTGTAGGACAGTTGCGGTTGGGTGGTGTTTTGGCGATATGAAGTTTGGTTGCCGGGTCTAGACTGAATACCGAAAGGGGGTCGGAAGGGATTCATGATATACTTTTTTATAAAAATTGAAGAAGAATTGAAGAGAAGAGGGTAAAGTTTATAAAAAATGGAGTGGAAAGTGGGGTTTTATAGGTAAAATTTGGATTAAAATAAAGAAAAAAATTATATATTTTTTATAACCGTTGGACCCAACGGTCCTTTCTCGATCACCACGCAAAATCAGGCGTTTCAAATAAAACGCTGAAGCCTTTTTATTTTTTTGAAAAAAACACCCTTGAGGGCGGTAGGTGGGGCGTGAAGGGGCGTTAACCCTCTACACTACAGGTGTTCTAACGGTTTATAAACATCTCTTGTTGTTTTGACGGGTTCCATTCCCTTCATTTCATCCAAAGTTGAGTATCTACACGGTCGAGTGATCTTTAATCTCTGTTTGCACAGCTAACACACGTGTAAATAAAGTATTGACTTAGCCCATTTGAAGTTAATATGGTTAACATAAAATATAAGATTACACTTCAACTTTAAAAGTTTTAAAATACAACCATTTAAGAATTTGATCGAAACAATCAATAAATGTCAACACCCACAAACAATTTCTTGGAAACTCTGTACGGAATTGAGTGTTTGACAAGCAAATTAATATTTTGGTTCTGAAAGAAATATGTTTAATTAGTGGTGTAAAGGAACCAAACATTTGGCTAATAATTCGTGAATTATTTGATGGAAAGTTAGTTTGTGTTTGTTTGTTTATTAAACAAACGAACACAAACAAGAAATTTGGTTTGTTTAGCTAAATAAACAAACATGAACAGAGGGCGTATACGTTCATTTATGTTCGTGAACGTTCGGTAACGTGTTCGTTTGTGTACGACAGTTCATTAGTGTTTTTAGCTTTTATATTTTATTTAAATACTTCAAAATTTCGATAAATAATATATTTAATAGGTGTCAATGTATTATATATTTTGTTCATGAACGTTTGTTTGTGTTCATTTGTTACCATTTGTGTTCATGAACATTCGTTTGTGCTCAGTTGTGTTCATCATCGTTCGTTTTCATTCATTGCCTAAAATTAACAAACAAACACGAACAAGTTCATTTCCTTAACAAACAAACAAGAACATAAAATTTTGTTCAGTAAGCGTTCGTGAACACATATATTTCTTAACAAACGAACACGAACAAGGACTTGTTTGTGTTTGTTCAGTTCGTTTGCAACCCTATGTTTAATATTTTTTAAAACATCTATTATTTTGAATTGCCAAATGTCACTTCTAATACAAGGATCATGTTCAAATGATGTTCATAACTTCTTCAACAAGCAATGTTGATAAAAAAAAATAAAAAAAAAAAGTCAAGATAATCAAGATAAATGATGATAGCAGTTTTATGCGAAGAGAAAAGAAAATTTTCAAACAAGTATAAACTATAAGATTGGTATTGATTCAATTTCAGTCCAACACCTTATATGTTGGTCAAACGTTGACTATCATTACATTGTGACATATTTTTAAATGTATCGGTTGGAATAAATGTACTTGTGTCTTGACCTAGTAATCATATTTAGTTTTGATGAAATACTTATATAATTTATAATCCGTTAATATGAGAAAAGTGTCTGGATAATCTCTGGGGTTTGCCCATTTTTCACTTTTAGTTTTTAACTTTCTAAAATTATAGCTATCGTCCTAAATTTTTGCAGTTTCGTTCCCGAATAGTACCTGACACAGATAGGGTTAGTTTTCTCAGATAAGTTACTGTAAAATGACTAAAATACCCTTAGTATTAAAAAATTAACAAATAAAACATTAAAAAACTAAAAAATATATATGGGCCCCACCATCCACCTCACCCACTTCATCTTTCCCACTCTTCACCACAACCACCTTTCACCACCATACCTCCACCACCACCACCATACCACCTCCACACTACCAATTTCAATCATTCTTAGCAACAATTAATAATGCACATATAGTTATGCTGATGCTGATGCTGATGTTGATGCTGATGCTGCTCCTGCTTTATCTGATGCTGCATCTGAAACTGCGACTGTTGCGGTTTCTGCTGCGACATTTGTCCCGACGACAAAAACGGAGATTGTGGCGGAGACTGTATATGCGACTGCTGTTGATTTGGCTAGGACGACACTCAACTCTGCTGATGCAGAACCATACCCTCTAACTCCGGCGAGCACCCCTCGGACACCATACCCTGTAATCAAATCCCCAAAAATGTCAGATTAACAAACAAAAAAACCATAAAATTTGTTCAATTTGAAACCCCACACCACCAATTACAAAACCCATCTCCAAAATCAGAGATTTATTATTATTATGCTCATAAATTGAAAAAAAAAAAAAGCAAAGAAAAACATAACAGGATTTTTATTATTATTCAATTTTTTCTTAAACTTTTCTTCAAATTCCCAAACATAAGCCACTAATTTTGTTCAACTTGAGACCCCACGTGACCATTCACAAAAGCCATCTCCAAAATTAGAGATTTAAACTAAAAAAAAAAAAGCAAAACAGAACAAGGGGTTTCTTCAACATTTCCCAACTTTTGTCTTCTAAAACTATTAATAAAACAAAAAATAAAAGAGAGTATTCACAATACCAACATTCTTTCTTGCATAATAAGGCAGTGTATTGGTCAAATGACTATTCGGTTCAGAAAAGCTAAGCATATTCTGTGCACCATAAAAAAAACAAAGCAACTAGATCTCTGCTGCAACAACATTCCCTTAGAAATATCTTCCTCTTGACTAATCCTAGGAACCTTCATCTCCCTCCATTAATCATGATTCAAAACAGTTGTAGAACCGGAACCAGAATGAGACTGTTCATGTTTGAATTTGTGTTTATGATCCAAATCTAATATAGAAATCATAAAGTTATTAGTGGTGTCTGAACAGAGCAGACTTGCTAAACGCCCAAAATCCATAGACACCCCACCACGAAATTGGAGGCGGTGGTGAAGGTTGATGGTGGAGGCGGTGGGTTGAGGGGGAGGTCGATGGTGGAGGTGTGGTCATCGAGCAGATGGTGCTGGGATATTTTAGACTTTTAGGTTTAAAATGAACAAAAAAAAAACATGGACCCACTTGAATTTATATATATATTAACTCCTTTTCTTTTAATGTTTTTTTTTATTTTTTAACGGTAGGGGTATTTTGGTCATTTCACGTCCACTTAACACCAAAAACTAACCCTCATCCGCGCTAGGGATTATCCGGGAACGAAATTGCACAAGTTGGGGACTATAGCTGTAATTTTAGAAAGTTAGGGACTAAAGGTGAAAAATAGGCAAACCACAGGGACTATCCGAGCATTTTTCTCTATTAATATTTGTTAAGAAAGAAATAATAACTTTAATAAATAAAAGAGTAAATTACAAGTTTTGTCCTTTATTTTATCACCATTTTTCAGGCGTTGTCATTTGGCGCAAAAGTTGACAAGTTCTGTACTTTACGTTTCAAAATCTTACACTGTATGCCCTCTGAGTCTAACTCGATTAATTCTTACCATCAAATCTGTCACACCCTGACTTTTGCGGAAGCGTAGGTTTACTTGGTGTGACTTCTTAATACCATAACAATCAATTATAACAATGCTATATGATAAAAACAAGAGATGTTCATCCATTAATAAGGTTTAGAAATAACAATACAACATCATTTTTAAAATGTTGACTCATAAAACAAGATACAACCATAACATAATTTAAAACGTGTTCATATGACACAATAAAAGACTTGAATAAAAACATGGTTTAAGGACATGTAACCCGTCCAGGTAAGGGTTACACCTCCTGAACCTACTACCATGTATGACGTCTTTATTTAGTACGCAGCTTGACACAAATGCAGACACTTGCCAGATCCCTTAGTTTTCCTGAAATACATGTAAGTTGAAAAATCAACAAAAGTTGAGCGAGTTCATGTGTAAGTGAGTATGTATAAACCTTTATAATGTGTTTGTATGTATGAAAATCCCTGGTATGTAGCAATTAAGGAAAAAGAGATCACCATTGGGTTGCAAAGCCAATGATATGTGTGAAGTGATGCACGAAGACTCAAACCTAGCAGATTTCAGCGTCGGGCTCATAGTCACCTCATGGTCCACTCATCGGACTCAGGAGTGGGGCTCGCTACACCCGAATAGATCTATCACTCATGACCCTCGGTCCTACAACGAGGATTAATAGCCTTAAGTTCTACCTACCCACTCACATGATCTAAGTAGTATAAACCCTCCTTAAGCTAAATATACCACGTAAGTAATGTCTGTAATAATTGTAACATGTATTTCACCCCCGAAGTATAAAACTAAAAACAGTTAAAAGAAAATGGGGACATGAACTCATAGTATTGCGTCTTCGGTGCTTGTAACTCAAATCTCCTGAGCGAACACGACTACCTACAGTGAATAAACGTCTATTAGACGAACGGGCCGTGCCTTGCTTCTATGTTAATATCTTTGAGTTACGCTTCTTATGTTCCCAATATTATTCCAAATTATAATTATTTGTTAAAATAAATTATTTTAACTTTAATTTATATTTCGTTTTGGAATAACTGATTAAGCAATATTTTCTATTAATGCTTCTCAAGTATGTATTTCCTTCCCAAGGATGTGGTATCTTATACATGTGTTTTCGTATTTGTATTTGTATATCTTGCCAAGTAACGGCGTTGTATTTCGGTGTATTGTTCCAACTAAAAATATGTTAATATATTCCCAATATATATTTCCAAAACCATATATTTCAAGTCTCACTTAAATATATATAAATTTTGTTTAATCATGTATTGTCCCAGAAAATATATATTTTTCTCAAAAATTATATATCTTCTAAATATACTAGGAAAATATATTTTTATCTCCCAAAAACAATATATTTTCTCGTTGTCAAAAATATGATATACTTAGTAATATTTACGCAATCATATTTTCACTTCTTTCATTTCCAAAATAATATTTATCAAAAATATAATGTAATGGTATATCCCGGAATATTTCATAAGTTACGTTTTCTTGTTCGGTTTCTCAATATTACGTGTGTAACTTAAATATTTTATTCCTTGTAATTTTTGGTATTATTATGGAATTGTAATTTCCATGGTATTTTGTAAGTTATATTATTTTACCCTAAAATAATATATCTAATTCACATAATAAACAAACAATCACACAAGAGTTTTAGTATAAAATATATATATATATTCTAAATATATATTTAACAAATTTTATTTACGAAAATCCACCTCCGGCACTTAGTATTTTTGTAATAA
Source organism: Helianthus annuus (assembly GCF_002127325.2). Classification (NCBI taxonomy): domain Eukaryota; kingdom Viridiplantae; phylum Streptophyta; class Magnoliopsida; order Asterales; family Asteraceae; genus Helianthus; species Helianthus annuus. Next base: position 83,978,461 of record NC_035447.2, read on the forward strand.
AAATCATGGCGAAGTTTATTTTGAAAACCAAGTTAAAAATATGTTTGTAAACATTTGTTAGAAAAATATTTCTAAGTGTTGAAATTCTAGAAAAATTTCGCCAGAGTTTCCTTTGTAAATGGAGGCGTCCATGCTTTTTAGCATATCATTTTCTTTTGTAAAATCATTCAAACAATCATCAACCAATCAATATACAATTTCTAATTACCAATCTTGACAAAAATAAGCATAAACAATAAACTTATGAACTTGAAAAATTTATAAAAGCAAGTAGTAACTTACTAGCATAATTAGTTAGTCTTGTTACCTTTAAAAATGTGATTAGTTTCTTAAAAGCTTTATTTTTAAAGAATTTGAACATTTACAACTTCTAGTCATGATTTACAAAAATATTTCTTTGTGAAATTTTCTTGTTACACAAGTGTTTACACAGTTGTTTACTTACTAAAAATGTGTTTAGTTCATATAAGATCCGAGTTTTAACAAAACTTATTCCTTTCACTTGGTTCTTTCGAAAAAACACTCATAGATCTTTAGATCTACAAGTTTATAACTTTATTTTCCAAAAAATCACTTATTTGTTCAAGTTCAAAGTTCATGTGTGGATGATTCCATCATCCACAACATCTTTAACCTTCACACCTTGCTAGTTCATGTCTCTAAACATGGTCTAGCAAGTCTATGTGACGAACCATAACATTTTATCTAACATACAACATACAATAATCATAACAACACAAGAACAACATGATTTCATCTCTACTTTAACCATATTTCATCACTAGTTAGTTTATGTTTCAAGACTTTATGTTCTTAACATTTCCCCATTCTTTTTGCTATTAACCAACAAAAATATGAACAAGATGAAGATCTAAGGCACTTACTACTAGCACAAGGCTAGGGGAGTTCAAGAGCGTAAAAGTGATGGTTAAAAGAAAACGAGAGCGGCCCTTGAGCTTCCGAACACACCAAGCTTACTTGTATGATCTCTTACACCTTTGGGTATGTATAGATTGTTTGAAGGAAACTTGAAGGTGGTGGTGGTGTGTGTGGTGGTTCTCAGCCGAACACACAAGAGGGAGAGAGGAGTGTTTGCTAATTGTTGTTGTGAATGAATGAAATGTTGTGACCTTTTGTGCCATCTTATAAACCAACCATTACTATTAACCTATGTGTCTTATGCTTCCTTAACCCACAACACAATCAAATAAAATAATAAAAAAATCAATGGGTGGGTCACCCATGGTGACCGTCCCAAGAGGGGGGGGGGTATGGGGTTGGGTTTCAAATGGCTTAGTTGCAATTTAGTTAGGAACCAAGTGTTTTACTTAGTGTCTTATGTGTGCTAATAATTATATAGTGTGTTAGGGTGTTCGGGGACCCTAACTAGCTCAGAAAAATAAAAACAATGTGTTTGGCAATATTTTTGTGTTCCGGGTAAAGTCCGGTTGTTCGGTTGGGTGTTGTCCCGTTAAAGTGCTAACTTAATCTTTTAAGTGTCTTTTATATTACTTTTAGTGACACATTTAATTCCCAACACTTTGGAAAGTATCTAGGACTATTTTGCCAAGTTTTTGCACTTTACTAGCATTGTTAAATGCTGAATTTTTGTTATTTAGTGCAGAATTCTGTATTTATAGTATGTTTTAGGCACTTCCCGGCACTCTAACTATCACCTAGTGACGCAGTTTTATGGTCTTTACTTCCCTACACACTACCCTAGTATGTTACTTTATTTCTGACTCATACTGGGCCTCAAAATACTGTATGTCTATATGCTGGCATTGTCAGCATGTATCTGGTTATCCGCTCACGGTGCTAACTGTGCTTTGTGCATCAGATTTATCACTAAGAGTCTGTATGAAATAAATGGAGTGACAGTATGTAATGTGATGCTCATGTATGTATGTAACATAAATCAACAAGCAGTTTAAATTAACAGTTGTAACTAAGCACAGTCATTAAGCATAAATCAATATTAATTAAATGTACAGATGCATGCAAATTTGACGGTTGTCACATTCTCCCCCTGTTAAGAAAATTTCGTCCTCGAAATTTGTACTACCTTCACTCCTTATGGATACGTCACACGCGTGTGTATATGAATAATATCGAGGTAAATAATCACTAAGCCGAATCAAACCCTTCTCACATCAGGTGAGTCCAAGGATATATGACAACCCGAATCCTATGGTTAAAAGGTATGTACTTTTGGCCTTTGATGTCAAAGGTATAAGACGTAGTGGATGTATAGTCTAGTGTAATCCAGCTAGCAGGGGGTTTCATAAAAGAGGAGTTTTGACTAGTGTGATTCTCAATCGATGGATCGCGATATGCAAACGAGTTTTCACAAACCATAACATCCGCTATATGGATTAAAAATCAACAATCCAGAAGTAATAGTAAAATGATCTGTCAACTCCCAAATAAATGGATGGTAAGGTTTAGTGAGTTGACATTCTTGAATTGCGAAAGTACTCCAAATGAAATACAAGCGAATCTGGTGTATTATTGTCGTGATTCGTAGTTGCATCAGAAATGTTTAAATGACAAGTCAAACGAAAGTACATGCAGTTTTGCGTGAAACGGTTGACCATGATTAGCACAAGCTACAAGTTTGTAATGACACCACGAGGTGTCGTAATGACATAATTCAAGTATAGTGGTGACCGAACAAGTTCACTGTTTTGGAAATCAAATGAAAGTGCACTGAAATAGGCCAGAAGATTTGATTTACACAATATCATGGGGTTTTCAGTTGAATATGGAACATCAAAGAGTCGTTGGTTTTGATCGAAAATGAGAAAGTAATAAGTACCGCAAGGCATTCGACCGATCAAAAGAATCGTTAGGAGGTACACTGTGATATGAAATGAATTTATGTACCTTTGCCTTAACACACAACTGTGTTGAGACCGATTGCATCGTGATAAGCAAGACGGATTTAGGGCAAATTATCAAAAAATCAATTAAATCCGTGTTTGAAGTGAGTAACCAAACAAGCGCAAGCTTCAATTTTGTGAGAGTATCCCCGCAAGGTGTTGTAACCAACAAATGGTTTAGTGGAGTCGTAGACCAAACAAGTTTACTATGACTCGAGACAAAAGAATCTTGCCAATGATTTGAATATGCGAAATGATGCTCTCAATACATCATATGTGAAATGATGCTCTCAATACATCATATGCCGTCTTAAACTGAATATGCGAAATGAATAAGTTCAAGCAATTAAACTTGGTTTTAGCGTAACCCAGCAATAACGTATGTATCAACAAAGGAATCTCGGCATGGTCGCAAAGATAAACCATGAATGTAACTTGAAATAAATGAAGTTTCAAGAGAGTGTGTTGACTTGGTAGCAAAAGAGTCAACAGTCACAATAATGTAGGTCATTCGAATTCACAAATCGGTAATTAGATTTAGCGTCATAATATTTGAACTTAAATGAAGCGTTTGAAACGAAATGAAGTCGCACGCATAGCAAATGGTGCATGTGTGATAAATAAGTTTCCAAGAAAAGGAATAATGAGTATCTTCTAAAATGAAGAAATGACCAGATATCGAGGCAAATGTGTGTTCGCTCTCAGCGAATAAAATTAACGTGATGCAACTACCATTAAGGGGAGTAGAGATGCAAACGTCTACTCGCTAGAAGTAAAAGAAATTCAAGTACTTTCGGTTTGGTCAACGAAACTGGCATATATGTCAGGTTAATGGTGTCTGCTTTGAGTTAACGGATGTGGTCCCTAAGTAACAGCCTTTGTGAGTTTGGACCTGGATCCCTATGGTCCTAAGTACAGGTTTACTAGATTTTCAGAGTTTCGTATTCGGTGTAGAATCGTTCTGTGCATCGTGTAGGAAATGCCATTCTTGTGTATGTTTAAACAAGTTATTGTCCCACACTTTCCTTCCGGTATGCTTTCTTCCTGAATTTACAACTACTCGATCATCGTTCAGTCGGGAATACTGGTTGGATCCTTGCAGTTAGACCAGTAAGTAGTTCGTCAATCCTTAGCAAGAGTCGCTGACTCTTGTTGGCTAGCTCGTCCGACTCCTGGTAGTTTGATGTTCATTTGAAAGTCTTCGTCTTTCCTTTTAACGAGCAGAACTGGGGTAACCCAAAATGGCAATTTTGGTCTGTTATCTTCTTTCTCTATCCATTACTGAAACAACACTGTCAATCCTTGCATTTCCAAAAGTGCAAGTCTCTAGAGTGCATTTACCACAGACGCGGCGCATGGAATCAAATCGATGCGAAATTTGACTTGTCGTTGAGGAGGTATTTCTGGCAATCTTCGAGGAAGACCTTAGGATATTTCCTTATCACAGGAATATCTTCGTGCTTTGGTTCTCCGACTCCTTTGTCCACGACATGAGTCAAGAAAACAACACATTCTTTACGCAACATTCTTCGTGCCTTCAAGCAACTAGAAATTTACAGAGGCGTATCCCGCTTCAAGTGTCAAGCTTGTTTCTTCGTTCGTCATCGCGGTGCGGATATCAATCTCCTATTGATCATTTGTCAACCAATCCATCCAGCTACCTTATTGAAGTCTCCCAATTCACTGGCAGTAGATCAAGCGTGAACTCACACTCTCTGGGTCCTATCTTGCCATGTCCCATTTACTTCGTTGGCTTCTACTAGCTTCCCATTAGCTAGTTCTATCGAGTGCGGGTTATCTAACTTACTTACTACTAAACCAAGCATACTTTCAACCTCTAGAAATGCGACACTAAAATTCGTGACAGTATCTAATAACACGAATGCATATCGTTGAGTAATATGGGACGTACCGATATCCAAGCTTGGATTCCTGTCGTGCTCCCCTAGCTCCGCTACTGAGCTTTATCCTTGTGCCTGGTTCTTCTTAGGGCAGTATTTTCTGAAATGCTTCTTGCTCCCACAGTTGAGACAACCTTCGGCATGTTTTCGTTTGTCACTCGTCCTTCCTTTGTCGTTGTCGTTGTTTCCTCCGTGATTCTTGCTATCATCTTGGTCTTCAATTCCACGTTCAATAATTTGCCTACAAGTCTCCTTGGGATGCCTCCTCTTACCACAGTTATCACATTTTCCATATTTACATCGCCCGACATGATAACGTAGGCAATTATTGCATTTAGGTAGGATACCCATGTAGTCCTTTCCCTTCTTGGCCTTCTTCTCGTTACTTACTCGAGTAACCTTCGTGAAATTTACGAGTTTTCTCTTGTTATCCCCAGATAACTCTACGGAAGTCTCCTTTTTCTTTTCCGGAGTGGAAAGTTTTCCTTGTCTAATTGCTTCTTCAGTGAGTGCCACACTCAGGTCGATTGCTTCGATGATTGTTGGAGGCTTAGATGTTGTTACCAGGCTTAGAATCTGAGGTGCCAGTCCCCCGATGAAACGTTCAATCTTCCTAGATTCTGGTTCCACCAAACGTGATGCAACTTTTGGTAATTCGCCAAATCTCTGCACATATTCAGCTATCTTTGGACCTTCCATTTTCAGGTTCCACAATTCAGTTTCCAACTTCTGGACTTCCGCCCTAGAGTAATATCTCTTGCGCATTAGTTCCTTCAGTTCGTCCCACATCAAAGCATACGCAGTAGTTTTGCCCATTTCCTGAACCTGAAAGTTCCACCATGACAGAGCCCCATTTATTAATAGCCCAGCTACGTACGTGACCTAATGTTCTGGGGCACATTTGCTCAATCGTAAGACAGAATCTGTCTTCTCAACCCAGCACACAAAGGCTAAGGCACCCCCAGTGCTGTCGAATCCTTGAGGTTTGTGGTTCAAGAACTGCTCGTAGGTGCAACCGCTGGGTGGGTTATTTCCTGAGGTACCTCCACCGTGTTTGGAGCGAAGGGTTGCTGGTATCAACGTTCCCTTGTGTTGACATCTTCTAAGGAGAAGATTGGTTAGGTCAGGTCTTATTCGTTCGGGGAGTGCATATAGTTGTTTAGAGATCATATGCACAAACACATAATAGGTTACCAACCAATCAAGTAATAGTATAATCATAGTATAACCAAGCAACTTGGTAATTATATTTATAGCAAGTAAGCACGTAGCATTATAATTATAGCACACACATATAGGTCAATAACGTGCTTAACGAAGACATAGCGACTGAGCTTTTGTTGGTCATTGGTCACAAAGTATTGTCACATGCTTAATGATGATTGGCTTCTCATTATTCCCTGGCCACAATTGTGTTGTCTTCCAAAATGTATCACATCCACAGGGACACAGGGTCACCCTACCCTTGTCCATTAAATATGTTAGTGTATCATAATTACGTAGTCAAATGAGGTCTTCAAAAGTCTCCACAATCTCGGCTTATCATTAATGTCCTACCCAAATGTAACGCAATCCGCATAATCCAGAAAACTGGTGACTGAGATGGAGGAGGAAAGAAAAGTAGACTGTCGACATGCGGGAATTCCTCCTCGAGCTTGTATATACGTCGAAGTAAGTAACTGATCTGCTGCTTGGCAGTAAAGAAACGAGCATCAAAACCTGGGAAAGGTGTAATAGCAGCAGGTGAGAGCGCAAAGGAATCTTGATGAAAGTATACTGGTATAGACAGGGTGGAGGACGTGGTGTAGCACAAGCTCTAAAACTCTGCGAACTATATCCTCAAATTGTGGTTAATGTTACAGGTGTACTTGTCCCGTGTGTAGTCTCCACAAAGTGAGGGATGGTAAGGGTCTAAAATCAACATAGTGTATTATAGGAACCATCGGAATGTCTCGTCCAACGATGTGGAGGTGAATGTAGTAAGCGGTGCGGCCTGCGAGGTCATAGAAAATGCTGCTGTAGCAAAAAGGGATTGTTACGCGAGTTCTGGCCTAGAGTACCTTCACGGGGTGCGGGTATGCCTTGAAGGAAAACGATAGGCATATTGGCGCAATGGACGTCGGTCTTCATAAGAGCAACATCAGCGGTTGAAGGTGCAGCAGTAAATGTCTTAACGAAAGAAGAATCACTAGGTGCAGGTACTGTGTCAGGTATAAGGGGTGCAATGTCTGGTAAGCCAAAATGAAACAGGGTCATGATCAAGTAAGGGTGTAGGATCAGTAGGTGCAACACCAAGCTGACCCAAAAGGTGCAGAAGCTAGCTCAGGGGCAGGCTCTAGGTCGTGTAATGGTGTGGTGCCTCGAGCAGGTGATAGTGCAACCAACAGTCATGTCATCGTCGTCTGCGTCGGCAGTAGAAGGCTGTAATTCGGCTGTCTGTAAGGCTCCAGATGTCACAGACTCAAAGGAGTCTGAAATTGGATGCATGCTAGAATCAAAGGATAGCTTGTTAGCAGGGGTCTCAAAAAGTGAAATTTGTAACAACGTGCTCGTCAAACTTTCCATCATCATAGGTGTTATCAGAAGAACTATCAATAACATGCCAATGTCATCATCAATTATTCGTTGAGTAGCCAACCTTCGGAAGGAATGTCCACAGGAGGCGCATTGTCGAGGACTGGAGTCAGGAGGTGCTCTCTGCCGAAGTGTCCAAGTGGTAAGGTGGTCGTGGACCGAACCAAGAATGACAGGAAGACTCTCGTCAAGGAAACCATCAGCAAGGGTAATTCATCACCAAAGTCTGGCAGCGCGGACGGTTGGAAATTGTCCTCGTCCTTGGTCAGCATGTCAGGGTCACTCTTAGTGTCTGTCGTAGATATCTCCGGCGCAGGTATAGTCTCATCATCTGTGGCGGTGGCCGTAGGGTCATCATTATCTGACAATTCGCTCCCTGAGAAAGGTGACGTGTGTGCCGGTACATAATAGTCGTAGCATGTATATCCATAGTAATTACTAACAATTAGTGTATGCAAGTAAAAGTAGTTTATCATGTAGTCATGTATACACCTTATCCTTCCTAGTCTCTCAGACAAATCTCCCAGTCTCTCAGACTAAACCACCCAGTCTCTCAGACTAAACCACCCAGACTCTCAGACTAACACATCCCGTCTCTCAGACCAAACTGTCACACCCCGATTTCCACACGTTTCACCGGTGGGCCCGGTGGGGAATCAATAGACACACCACATTATTTATTCATTTATGCGCCGACGGGTGTACGCCTACACCCCGTGCTCAGGTCGTGGCCATCTCGTAAGATGATGCCAAGGATATCCGGGACATGGTCATTAACCCCCCAAAGGATTTAAGCAAACAAAACATTTCAAAACAAAGCATATCAATGATTTAATCTCTATTCGATTAAAGATTCAATGCTAGACCAAGCGGTATTCTATATACCGTACCCCAAGCCCGTATAAGGAAATAAATTAAAAGTATTTACCTTTGCAAAGTATATTTCACAAACAGCAATTGCAAGTAGCTTTTACCGGGTCTCCTATTCTGGAACGAAGGTTTATAATAACCTATTAGAATCCTAACGGGTCTTTAGTTAAGCCTAAACTTAGCCCGGTTAGTTTTAACGAAAGATACGGTTCGAACGCACGATTAAGCGAAGACCGGAATAGAATGTGATTTAGACATGACAAGTTTGAAGAATTGTATAATATAGGTAATCCAACCACATTCTGGATTTCGAGATAAAAACGATAAGGTTTGACCCGTTTCGGCTAATTTATGTAAACTAGTTACATAAACCGAACCGAACGTGTGAATGGCGTAACGGGTAACCGCAAGAGTCTCATACAGATTTCCTAAGTCAATATGCTCTAAATATGTTGTGATATCAGAAGGATACCTTCCAGTATGCCCATATCGATTTTAATCCCAAAATACGCCCCGTAGGGGTATTTTGGTCATTTTAAAGATTATAAAAGAGATTATTTATACTTCTGATGTTCGGGTCTGAAGTAATCAATAAAACCACTTATTTTAACAAGTTACATCAGTAGGTAAAAAGTCTTTATGACAAAAATGGTTTTAAACCCAAACTATGCGTTTAATACGCGTATAAAGTCGTTTTAAGCGATTTCCGGGTTATACAGGAAATCTGAGTTTTCTGATCAGGTTATATAGTTCAAAATACTTTATTTATTATTTAAAATCAGTAGCAATTGGATTGGCGTCAAAATACTATGTAGAACTCGTTTTATGTTCGAAAAGGGTATATTCGGTATTTACCGAATCAAGGTCATAACCTTAGGTTATGAGCAGGTTAAAAATAATTAAAAATCTTTAAAAATCTCAAAATATTATATTACATCAGTGTGTAAAAGGTTTGGTGTCGAAATTTGGGTTTGGATAGGCTTTATGCTAAGTGCGCCGTTTAATTAACAAAAATTTTCTTAATTGCGCTATTTAGCATAACCCCTATTCTAGACCTCGAATCGACATGAAATTTTAGGGACATGTTTAGAAATCAGTAACTAAGGTTATTGTTCTTTCACATATCCAAAATTTTCGTTTTAAGGTAAAAAGGGCATTATGGTCAACTTTTAAGCATATAACGGAAATGTGCAAGAGACTCGGACAAACAACGAACCAGTCACAGAAGGTTATATTATCATGTAACTTGGTCCTAAGGAAGTCCTAAAGCATTTCTTAACTCTACTAAAATGGATCAGAACTGAAGTCAAAGCAAAGTCAAAGTTTTGCGACTTTCGGTTCCGAACCGGGTCAAAACAGAAAATTGTCGGATCAATCAAGCTTAGACCAGTTCTAATACTTGTTACTAAGTTATATGAATGATAAAATAGGTTATATGCCTTCTACATTGTTAATTACATGTTAATTCAAAATTTAAGCTTTTGTTGACTTTTTCTAAGCAACTTTGACCCGACATTTGACCTAGATAGAGTGGGAACCAGGGGGTGCCCTTTTAAGGGTTTAAAGCCCACATGATTACCAACTTATAACTACCTTTGATTCGACTAATCACTGGACCATTAGTGATTAATCGCTAAGTCAACCGTTAATTACGACGGTTTGACTTTTAAGCTAAAACTAAGCAAAAAACTAAACTAAGAAAGGTTAAGCATACTTACTGAAGTCTAATGAACGACCAGAGATGCTTAGAGAAGGCACATGTGCTCCAGAGAAGCTCCACAATGCAGAAATGAGATGTGAACTAAGTGTTGCAACTCTAAGGCTTTATATGGTGATCTTTGGTGCTTTAGATCATGAAAACTAAGTCTATCATTGCACCCAGATCATTAACAATTGTTTCCTAGTGTCTACGGAAGGTTAGGGGTCGCCCATGTTGCTGAAAATATCTTACAAGGTCGGTTAAACTGTTATAACAGCCAACAGCCAAGTTGCTGTCGCTGGGCGCTCCTTACGGACCGTAAGGCAGGACCTTTACGGTCCGTAAGCCTTTGACAGAGGAAAAGTTTTAACCTTTCGCACATTACGGACCGTAAGGCAGGACCTTTACAGTCCGTAAGTCCTTGCCAGAAGCAAAAAAAATAACCTTTCATGCTTTGAACGGACAAGTTGCAATGCATGATTTTGAGCCTGGAAAATGTCAGCATGAGGCCTTTTTACCCATGCTTGACCAGTTATGTCTACTTATCTCAATGTATCATTGGTTTGCCTTATGATGGAAAAGTATACACAAACGATTTATTGAGCATTATTTCATAGGATCCATACTAGTAAACTTGGACCTCCTTTATTATTAGTAATCACCGGATTAAAGGTATAATAGATGTTTGTTAATCATGTTAGGGTCTCGGGATTTATAATAAAGTCGTTCAGAGGTATAAATTAACATGTCGACGTGTTGTTTTTTAAAAAAAAATCCTGCCATACATCTTTAACTAAATCCGGGTTTATAATGCTTTTGTCGTAAGTGACACGTGTCGTTTATTTATTGGACACAAATTTTCGAGGTGTTACATCCTCACCCCCTTAAAAGAAATCTCGACCTCGAGATTTACTGAAACAAATGAGGGTACTTTTCTTTCATTGTGGACTCTACCTCCCACGTGTATTCGGGACCTCTATGGGCATCCCATTTAACCTTTACAATAGGCACATGCAGGGAAAACCGTACAAATTGTGTCCGAAATCTGTTTTTACTAAATTATACCGTTAGACTCGTCTCGAGATTACGATTCCAAGAATTCCAACGGTGCAAACGGTTTGTCCAAATGAGTTACGGATAGTTCCCTAAACACGAAACAGTGAAATTTTTCTTACGCAAGCCAACAAAAATTCCACCTCGTCCGAAATGATCAGTAAAGGTCCGAAATGGTCAGGAATGTTGATGCTTATTCGGAATGGTCCGAAATGAGATATTTTGATCCGAAATGACCACTTTTTGTCCGAAATGGTCCGTAATCCTTCACAATAATCCGAAATCAACACCTTCTTATCCGTAATGGAGCGGTCTGATCCGTAATGCTAGCCTATGGATCCGAAATGCAAGCAAATCTAGTCCGTAATACAGATTTTGATCCGTAATGCAAGCTTGTGAATCCGAAATTCAAGTCTGGAGATCTGAAATGATCAGTAATCTCTGTTTCTGGTCCGAAATTGCCTTTTTCAGGTCCGAAATTGATCAGAAATGCAAGATTTCTATCAGTAATGGTCCGAAATTCAAGTATTTTGATCAGTAATGATCCGAAATGCTTGAATCTTATCCGAAATCAGCAACAGATCTCCAAAACAGCCTCCAAAAACTCCAAAAACGCAGATTTTTCTGCAAAAACGATTCTGAACCAAGCCAATCAAGAGCCGAAAGCTCTGATACCAATTGTAGGTCCCGTAACGCGTGCGGATCGTAACAGAATCGTCGATCCAACCTAGAGTGCGGAATCCCCTAGATTAGATTTCACAGAAAACGAGTAGAAACACGAATCACTTCAAACCCGATCTCTATTGATTATCATCGTAACGATTACAATCAATCAAGATCCTAATTCGTCCAAGCCTTTCTCTTTCACGAATTCTCTCCAAGTGATTAAGGTGATTAGAAGATTAACCTAAACCCTATGCTAAGCTTTGTTTATATAAGACAAAGCTTTGCATATGGGCTAAGTCATGGGCAAGGCCCATTTCGCAAACCCTCCCCCATATGTGGGTTTGGTTTGGCCCAATCACACTTACATCACTATTACAAACTATTACAAAGCTAAACCCGCTAACTGTTTATCGTTTTACTAATTACAAGATATCCAAAGACCAAATCTAAGTTGTTGTCATAAAACATGCACCAACACCAAGCTTACCTTACGAGCTTTAATACAATGTCAAGATTGGTTCCTTATCTGGTGACCCCGGAACCCAAAAGAATAGCTCGTTTCATAGGGGGCTTAGCTTCGGAGATCAAGGCTAGTGTGAAAGCCTCTCGGCCAGCTACATTCAGGTCAGTAGCTGATATATCCTTATCTCTCACGCTGGATGCGGTCAGGCAGAGATCACTGAGGAACAAGGATGCCGAGAAGAGGAAGCATGATGACGATGACAACTCGCGTCGATCAAATAAGAAGCACCAAGGAAACAATGACCACAGGAAAGGATCTGGTTCAAGGAAAGATGGGCATCAGTCTGGAGATAAGCCCAAGTGTAAAACTTGTCAGAAATACCACTTTGGGAAGTGCAGACTTGACACAAAATCCCAATCTCAGACAAGACCTTGTGGGATTTGCAAATCCACGAAACATAAAACCCTCGAATGCAAGAAACTGAAAGACGCAACATGCTACAGTTGCAATGAAAAGGGGCACATTAAGACAAACTACCCAAAGTATGCAAAGAAGGCTGATGAAGGGAAGAAGACCAATGCTAGAGTCTTCAGAATGGATGCAAAGGAAGCTGTGCAGGACGACAATGTGATCACAGGTACCTTCCTTATAAATGATGTCTATGCAAGAGTACTATTTGATTCAGGAGGTGATAAATCGTTTGTAGACAATAAGTTTTGCAACTTGCTGAATATACCTGTCAAAACCTTAAGTGTGAAGTATGAGGTGGAATTAGCAGATGGCACCTTAGAAACCGCCTCAACCGTATTAGATGGATGTTTCATATCCATTAAGAACCACTATTTTCCGTTATCCCTACTTCCTTTGAAGTTAGCCGGATTCGACATAGTTTTGGGTATGGACTGGTTATCTCATAACCAGGCCCAGGTTGTCTGTAATAAGAAGCAAGTAGTGCTCAAAAATCCGTATGGAGTTACGTTAAAATGTCAAGCATGACAAAATTGAACGAACTATTAAGGATGGAGCATGAGGTTGGCACAACCAACAAACCACCTAAGATGATGAGGGTGGAAAACTACTTGACATGGAAGGATAGGTTTCAATCCTTCATTGAATATCAGGACACTCGCATGTGGATCTGTATTGCTGACGGGTACACAAACCCTACACATGATTTTGAAGGCAGACCTCGTGTCACAGCCTATGTGAACATGCAGGAGAATGAAAAAAAGATGTATGAGGCTGAAAAGAGAGCCTTGGCTGCCATCAAGATGTCCCTACCTGATAGTATCAAACATACCTTTAAGAAGTACACTACTTCAAAGGAAATGTGGGATGCTCTGGAGAAGAGATATGAAGGAAATCCTGATGTCAAGAAGAACAAAGTTGATCTTCTGAAGAAGCAGTTTGCTGTGTTTAAATACATGAAGAATGAGTCACTTGAGGACATCATCACTCGATACTACCATCTGATGTCAGAGCTAGATAATTATGATATAGACTGCTATTCTGACATAGAGAAAAATGACAAGCTGCTAGATGCCCTGCCTGCTAAATGGGATATTTACACTCTCATGATAAAGGGAGAAGCTGACTATGAAACAAAGGAGCTGGAAGAAGTTGTTGGAAAGCTAAGAGCTTATGAGCTCAGCATGAAGAAGAAGGACACTGGATATGATCAGGTTCAAGATCCAGGGATCTACAATGGGCTTACATCTTCTTCATCTCATGATGCTTCTAGCGACTCTGCCACTGCTTTCCTTTCGTGTGATAATGAGCAGGTTACAGTGAATGAGGATGGTGATGTGTGCTTTGTTGCAGCTGCAGGAGGATCAACAGGAGTTAAGAGACAATCAGCTTCTAAGCAAACAAGCAGTGTAAAGTCAATGCCTATGAATGTGAAGTCTGCTGAAGAACATCTTGCACTCCTTGCTTCCTTTGTTGCCTCTTATGAGAACTACATTCAGGGGAAGATATCTGATCCTGCTACCTTAGATGAAGACTATGATCAGATTAACCCTGATGATCTAGAAGAGATGGATTTACAATGGCAAATGGCCATGATTTCGAGGCATGTGAAGAGGTTCATGAACAGAACTGGAAGGAAGTTTGTGGGGAAGAATGTTGGTTTTGACAAGGCCAAAGTCAGGTGCTTTAACTGTCAGAGTTATGGTCACTTCGCAAGGGAATGTCAGAAACAAAAGCATGAGACTTCGAGCCAGAATTCAAACAATAGAAATTCATAAAACAACTCTAACTCAAGGGCGTTGATCTCTACTGCAAGAGAGGGTTCGTATGACTGGAGCATTCACTTGGAAAAAGATGAGAATGTTACACAAGCATTTATGGCAGAGATCGTGCCAGTTGAAGAAGCTGAAACTAAAGCAGATGCTGAGAAAGAAAGTGATGCTGAGGTAAAGAAGGTTGATCAGACAACTGAAGCTGAAAAGGAAAAGCCAGAGTCTGAGCATGACATGGAAGCTGATGAGAAAGATGAAATTATCAAAAGGATGGGAGCTCAACTTGCTGCTCTCATGGCCAACTTAGACAAAGAGACAGGAGAGGTAAGTAACTCTACTACTTCTGTTTGTTTAAAGTGTCGTGAACTGCAGGGTGAAGTTGAAAAATTGTCAACTCAAAACAAAAGTCTTGTGAACGAAATGTCTAACGTAAAAGAATCAAATTTCTTTGCTAAAAGAAACGAGTCATCATATTTGAAAAAGATAAAGGGCTATGAAGCTGAAATTGAGGCTTTAACCTGCAAACTGAATGAAAAACTTCAGGTCATTGACTTAGCTCATGACATGATGGCTGAGAAAACAAAAGAGATTTCTGATAAAAACAAAGAGTTGTCAGATGCACAACTTAAAATTGTTGAACTTGAAAAGAAGTTAGGTCAATTCAGAGATTCTACTTTTGTTATGAAACATATGATGGGTGGGTTAAAGAAAAGTAATGACAAGACAAGTGTGGGATTCCAGGGCTTTAATGAAGTCCCACCTCCTCTTAGTCATGACTATTCTTTCTTACCTGATGAAGATGAGTTCACAGACTTTTTGTCAACATCACCAAGTAGTTTCACTTCCAGTCAAGGTGATGTGTTTGTGGATAATGATG
Organism: Helianthus annuus; assembly: GCF_002127325.2. Taxonomy (NCBI): domain Eukaryota; kingdom Viridiplantae; phylum Streptophyta; class Magnoliopsida; order Asterales; family Asteraceae; genus Helianthus; species Helianthus annuus. The sequence continues at coordinate 83,993,686 of NC_035447.2, forward strand.
CTAAGAAGGAAAATAACAGCAAACCTGTTTTGAAAAAGAAAAATACACCTTCTAAAAACAATAATCAAACTTTTGTTAAAAAGGTTAATTTTGTTCAAGGAAGTGATATGAAAACCGAAATAGCTGTTATCGAAAAAGAATCAAATGTGGAGTTTGCTAAAAACAAAAACATAGAAAAATCTGAAATTAAGCAAACTGAACAAGATCCTTCTAAAGCATCATCGTCAAAACCAGAATCCAGTTCAAAGGCTTCAGGTGAGAAGTCTTCGAAAAGGAGATCGTGCTTCAAATGTCACACAAAGGGACATGTAGCTAGCTGTTGTCCTAATAAAAGGGTTGAAGCACAAGTTAGTGAGAAACAGAGAGGGAAGTCACCAGAAAAGAATGGTGATAACAAGGAAAGAGAGTCCAACTCTCCAAAGAAATCTGCTCCAAAGCAACAACAGGGTGTTGCTAGTGGTGTAGATAAGGCTGAAAAAGGAACTCCTCAAGTTCCTCGTTTTCAAAGAAATCAACCAAGATTTCAGCCTGAATCTACATCAGGCAGATATGAGAGACCTAGAAGCAGTTCACCAAAAATGAACAACCAAAATTCAAATAATTTCAGAAGTCAAGGTCAATATCAAAATCGATACCAACATAATGGTGGTGGAACTTTTTATAACAATGGCTTTAGAAATTACAACAATCAAGCTTCTTGGAATCAAAACTCAAGATTTCAAAGGTCACATAGTCCAAACACATATAGGAACCCACAGGACTAGAGACCTTATGGAAATCAGACCCCATTTCCATCAACAGGTCCAAGATCCAAGACTCCAGTCAGGAGTGATGGACATTGGATGGATGTTCCTGTAGTTGATGAATCTGGACGACCCAAGACCATCAAGGCTTGGGTCCCCCACTCTAACTAATTTTTGGTTGGTGTGTGCAGGAGCTGCTAAGGAGGATTATCAACTTATGGTATCTTGATAGTGGCTACTCCAGGCACATGACGGGGGATGCGAGGTTGTTTTCTGAATTTGAAGAATATGATGGTGGACATGTTAATTTTGCTGGTGCTAAAGGTGGTAGGATTACTGGAAGAGGAAAAGTGACGAATGGAAAGATCACATTGGACAAAGTGAACTATGTTGAGCAGCTGAAACACAATCTGATGAGCGTGTCACAAGTCTGCGACAAGGGTCATTCGGTCCATTTTACAAATACTGAGGCGTTAGTGTTGAAACCGGGTTTGGTCATTCCGGACGATTGGATAGTGATGCGTGCACCAAGGAAAAATGATACTTATGTCATGGACATGGGTGCCAAAGATCCAACTGCTGCGGTGGCGTGTTTACTGTCAAAAGCATCTGAAGCTGAATCTATGTTGTGGCACAGACGCATGGCTCATATTCACTACCGCAAAATGAATTACATTATTAAAAATGAGCTAGTGAAAGGAGTTCCATTGCTGAGGTTTCAAGTGGAAGATAAATGTATTCCATGTCAAAAGGGAAAACAACACAAGAAACCTCATAAGTCTAAAACAGTAAATTCCATTAATGCCCCTTATGAATTACTTCACATGGATTTATTCGGTCCAGTGAACGTAAGGAGCATAGGTGGAAAGTACTACTGTCTTGTTGTCACTGATGATTACTCACGTTATTCATGGGTTTTCTTTTTAGGTACAAAGGATGAAACAGCAGAGATGCTGATAGATCTTTTTACAAAATTGGAAAACGTCCATGATGCAAGGATCAAGATGATAAGGAGTGATAATGGCACGGAGTTCAAGAATCGTATTCTGGATCTCTACTGTCTTCGAAAGGGAATTGAACATCAGTATTCCGCTCCTTATACTCCTCAACAAAATGGAGTCGCTGAGAGGAAAAACAGGACGTTGATTGAAGCCGCTAGGACGATGCTTTCAGATTCAAAGCTACCAGTTCTTTTCTGGGGAGAAGCTGTGAATACAGCTTGCTACGTCCTAAACAAAGTTTTGACCGTTAAACGTTTTAACAAAACTTGTCATGAATTGATGTTTAACGAAAAACCAAACTTAACAGGCTTTGAACCATTTGGATTACCCTGCACCATTGTGCGAAACAAAGATAAACAAAAATTCGGTGAGGTGGCAGACGAAGGCTACTTTCTGGGCTACGTGCCTGGCACACCGAATAAAAGGGTTTTCAATTTAAAAACTGGTAAAATTGAGGTTGTTTTTAATGTGGAAATTACTTCCTACAAACCTCAACAATCAACGAGTGGTCCTGCTATATTATATGATTATGAAAGTGTTTCTAAATCATTTAATATTCCTGAGGTTTCTGATGCAGATGATTCTCAGCTGATTCAGACAGTGATTGGTGAAGACGATGAAGGCGAGTTCATGCCTAGATCGAATGTTGATATGTCAGATGCTCCGGAAACTTCCCATGGTGCTGCTGATCCTGATTCAAGTGATAGTGAACCTGAACCCAATCAGGGGGAGGATTTCATTAATCCATTTGCAAATCAAAATATTCAGGGGGAGGTTGGATCAAACCTGGGTGACAATCTGGAAGTCGATGCTGTTGCTACTACACGAGCAAATAGAGATCATCCAGTTGACATGATTCTTGGAGATCCTACTGTAGGTGTTCAGACAAGAAGAAGCATTGCAGCGAATTCTGGGTTATTTGTTTCGATTGAGAAGACTGGGATAGTGAATGAATGCTTGTATAGTTGCTTTATTTCCCAAGAGGAGCCGAAGAACATTCATATGGCTCTTAAAGACAATTCATGGGTTGAAGCTATGCAAGAGGAATTGGCCCAGTTTGCGAAGTTAAAGGTCTGGGAGTTAGTGGACCTTCCTAAAGGTGAAAGAGAGATTGGCACTAAATGGGTATTTAGGTGCAAGAAAGATGAAAGAGGTATTGTTACGCGCAACAAGGCTCGGTTAGTTGTTAAAGGGTTTAATCAGCAAGAAGGGATTGATTACAATGAAGTGTTTGCACCAGTGGCAAGGTTGGAGGCAATTCGTTTGTTTCTGGCTTTCGCTTCATTCAAGGGCTTCAAAGTTTACCAACTTGACGTGAAGAGTGCATTTCTTTACGGAAAAGTCCAAGAACTGGTGTATGTCTCACAACCAGAAGGGTTCGTTGATCCAGACTATCCAGATCGAGTGTACAAACTTGATAAGGCTTTGTATGGGTTACATCAAGCTCCCAGGGCGTGGTACGAGACACTGTCTACACATCTGCTCAAGAATGGTTAAAGAGGTCAGATTGACAGTACACTGTTCATTAAGAGGAAGAAGAAAGATTTTCTGCTGGTACAGGTATACGTAGATGACATCATCTTTGGGTCATCTGATGAGAACATGTGTAAGGAATTTGAATAGGTGATGAAGAGCAAGTTTGAAATGAGTGCTATGGGTGAGCTGTCTTACTTTCTGGGATTACAAGTTGAACAGAAGGAGGATGGGATGTTTATTCATCAAACGAAGTATGTGTATGACATTTTGGATCGGTTCAAAATGAATGATTGCACTACTTGCAACACACCCATTTGTGAAAACCACAATCTCGGCCTAGATCATGAAAGCACTGAAGATGTTGATCCTACTCATTACAGGGCGATGATTGGTTCTCTAATGTACTTGACTGCTTCAAGACCTGACATCATGTTTGCCGTATGCTTGTGTGCCAGATATCAGGTGAATCCGAAAGAGTCACATATGAAAGCAGTGAAGCGTATTCTTCGTTACTTGAAAGGGAAACCTAAACTTGGGTTGTGGTATCCAACTGATAGTGATCTGAGGTTCGTTGCTTACACTGATTCAGACTTTGGCGGATGCAAATCGAATAGAAAGTCTACAACAGGTGGTTGCCAGTTCTTAGGAGGCAGGATCGTGTCTTGGCAATGCAAGAAGCAATCCTGTGTGTCTACCTCTACGTGTGAAGCTGAATATATTGCTGCGGGTAGCTGTTGCTCTCAGGTTCTCTGGATTCAACAGCAGATGCGCGATTACGGTTTGGATTTCACTCGTACTCCTATTATGATAGATAATAATGCCACTATATCAATCACAAACAATCCCGTAAAGCACAGTCGAGCTAAACATATTGACATACGTCATCACTTTATACGGGATTGTGCTGAAAAACGACTAATTGAATTACATCGAGTCGACACAGAAGATAACCTTGCTGATCTTTACACAAAAGCTTTTGATCGAGCTCGCTTTGAACACTTAGTCAAACTCAACGGAATGAGGAATCCTGAATAACTGGTTTTTCATAAGAATTTTGTAAATAGTTTACTGCTTTCTCAAAAATCAAAAATACAAAAACATTGAAAAATCAAAAACATAAAAAATAGAAAATCAAAAATGAGTTTTCACTGTGTGAAAAAGGAGAAATGATAGTACATCAGCAAGTTAGACTGTCACACTGAAATTGAACCTAACATTGCTTAAGTGTGATAGCAGCTTCATCATATGATGTACCAGTAGGCAAAAGCATGAAATAATCAACTTACCAAAGTGATATAAACCTAAAAGCACTGAGTATGAGTGGGGAACACATCAGTGGTGTATGGTTTAATGACCTTAATTCTTGTGTTGATAGATTACCAAAATCTGAAGTTTTGGGTCTTTATACTGTTATTTCATCCGGGGATATCATGGGTGTCCTTCTGCTGCATCCAGATACATGCTGACCTAGACACACCCAGGATATCTTAAAAGAGCTAAATATGCCAAAACCCTGAAAATGAAAAAAGCTCTCAAAGAGAGTCATTCAATAAGTGCAAAATGCACAATTCGTACCAAAAATGGTATCTGTCTTAGCCCTCGATAAGATATTTTGGTCTCTCTGCTGTACGGAAGTACTGACCTGTTCACCAATTATCTATCGTTGAAAAACAAAACGGATGAATTCAGTATACTCACCTACTACGATGAATCTTTGTGGATACCTTGATCGCGGGGGTACATCCTGAAGTGGGACACGCTCGTATTTCGGTATAATAAAATTACCTTAACGTATCATACGGTAATGGTACTTGAAATGTTCATGCATTTTGTTTAAGTGGACAAACATACTGGTAATCGTCTTGAACTGCTTTTCACTAAAACATTACATAAAGAATTAACTAATTGTGTGAAACAGTTTGATTTTGCTGATATGATCTTCTTACCGGTGATTCTCACAAAAATAGAGTGTTTATTGCTTTTGTTATTTATTTGCTTTCAGAAAAATGCAAAAATACAAAAATAGTGTCTTTTTCTGTTTAAAATTCTTAACGTACGGAAAACTGTTATTCTTGGAGGAATTGTTACTGATAGGGGGAGACGGTGTTAGTAAGTGAGTTCAAAAATTTTCAAATCAGCAGGTTATAGGGTGTTTTGTTTGAAATTTGTGCGTGTTGGTGCTGAATGGAAAATGTTTAATCTGTAACACAGTTTAACAAATCTCTTGAATAATAATAATTTGTTTAACTTTTGTTGAAAAATTCTTATGGTTTCTCGAGATGTCTGTTTTATAGTATACAGATTGAAGCTGTATGTTGCTGAAGAGTTGCTGTGAAGATGAGAGTTTGCTTGGATGCATGGTAGAACCTCCTTTCTACATTGCAGACATAGTTGAAGAGTGTGAAGAGTGCTATTCAAATACTGAACCGGAGTTTACTCAAGTGCTAAAGTTTTGAAGATTTGGTGATTGGATGCATCAGCTTAGGGGGAGTCTGTTGCTGACAGAAGCTGTTAAAGCTGAAGCTATCCAAAGACCAAAAGACTTGAAGATTCTGAAGACTGAAGTTACCTTTGCAAGCTATTGTCAAGGGGGAGTTTGTTGGTGCATGTTTTGTGACAACAGCTTAGATTTGGTCTTTGGATATCTTGTAATTAGTAAAACGATAAACAGTTAGCGGGTTTAGCTTTGTAATAGTTTGTAATAGTGAAGTAAGTGTGATTGGGCCAAACCAAACCCACATATGGGGGAGGGTTTGCGAAATGGGCCTTGCCCATGACCTAGCCCATATGCAAAGCTTTGTCTTATATAAACAAAGCTTAGCATTAGGGTTTAGGTTAATTTTCTAATCACCTTAATCACTTGGAGAGAATTCGTGAAAGAGAAAGGCTTGGACGAATTAGGATCTTGATTGATTGTAATCGTTACGAAGATAATCAATAGAGATCGGGTTTGAAGTGATTCGTGTTTCTACTCGTTTTCTGTGAAATCTAATCTAGAGGATTCCGCACTCTAGGTTGGATCGACGATTCTGTTACGATCCGCACGCGTTACGGGACCTACACTTGGTAATCCAGATTCTTCATCACTAACGACAGAAAGCCCGACTCAATCTTCTCAACCTCATGCTGAGGGCAGTAGTTCTCTCGGATGAGGGCAACAAATTGTTCCTATGACATACCATACAGTGGAATCTTTCCAGTGGAATTTTGTTTTTTTTTTTGGCTTGAATCAACGATCTCTACCAGGCTAAGGCCTCACCCTTGAATGATTGAGACACAAACTTTACACATCCTTCTCAGCGCACCCGCTAATATCGACCACCGTATCCATCTCATCTAACCATGTCATGCTGTAAAACCCTTGCAGGATCAATCAATGATATCAATGATATCTTGTGAAAGCGCGGAATTCAGTCACAAGATGATTCAAGATTAAACAACAATAATAATCAAAGATAGTGAAAGTAATAGAAATCACAAACCAAATATTCTTGCATTCAACGGTGAACGTAGACTGATACAAGAATAACCACAGGGACTCGCAACCGATTCCACTATCAACAACCTCAACCCTAAGGTTGAGGTGTGTATATATACTAGACACTAGGACCGAAACATAAGCCCTATTACTAATGGGTTGCGAGTCGGCCCTATAACATCCAAATCGGCCCAAAACATATATAAAGAAATAACAAAAACAACCCTTGTAACCCCTGTACTATATTCACCTGCATGAATAAACCTTCAGGTTCCAACAATCTCCCCCTAGGTTTATGCATGCAGGTTCTTGATTCTTCAAGTGTTGCTACTACCTCCCAAACGATCTTGAAAACCACCAAATCCAACTTTGCGAATGTGAATAGCGGACGCAACAGCGGCAGTCCAACCCTTCGCGATATCTTCATACTTTTCAGTTGCTCGAATCTGATTTTGAGCTAAGACCTCCAAATCTTCAAGAGCAATGTTTAACACATCCACTTGATCAACTAAACGGAAGCTGACATCACCATCACAGACGAACACAGCCTGACCAAGACGCTCATCATAAGCCCAAAAATGCAGAGACTTCAGAGCACCTTGTGGAATCTTCTTGACCAACGGTATCACCTTCTCTTTGTCTGTTACCGGCCAGTGCACTACTTTCATGCGCTTTTTGGTAAATGAATCCCGGACACCCTTAAGAGGTTTAACAATTGAGTCAGCAGTGCGCATCGATGGAAAGTTATGTTGAACTTCCCTCTTCAACCTTTCGAAAAATATGTGTCCAGGACCTCCAGGGTTATCATCAACATAAGGAGCATTAGATAATTCTGTCAGATCAACCTTTGTAAACGATTGAAACTGGCCAGGATGTTTGTACCACTCCACCGGACCAACTTTTCTCTTGATCCACCACCTATGTCTGTCATGGTCATAACCCCAGCTTACCACTCCCGAGCGATTCCCAACTTTATCATACAAAGTCTCACCAACATCCATCATATGATGAGAAGCCTGAGCATCAACATCATCTGGATTCAGATTCTTGTTTTTCAAAATCACCAACTCTCTTTTTCTTTTAATTCTTTCTGCCTTTGCTTTCGCTGCTTCTGGATCAGTAACTCTTTCAAAATATTTCTCCATCGCAGCATTCTTTTCAGCATTATCTTCTTCAAAGGCCTTCTTTCGGTTCTCAACATCTGTTGGATCAGAAAACTCCTGTCCAAACTTTTTCTCAAGCTTACCATGTAAATCCTAGACCATGGAGAATAACAAACTCACATCTCCTTGCAATTGCTCAATCTGTTGATCCTTCTTTACTATGACATCTTCAAGTTGGATGATCTTTGCTTCTTTGTGAATCGAATCTTGTTCAACAACAACCAATCTTCTCTTCATCTCTCTCATACTAATAAATTCATCTTCATCACTAGAATCATCATCAAACGGCATTCTCAACGGTTCCTCAGGCCTTTTACCACTAGAACTGCTCGGCACATCATGAGCAACATTGGAGGGGCCGGCAGAATCAGAAGCACCCAGCAATACATCACCAGCAGGCTCTGAAGCAACACTTGCAGCTTGAACTTCAACAGTAACATCAGTGGTTTCCATATCAGTTCTTTGAGTATCAACATCAAACAGACCCTCAAAAGTATCTGTGGAGGGGTTGGTAGCATCAGCAACACTCTTCTCAAAATCAAAATCATACAGATCCTCATCATCTTCATCAGTGTTCAAGGATTGATCTTTGTTCTTCTCAACATACATACCGAGCCGAGGATCCCTCCTTTTCCGCTTAACTGGAAGGGAATCAGGATCCTTTGGGCGTTCACTTGACTCTTCATTTGGAACTGAAAGATCAGAAGGAGGCTTTCCCATCTTTTCAGTCACTGTCTTTAATAACTGAGCCAAAACTTCAGTAGAAATCACAGGTGGGGCAGTTGAAACAGTATCAGAAACTCCAGCTTCAGGAGGAAGCTCCATATCCACATCAGAATCAAACGAAATCTCAACACCTTCCTCATCTGAATCAATATTCACAAGCTCATTCTCAGATCCTCTTTGAACATCATGCTCTTCAGCAACTATAGCAACAGCAGGTCCAACATTAGCGTGAATTGGTTGATCTATGACTGGTTCAGCAGCAACATCTTCAGTCTCAGCGAACTGACCAAACTTCTCTAAGGGAATTTTTCCTTCAAACTTCCTTTCCGTACTCTTCTTCGAAGTAAGCGCACCAAAACATGCGGGACCCATTGGTTTTAACTCCAATGTGTTTCCAGTTTTCACCAACTGCGGATAACTTGCATTGAGGATCATCTGTATAAACCTTGGATACATGAGAAACTTATCCTTTCTGACTCCCAGAACATTTCTTTTCATTGCCTCCAAAACATACTTCGAATAGTTGAACGGCTCATTTGTTATTACACATACCAAAGCAGCAGTCTGTGTACTATTCAACTGATCAGTGCCTCCCCGATTCTCAGATATGCACAAAAGAAACATGTGCACTAATAACCTCCAGTACGGATGCACAAACTTCTTGACCAGAGGGGGATATTTGCCTTCATAACTGAGTCTGGGTAGAATAGCCTCAACTGTACCAGCTGGAACCTCAATTGAATCCGAGTCTTGATCATTAAACTGCAACACCTCACGAATCATCTGCTCTGTTATTGTAATCGTGATCTTCTGAATTTCAGACACAATAACTCCCTTTCCTCCAACCACCTCGATCTTCGCATTCTTCCAGAAATCTTGAATGAGACCTTCATAAATGACTGGATTGTCTCGTAATGCATGAACAATACGGCAGCTGTTTAAACCTTTCATGAGCGAAGAGTATAATCTCCGATGTTTCTCTGGAGGAGGTGCCAAAAATCATGCCTGATTATGAGTTGCTATAAACTTCAAATCCATTATCTGCACAAACCAAAAGTGTGTCACAAACATACACAATTATCAATTATCAAAAATCAACTCCAAACAAGATGTTTTTGACTCGAGATCACGAATCGCAATCAGAAGTTTTGAGTCGCAACCAATGTCACAGTTGAACCATGAGTCGAGACCGTGAGTCGAGACCACGAATCGAGACCACGAGTCGAGACCACGAGTCGAGACCATGAGTCGAGACAACAGATCTCGAGTAGTGATGATAAGGTTGCGACTCGCAACCAACAGTCTCGAGTCCTTATCCATGCACACTTTGACTTTCAAACATTTTGGATCAAAACCCCATAACACCATCAAAAAGCTTTGAAAACCAAATTATGTTAATTTTTAGGGTTCTTCAATTTCTTCAAATCTTCAACTTATCATCATCAGACCTGCAAAACTTCAAGCAGATCATCAAAGTACCTTCAAAAATATGAATCGAGACCGGAGACTTATGAGTCGAGACCGGAAAGACTATGAGTCGAGACCGGAGAGCAAAGGGTTTTCGCCGGAATTCTTGAGAGAAAAACCTTGAAGATTTCGAGTGAGTTATGAGGTCTCGACTCGAGACCTTTCTTTTATACATCAGCCCATCAAATGGGCTTGGGCCAAACATTGGGCTCGTTGGACCGAGATATTTTCAATGGATTTTCTTAAACAATTTTTTAAATCAGATTTAATCAAGTTAAAAACCATTTATCAACACATTTAATTTATAATCCATTCAAACTTTCTGAGCAAGATTTGTTGAAAAACCTAAAACCAAAAATAAATAATTAAATATACATTATTTATAAACAAAGTAGGAAAACAACAAAGATTACTCAGGGATCAAATCACGGGGTTTCGGGCTTGACTTCACTTATCAACACTGATCTACTAGAGGATGATCTAGACGATTGCCAGTATATTTGTCCTCTTAAACTCATCTCCCTAGATCTTTTCCATATAACTGCCTGTATCTCATTTTATCATGTTTTGATATTTTTAATAATGAGCACCCAAACAAATACTAATCAAATCCTGGAATTATGCACAGCTCACTCTATCATGCAAGCAGTTTCCCTACCACATATTTCACAAGTCCAATCCAAATTTCTGAAATCTTAACTGGGAATAGATTGAGAAGAGAACAGAATAGATCTTAGGTTGAGATGGTATAATATACAGATCAAATAAGTTTTCTCAATTTGATATAGGTTTATTGGGTTTCTTTTGGGCACTAGAGGGCCTCTTTCGGGTGTTAATTGATCTACAGATCGACAACGTACAGCTAGGTCAGCATGTATCTGGATGCAGCAGAAGCTGACGTTGCCTAGCACCTCCAGGTCAGCATGTATCTGGATGCAGCAGAGGAGGTACACGACTTTTTAGATAAGATTTCAGAATCAGATCAAAATTGTGTGTATCGGGAAAAACATACAAACATTCAAATAGACATGAGCTAATTCCAAGTGATTTTCTTTTCTGAGGTCATGTACTAGTTTAGTTCTGAACAGAAACAGCTATTGTTTCCAATCTTAAGGATAGAGCCTACCAACACATCATACTAGAGTCAAACTATTTCGATACTGGTCTTACATGAGTCAGCCCTTGACCATAATGTGAAAATTCATTTCATTTCCCAATCATTGCAACGCTTGCTTTTCCCCTTCTTCTCTCTTTTTTTTTATTTTTATTTTTTTTAATGTTTTTGGCTTTTTGAATTTTTCTCCCCCTAAATTTGTGCATAAATAAAAAAACTACCTACGAATAGAAAAACTTTATGAACAAATTTACTTACGAAACAAAAACATGCTCAGTCAGTAAAACGGATCATTTTCAGAAAATCCACAAGCACTCTGAATTTCGAGCTGCTGACAGGCTTGGTGAACAAATCGGTCGCATTTGCATCTGTGTCGATTTGTTCAAGAGTGATAAGGCCTCTGTCAAAGCAGTCTCGGATAAAATGGACTTTAATATCAATGTGCTTGGTTTTGGAGTGAAAGACAGGATTCCGAACAATTTGAATTGCAGCATCATTATCGCAGTAAATAGTAGTGTTAAGATAAGTCAAACCATAATCCTGCAATTGATGTTGCATCCACACCACTTGAGAGCAAGAAGCAGAAGCAGCAACATACTCAGCTTCAGCTGTGGATATCGCCACTGTTTGTTGTTTCTTGCATTGCCAAGAGATGAGCCGATCACCCAAGAATTGGCATCCCGCAGATGTAGATTTCCTGTCACTATCAGTACCTCCAAAATTGCTGTCAGAGAAAGCAAACAAGTCAAAATTGGAATCCCTCGGATACCACAGGCCAAACCGAGGTCGGCCTTTAAGATACCGAAAGATCCTTTTAACAGCAGTAAGATGAGAAGTTTTAGGATTAGCCTGATAGCGTGCACAGTTGCAGACAGCAAACATGATATCCGGACGGCTGGCTGTGAGATACATCAATGACCCGATCATAGACCTGTATTGACGTTGATTTACAGACTCTCCTTCTTCATCTTCAGTCAATAGTGGCCTCTCTGCCATTGGTGTTTCAGCAGGCTTTGCATCCGTAAACTTGAATTTCGCCAGTACATCATCCACATACTTCCCTTGATGGATAAGAATCCCTTGCGAACTCTGTTTGACTTGCAATCCCAGAAACAGTGTCATTTCTCCAAGAGCACTCATTTCAAACTTCTTCTTCATAACCCTCTCGAATTCCTTGCAAAGGTCCTCGCTCGTAGATCCGAAAATGATATCATCGACATAAATCTGAACCAGGATTTGATCACTTCCCACCTTCTTGATAAACAGAGTCTGGTCTATAGTGCCACGTGTATACCCGTGAGCCAGAAGATGCTCAGTTAAAGTGGCATACTAGGCTCGAGGAGCTTGGTGTAATCCGTACAATGCCTTGTCCAGCTTGTAAGCGTAGTCAGGATAATCTGGATGCACAAACCCTGGTGGTTGTTCGACAAAAATTTCTTCCTTCACGTCTCCATAGAGAAACGCGGTTTTGACATCCATCTGATAAACAGTGAATCCCATGTAAGACGCGTAAGCTAAGAAGATCCGGATGGCTTCTAGTCGTGCAACCGGAGCATATACTTCATCATAGTCCAGACCTTCAATCTGTTTAAATCCCTGAACTACCAGCCTTGCCTTGTTGCGAACAATGACCCCAGCAGAATCTTGCTTGTTTCGAAAAACCCATCTTGTTCCAAGTTTACGCTTTCCCTCTGGCAACTTGACAAGTTTCCATACTCCATGCTTCTCAAATTGGTTCAGTTCTTCGTGCATTGCATCTACCCATCCTGGTTCCTGCAAAGCTATATCAACAGATTTAGGTTCAATCTGAGAAAGATAACAAGAGTATAAACAAGTATTGATGACTCCAGATTGACTCCTGGTCATGACCCCTGCATTCACAGGGCCAATCACATTCTCTATAGGATGATTTCGCTGGACACTTGTAGGTATGGCTATGTCTGGAGCTATCGCGTCTTCGGAAGCTGCATTTTGATCTTCAGAAATGGTGTGGCTAGACTCCCCCTCATTAGGTACTGTAGAGTGATGGATGAATGGAGTAGTGACAGAGCAATCCTCCGGAATAGGATCAGGAAACAGTGAAGATCCTGAAACACTGGGTGAAGCACCACTTGTTGAAGTACCTTCAGGGGAGTGATGGGACACCTGTTGTGGTGAAGGGTGAGGAGTAAAAACTATCCCCGGGGGATCAACAGTGTGGCTTTTTGATTCGCTTACGGATTGTTCTTCTTCCTCAGTGTCACCAAATGACAGTGGTTGATGCGGCATCGACGTTCCTGCACCTGTAGAAACACTTGGCAACACGTTAAAAGATTTAAACAAAGTAGCATAATCATATAACCAATTTGGGCCGACTCTAGCATCCGTAGAGTTTTCCTCTAGCCATTCAATGTTGCACGACTCAACGACCTTTTTGGTTACTTTGTTGTACACTCTATAAGCTGAGCCTTTAGAGTATCCAACAAAGTAACAGTCGTCTCCTTTGACTTCAAACTTTCCATTAGTGTCCATTAGTAATAACACACATGGACAACCAAAGATACGAAAGTGTGAAACCGAAGGTTTGTTTCCTTCCAGAATCTCATAAGGAGTTTTCATGTGACGTTTATTTACTAAAGCATGATTTTGGACATAACAGGCCGTGCTAACAGCTTCAGCCCAGAAGAAACTAGGAAGCTTGGAGTCAGCCAGCATAGTACGTGCAGCCTCTATAAGAGTACGATTGCGCCTTTCAGCAACACCGTTCTGTTGTGGAGTACGAGGAGCACTGTACTGTTGATCAATTCCCTTCTCTGCACAGAAAGAATTCATGGTAACGTTTTTGAATTCTGTCCCATTATCTGATCGAATTGCCTTAACCCTTTTACTAGCTTGATTTTCCACCAAGGTGATGAATTGTTTGATCAAAACTGCTGCCTCACTCTTGTGACTTAGAAAATACACCCAGGTGTATCGTGAATAGTCATCAACTATCACGAGACAATATGCCTTCTTGCCAATGCTTAAAACATTCACGGGCCCAAAAAGGTCCATATGAAGTAACTCAAGAACAGCCTTGGTTGAGGGTGCGGATTTAGATTTGTGCGGCTTTCGATGAGCTTTGCCTTTAGCGCAGGCAACACACTTCTCTACCAACATAAAATCTTTAATTGGCAGATCGCGTACAAGCTGACCTTTGGCAAGACGATTTAAGTTTTTCATGTTCACATGTCCGAGACGACGATGCCACAATAGACCATCATGTTCTGATATCTTTGAAAACAAGCAAGTGATCTCTTCACATGGCTTCTTGTTCATATCGATAACATAAGCGTTTCCTTTTCTCTCGGCAGTCATTAAAAACCAATCTTCAGGAATGACAATCCCTGGCTTCAAAACATAACATCCCTTTTTTGTAAAATGCACCGAATTTCCTCGGTCACAAATTTGCGAAATGCTCAACAAATTGTGTTTCAGTTCAGGAACATAATTCACATTTTCGAAGCTTAAGACACCGTTTTTCACTGTTCCCTTCAGTGTGATTCTACCAGATTCTCCTCCCGCAAAAGAGACATAACCCCCGTCAAATTCTTTTACATTGACCAGCTGAGTCAAGTCCCCTGTTATATGCCTGGAACAGCCACTATCCATGTACCAGAGGCGCACGGTAGTCCTCCATAGCTGTTCCTGCACGATTTGCGAGATTAGTTAGATTTGGGAACCCAGCCCATAGTGGATCTGGGTTTTCCATATGCATCAATGTACGTTACTTTTTGCCAAATCAGATAATCTTTATTCAAAAATTTTGATTTATCTCTGTTGACAAAAGGATTTGCATTCATGTTCGACTGGGCAGCCTTTACCTTTGGTTTCCAGTGTTGATAGGACCAGTTAGAACAATAATTATCAAAAACATTTTGTTTGTGTCTTTGAAAAATTTTTTGATTCTGTTGGTTTCTTCGTTTGGCTGCATTCTAGTCTAAATCAGAAGGCTTGATCCTTCGACTGTTATTCTTCATTGCCTCTGTCTTTGTGACATTCATGGGCTTAGAACAACTAGTTCGATTTGATCTATCCTTCTGATTTTTGAAACCTTTGTGCTCAGATGACTTCTTTGGGGGATGGACACAATTTCGTGCAATATGTCCCGCAATTCCACAGTTGAAACAAGTTTGTCGTTTCAATGTGTGGAGTTTCGGGTTTTTCTGAAAATTGTTCCTGCTTTGCTTTTCAGGTTTGGCGATTTTTGCTGACTTTCGTTTAGAGCGATCTGGGTTCACCTGATTCGACGTTTCACAAGCATGTGATGTATGTTGCGATTCAGACACGACTTTCTTACTGTGATTACCTTTTCCTTGAAAATCTGACGATTTGAGATCAGTTTTATTTGGTAAAACATCTGTTGAAGATTTTACGTTCAAATTACCATTTAATTCTTTGTCGATGATTTTTGAT
The DNA here is from genome assembly GCF_002127325.2 of Helianthus annuus. Classification (NCBI taxonomy): domain Eukaryota; kingdom Viridiplantae; phylum Streptophyta; class Magnoliopsida; order Asterales; family Asteraceae; genus Helianthus; species Helianthus annuus. The sequence continues at coordinate 84,009,288 of NC_035447.2, forward strand.
TCAGTTTCAATTTCAGAAGCATTTGAAATTTCACTAACACATGCTTCTTCAACATGTGTATCAACGGTTTCCAATGGGGTCCCACAAGATTCAGCATTAGGGACTCCCACTGAGACCGATTCAGAAGAAGAATCGGGACATTCGTGATTTTCTTGAGAAGAAGTGTCAATGGTTTCACTGAATGTATCCTGAGGGACCTCACCTGCAACACTATCATCTGACATATTAGAACCATCACATTCACAATTATTAACCGAAGAAAATTCATCACCAGAATTAATGTTCACAGTTTCAACACAAACATCATCAGTCTTGCCCAAAACATCAGGCCCATTACCAGCTAAAGAAAGTAACATGCTAAAAATACTTTGTCCCAAAATAAGATCAGGATTATTTTCATCAAAACAAGGTTTTTGTGAATCAGAATTTAAAACTTGTTCTCCCCCAAGTGTCTCTTCACATTTCACATCAACTTTTTCTGCACATGCAAACGACTGGTTAGGATCAACATTTCCTTTTGAGACAAAATTCATTGAATGACCTGGTTGTTTATCAACAGATTTGTTGTTGATCGATGACTTATCGGTTTTTGGACCGTAAGTCATCTTGCCCTCATTGAGTAACTCCTCTTCCGTGAAAGGCATATAAGTGTAGTTATGATTGTATGGAGGAGGAGTTTTTGTGTATCCCAATCCAGCCCCTTTCTTTTCTTTATACTCTAGTTGTATGTCACAAATGTTCTTGACCAAATTACTAGAGGTGTCAAATTTTTTAATATTGATTTCATTTATCTGATATTTGACTTTCAAGTCCTCTAATTCTTTGGTCAGGTCGCTAATTGTGGCTAGAGCATCTAGGAAATTACAGTTTTTAGCACTGAGGTCTTCTTTTAGCTGAACTATATCTTTTCTTTGGGCCTCAATTTTTTCTTTGTAAAGTTTTTCATTTTTGGCCAAAGTAAAGTTTTTATTCTTAAGATCTTGATAATCTTGAATAAGTTCAGCATTATGTATTCTATAAGCCTCAACTCTTTCTCTGCATTCAGTAGTACAGAAAATAGAACGTACCTCTTCAGCAGTGAGTCCATGAACAGGAGCTGACAGGATTTTGGTCATGAATGCAAAGTTCTCAGCTAGAGGCTCAGCATCTAGCGAAGAGTCCTTTTCATCTGAAGTCATGAATGCTATGTTTTGAGAAGCACTCTGGATTTCTGGTTGAGAGATGTTCAGACGTTGAATTTCATCATCCCAATTGAAATCTGCACTTGGTTGAACAACAAGGGCTGAACTCTGAGTTCCTTCACCAGCAACAGTTGAATCGTTTGTCGTCGCAAGAGCCCTTTCAGGGTTTGGAGGAGCAGGATGCGCAGGAGTAAAGTCTTTGTTGTTGTTGTTGGGCTTAGGACAGTTTCTTGCCAAATGACCTTGCTCATGGCAGTTGTAGCAGCGTAACTTCATTGGAACATTTGCAGAGTTTGAGAAAGAAGAGCCCCATCTATTTCTGCCAGTCTTATGTGCAAATCTTTGTGCTCTGAATGCTGCCATTGCCATTTGCCAGGTGATGTCCATCTCCTCCACATCTTCAGGATGATACTGAAATAGATCATTCAACGACCAGCTTGGAGGTTGTATTTTACCTGCAACAAAAGCATTCAAACAATTTATCACAGAAGCAGCGACCTCCAGATTCTCTTTCGATTGCTGAGAAAAGAAGGCGATGAGCTCAGATTTTGCTGAAGAAGGTGTGGCGATTTTTGCTGCAGGCGATGAGGAGCTTGAGCTAGAGTAATGCACAGTAGTGGTTGACCCAGAGGTAGCCTTTTTCGATCCATTCTGTGAAATCAGTGCAGTGTTGTCATTGCTTGGATTGGTGGAAGAAACAGAAATGCCTGCGGCTAACAAACTGGACTTGTGATTATTCTCCCGTTGCTTGTCATCAAGCTCACATGCTTTGATGTGTGAAATCATTTCGGTCAAGGTGCATCTTGCGAGATCTTTGGTCCGCTTGATCATAGCAACGTGATTATCCCAACTCTTAGGCAAGGCATTCAGAAGTTGACGATTCTGAGCAGCCTTTGAAGGAAGTATTTCTTCTAGATCCATTTGAGTAATGATCTTTGAGAAACGCTGAATCTGATTCTCAATGGTTTCCCCATATACGTAGTTGAAATTGTTGAAGTTTTGCCTCAACAGGTTCCTTCTGCTTTCCCTCATGTCTTCATTCCCTTCGTACACATCGATCAATGCTTCCCACAGTTCTTTGGCTGATTTGCAAGTGCGAAATCCCATAGCAATGTCTGACCCCAGTCCCATGGTCAAGTATCCGATTGCTCGATTATCTTCTTCGACAATAGCATAGTCTTCGTCAGTATATTCAGCACGAGGTTTCTTGACTTTGACTCCAGGGTTCGTCTCCCTCTCATACATGATTTCTCTAGGGCCTCTTTCAATGACCCTCCAAAGCTTGGGCTCCTTAAACTTGATATGTTGCTCAAAACGCCACTTCCATTCAGGAAAGTCATTAGCATCTAAGAGCCTTGGAATACGAGAGCTGGTTCCAATTTTTGAGTCCAACTCTTGCTGAGCGTTTGTGACAGCTAGGTCATTAGCAGTTGACATGTTTGCTTATAGTTAATTAATTAAATTAATTAAGGTCCAACAGTCCAACAGTCCAACAGTTTAACAGTCCAAAAGATCAACAGTTCAACAGTCCAAAACACGAGTTTATGTTTGACGTTGCGAGTCGAGAACGCGGTTTCGAGTCGAGACCAAAAACAAATAACTCGAGACTTGATTCGTTGCGAGTCACCCACCACTTGTCGAGACCAGCCGATTGCGAGTCGAGACTAAAACAGCACAGCTCGAGACTTGACTCGAGACCCACAATCGTTGCGAGTCGAGACCAAAACAGGACAAGCCGAGACCTCTGTTGTTGCGAGTCGAGATGAAAACAGGACAAGCCGAGACCTCTGTGGTTGCGAGTCGAGACCTGCAAAACAAATAAGTGATAAGAACTGTTGACTCGGAATCCCGGATTTTCAGCACTTCCAAAATTCAAAGATTTGAAATCTTTGAATTTTCTTCAATCAGCTCCAAAAAATCAGCAAACAGATTTCTGAAAATTATACGATCCAAATCAGTAATTTTTCTAACAAAAATACCAAGAACAGATCAGTATATTCGATTTCTTTCACTGCAAAACAATCACCACAAAAGCCGGTTAGTAATATTAGTTTAACCTTGAATCCGATTGATATCAAAACCGAACCAAGAATGGTTTCTTGGCTCTGATACCAATTGTAAAACCCTTGCAGGATCAATCAATGATATCAATGATATCTTGTGAAAGCGCGGAATTCAGTCACAAGATGATTCAAGATTAAACAACAATAATAATCAAAGATAGTGAAAGTAATAGAAATCACAAACCAAATATTCTTGCATTCAACGGTGAACGTAGACTGATACAAGAATAACCACAGGGACTCGCAACCGATTCCACTATCAACAACCTCAACCCTAAGGTTGAGGTGTGTATATATACTAGACACTAGGACCGAAACATAAGCCCTATTACTAATGGGTTGCGAGTCGGCCCTATAACATCCAAATCGGCCCAAAACATATATAAAGAAATAACAAAAACAACCCTTGTAACCCCTGTACTATATTCACCTGCATGAATAAACCTTCAGGTTCCAACACATGCAGTCTATCGCTCCTTTCTCCCCCGTAAAATCCCGGGGCTTGCATGAAACAAAGTATTTGTAGGAGCAACCCTTATTACAGGGTCCTTGATTCAGCACGACTCTTTGAGACGGGACACTATGATGGTTTGAAGAGTGATGATCGTCATCATTTTCTTGGGTTCTTCTTTCTTGGATGGAGGCTTGCTATGTGCCTCGGAATGAGTCTTGGGCTTAGAATGCAGTGCGGATCGGGTCCTACTCCGAGTCCCGCTCAACTCACTGTACTGCCTATCCAAGGCTTTTGTAACAGCATTGTCAATCAACGCTTGCAGTTCAGCACCCGCTATATTAATACGAACATCATTCTCATTCTCCTTTGGATGACTATTTACTTCATCCGAGTCAGCCATTGTATCTTGAACTGCTACATAAGATAACGACAAAAATTTATTTGGGACTTTATTATGGAACTGTCTTTTATGGCAATTCATTAACCATGTTAACCATAGACCATATTGGGTTAATTTGTTACTCACATTTATTTAGGATTTTAAAATAACTTATCCTAATCATAAACAATATTGTTAGTGGCACAAAAGCCTAGTCACAAGGACGTTTTAAATCATAAGCCATGATTTCAGAGAATCAAGGCATGAAGGTTTGAACATAGTTCTCTTACCTTTCCTTGACAGGGAGTCATAGACTACTACTGTCTTTTGTCTTATAGGACACTGAGTATGGCCCGTAGGCACTATACTACTAACATATGATCATCTTAATTGATGATTTAAACCCCTGATTTATAGATCATTAAGTGAGGTTTTGGAATCCCTTAAAGGATCCTTGTGTAAGAATGACGCGTGTGATTTTAACGAATCACATCTGCCAAGATTGTTAACATGTTTACAGAGGTTAACAGGAAATTGAATCCTTTAATCAGGTCTTACCATCTTGGCCAGGTCTTATAGTGACACGAAGGCTAGGTTACACCGTTAAGATTCTTATTTAATATATGGTAGGAAGATTAATTTTAAAAGGAATGATTTTTTTTATTTATTTCATATATAATGTACATAATGACAAAATGAATTTCATAACTTAACATTCCATTAAAACATAAAAAGGATTACACACTGCCCTAAGTGGGACTTTTAATAGACAAATTACACACGCAGGGGTTAAACTAGAAAACAAGTCCTCGCAGGGACCAAATACTAGGATAGATGTCCTCGCAGGGACCAAATACTAGGATAGATGTCCTCGCAGGGACCAAAAAGGCAAGTCCACGCAGGGACTGAAAGACAAGTCCACGCAGGGACTAAAAGACAAGTCCACGCAGAGACTAAATACACATATAAATGTCCACGTAGGGACTTGATTAAAATAGGAAATACAATAGTACATATAGAGACTAATGATCTCGCTTCTTCTTTCCTTTTAACATGTTTGCCAAACCTTTGAGGAATCCACGGTTGTTCTTACGTTCTTCTTCAAAGTCTCGTTCCACCCTGTTCAAACGGTGGAGGATTTCTTCCTACTCCGGTGGGGAAAAACATGGCTGCTGTGATAGGTGCTGAGCCGGAGGTCTAGCAGGTATTGGATACCCATGAGTTGAGTATCCCATTCCCCAAGGTGTTTCATAAGGTACTTCAGGATGAAGGGCGTGGTAGTTTGCCGCCGCTTCTATGTATGGGGCAACACCAATATAGTTGTAGTGAGTGTGAGCTGGCTGCTCAAACGGGCTGTACGCTGTGGAACCGGCGTATGTAGGTATCGGGTTATCATAACCAAATGGTGGCGGAGGTGGTGCAACTGGTGCAGAATTCACCTCTGCGGCTGGGTTAGAAGGTCCACCCATTTGTGGGTCTTCATGCAGTGGCGGATAATGACTGCCACTGGAGTGTCGAGGGGTGCTAAAGTGAAACTCCCCTCTTCGTGCGGATATCCGCGCACCTGTTCTCCTCCGCCTTGGGAGGATCTGGAGGTGCTTGATGAACTGGTGGCGGTGGAGGCGGTGGCGTGACTGCCACGAAACGCGAATCCTCGGAGGGATCCTGCTGCTGCTGTTGTTGTTGCTCATGAAGCGATAAATGGTGAGAGGGTGTAAAGTACCACTCACACTGGTGAACCTTGCTTGATAAATGTCTGGACCCTGATAGGGTGTTCCATGGAAAGATGATCCATCAGAGACTTCAATAGGGTGCGTGGGAGTACCGCGTGCAGGCTCAACGGGGTCCGAGTCCTCGTCCATGTCCATCGCATTGTCTTCTGAGAAATGGTCCTCCGGTCCCAATGGGTTAAAACCCACTGGTTCTTGGACATAGTTTGCCGGGTTGAACCGGCCCTGAAAGACAGGAGTGGGGTCGCCAAAGGAACGGTGCGAAACAGAACGCTGGAGAGGTATGAATGAAGGTTGAGAGTTATCGGGCTCGTTTTCCGAGTTCGGCCCAAAGGAGTGACGGTAAAAAGGTGTTGAACTGTGCGAGATAGACCGCCTAGCGGGCTCAAAAAGGTTCCTTCTGTTTCTCTGAGGGTCGGCACTCATTGTGCTGGCAGGAGCTCGCATGTGAGAAGGCCCGGCCTCGTGATCGTTGTGGGTAGTGATTGGCCCTTTGCCTCTTCCTCCTCTTCTGATTGCCGGTGGCATATTTCCTGCTTAAACAAATGAAATAAAATAACAGGCAATAAAGGAAAAACTAGAACAACAATTCGAATTCGTCCTAAGTTCTTGTCTAGACTCGAGTATGTGCAATTGTGTCATTGAGATTAAACACATAAGGATAGTGTTTAATTCACTCAACGTTGGCTCTGATACCAACCTGTCACACCCCGATTTCCACACGTTTCACCGGTGGGTGATTATCGTGACGTAGTTGGTAACATTACAGTCAAACAACACAATATTTAAATGCACAGCGGAAGCAAAAGATAGATATATTTCAACCGAATGTTATAGTAATATCATGTATCACAAACAGTCGAAAATAATCCACAGGGGGATCAAAATAAATAGGAATATTGTTCAACAGTTGACATCCAAGCTTGTGAGACTTATTGTGGACGTTAGGAGAAAGCCAGCCTAGTTCGCATAGTACCTACACTTAACCTTTTTGGGAAAATACGTCAGTTTACACTGGTAAATACATTCAACTGACACTTTTGAAAAAGGTTTAATAAAATTGATTTGAATGCACGTGGCACAAACTTTTATAACTTGGGATAATTATTTGCATATAATACTAGTAAACGAATTACATGTTTCTTATGCGTTCAGTAGCTCGTTCCGTAGACCGGGTTAAAGATCAATAGACACACCACATTATTTATTCATTTATGCGCCGACGGGTGTACGCCTACACCCCGTGCTCAGGTCATGGCCATCTCGTAAGATGATGCCAAGGATATCCGGGACATGGTCATTAACCCCCCAAAGGCTTTAAGCAAACAAAACATTTCAAAACAAAGCATATCAATGATTTAATCTCTATTCGATTAAAGATTCAATGCTGGACCAAGCGGTATTCTATATACCGTATCCCAAGCCCGTATAAGGAAATAAGTTAAAAGTATTTACCTTTGCAAAGTATATTTCACAAACAGCAATTGCAAGTAGCTTTTACCGGGTCTCCTATTCTGGAACGAAGGTTTATAATAACCTATTAGAATCCTAACGGGTCTTGAATTAAGACTAAACTTAGACCGGTTAGTTTTAACGAAAGATACGGTTCGAACGCACGATTAAGCGAAGACCGGAATAGAATGTGATTTAGACCTGACAAGTTTGAAGACTTGTATAATATGGGTAATCCAACCACATTCTGGATTTCGAGATAAAAATCATAAGGTTTGACCCGTTTCGGCTAATTTATGTAAACTAGTTACATAAACCGAACCGAACGTGTGAATGGCGTAACGGGTAACCGCAAGAGTCTCATACAGGTTTCCTAAGTCAATATGCTCTAAATATGTTGTGATATCAGAAGGATACCTTCCAGTATGCCCATGACGAGTTTAATCCCATAATACGCCCCGTGTAGGTATTTTGGTCATTTTAAAGATTATAAAAGAGATTATTTATACTTCGGATGTTCGGGTCTGAAGTAATCAATAAAACCACTTATTTTAACAAGTTACATTAGTAGGTAATAAGTCTTTATGACAAAAATGGTTTTAAACCCAAACTATGCGTTTAATACGCGTATAAAGTCGTTTTAAGCGATTTCCGGGTTATACAGGAAATCTGAGATTTCTGATCAGGTTATATAGTTCAAAATACTTTATTTATTATTTAAAATCAGTAGCAATTGGATTGGCGTCAAAATACTATGTAGAACTCGTTTTATGTTCGAAAAGGGTATATTCGGTATTTACCGAATCAAGGTCATAACCTTAGGTTCTGAGCAGATTAAAAATAATTAAAAATCTTTAAAAATCTCAAAATATTATATTACATCAGTGTGTAAAAGGTTTGGTGTCGAAATTTGGGTTTGGATAGGCTTTATGCTAAGTACGCCGTTTAATTAACAAAAATTTTCTTAATTGCGCTATTTAGCATAACCCCTATTCTAGACCTCGAATCGACATGAAATTTTAGGGACATGTTTAGAAATCAGTAACTAAGGTTATTGTTCTTTCACATATCCAAAATTTTCGTTTTAAGGTAAAAAGGGCATTATGGTCAACTTTTAAGCATATAACAGAAATGTGCAAGAGACTCGGACAAACAACGAACCAGTCACAGAAGGTTATACTATCATGTAACTTGGTCCTAAGGAAGTCCTAAAGCATTCCTTAACTCTACTAAAACGGGTCAGAACTGAATTCAAAGCAAAGTCAAAGTTTTGCGACTTTCGGTTCCGAACCGGGTCAAAACAGAAAATTGCCGGATCAATCAAGCTTAGACCAGTTCTAATACTTGTTACTAAGTTATATGAATGATAAAATAGGTTATATGCCTTCTACATTGTTAATTACATGTTAATTCAAAATTTAAGCTTCTGTTGACTTTTTCTAAGCAACTTTGACCCGACATTTGACCTAGATAGATTGGGAACCAAGGGGTGCCCTTTTGAGGGTTTAAAGCCCCACATGATTACCAACTTATAACTACCTTTGATTCGACTAATCACTGGACCATTAGTGATTAATCGCTAAGTCAACCGTTAATTACGACGGTTTGACTTTTAAGCTAAAACTAAGCAAAAACTAAACTAATAAAGGTTAAGCATACTTACTGAAGTCTAATGAACGACCAGAGATGCTTAGAGAAGGCACTTGTGCTCCATAGAAGCTCCACAATGCAGAAATGAGATGTGAACTAAGTGTTGCAACTCTAAGGCTTTATATAGTGATCTTTGGTGCTTTAGATCATGACAACTAAGTCTATCATTGCACCCAGATCATTAACAAGTGTTTCCTAGTGTCTAGGGAAGGTTAGGGGTCGCCCATGTTGCTGAAAATATCTTACAAGGTCGGTTAAACTGTTATAACAGCCAAGTTGCTGTCGTTGGGCGCTCCTTACGGACCGTAAGGCAGGACCTTTATGGTCCGTAAGCCTTTGACAGAGGAAAAGTTTTAACCTTTCGCACATTACGGACCATAAGGCAGGATCTTTACGGTCTGTAAGTCCTTGCCAGAAGCAAAAAAAATAACCTTTCATGCTTTGAACGGACAAGTTGCAATGCATGATTTTGAGCCTGGAAAATGTCAGTATGAGGCCTTTTTACCCATGCTTGACCAGTTATGTCTACTTATCTCAATGTATCACTGGTTTGCCTTATGATGGAAAAGTATACACAAACAATTTATTGAGCATTATTTCATACGAACCGTACTAGTAAACTTGGACCTCCATTATTATTAGTAATCACCAGATTAAAGGTATAATAGATGTTTGTTAATCATGTTAGGGTCTCGGGATTTATAATAAAGTCGTTCAGAGGTATAAATTAACATGTCGACGTGTTTTTTTTAAATCCTGCCATACATCTTTAACTAAATCCGGGTTTATAATGCTTTTGTCGTAAGTGACACGTGTCGTTTATTTATTGGACACAAATTTTCGAGGTGTTACACAAACCTCCCCAGTCTCTAAGACTAACACATCCCGTCTCTCAGACTAAACCTCCCCAGTCTCTAAGACTAAACTCCCTATTCTCTAAGACTAACTCCCTGGCCTCTAAGACCAAACCTTCCCAGTCTCTAAGACTAATTCCCTTGGTCTCTGAGACGAACTCCCGGGCCTCTAAGACCAAACCTTCTCAGTCTCTAAGACTAATTCCCCTGGTCTCTAAGACCAACTCCCAGTCTCTAAGACTAATCCCCTGGTCTCTAAGACCAGCTCCCTGGCCTCTAAGACCAATCCTCCCAGTCTCTAAGACTAATTATCCTTAGCCTCTAAGGCTAATCCTTCCTCAGCCTCTAAGACTGAACCTCCCTCAGTCTCTAAGACTGAACCTCCCTCAGTCTCTAAGACTGAACCACGAATTTTGAAAATTGCATCTGTGCCTTTTGTTCGTAAAAATGTTTTGTTTTGTTTGTAAAAATGTTTCGTACCCTGGATCTAGACGTTTAGTGTATGCAATGTAAAAATGTTTGAAAATATTTTTGTGAGAGCCCTGATGATCATAGTCTAGACTCGAGAAAGAATCCTAGTTCGCTATGATCGAGGCTCTGATACCAAGCTGTCAAACCCTGACTTTTGCGGAAGCGTAGGTTTATATGGTGTGACTTCTTAATACCATAACAATCAATTATAACAATGCTATATGATAAAAACAAGAGATGTTCATCCATTAATAAGGTTTAGAAATAACAATACAACATCATTTTTAAAATGTCGACTCATAAAACAAGATACAACCATAACATAATTTAAAACGTGTTCATATGACACAATAAAAGACTTGAATAAAAACATGGTTTAAGGACATGTAACCCGTCCAGGTAAGGGTTACACCTCCTGAACCTACTACCCTGGATGATGTCTTTATTTAGTACGCAACTTGACACAAATGCAGACACTTGCCAGATCCCTTAGTTTTCCTGAAATACATGTATGTTGAAAAATCAACAAAAGTTGAGCGAGTTCATGTGTAAGTGAGTATGTATAAACCTTTATAATGTGTTTGTATGTATGAAAATCCCTGGTATGTAGCAATTAAGGAAAAAGAGATCACCATTGGGTTGCAAAGCCAATGATATGTGTGAAGTGATGCAGGAAGACTCAAACCTAGCAGATTTCAGCGTCGGGCTCATAGTCACCTCATGGTCCACTCAGCGGACTCAGGAGTGGGGCTCGTTACACCCGAATAGATCTATCACTCATGACCCTCGGTCCTACAACGAGGATTAATGGCCTTAAGTTCTACCTACCCATCACATGATCTAAGTAGTATAAACCCTCCTTAAGCTAATCATACCACGTAAGTAATGTCTGTAATAATTGTAACATGTATTTCACCCCCGAAGTATAAAACTAAAAACAGTTAAAAGAAAAGGGGGACATGAACTCACAGTATTGCGTCTTCGGTACTTGTAACTCAAATCTCCTCACCGAACACGACTACCTACAGTGTTCTAACGTCTATTAGACGAACAGGTCGTGCCTTGCTTCTATGTTAATATCTTTGAGTTACGCTTCTTATGTTCCCAATATTATTCCAAATTATAATTATTTGTTAAAATAAATTATTTTAACTTTAAATTATATTTCGTTTTCGAATAACTGATTAAGTAATATTTTCTGTTAATGCTTCTCAAGTATGTATTTCCTTCCCAAGGATGAGGTATCTTATACATGTGTTTTCGTATTTGTATTTGTATATCTTGCCAAGTAACGACGTTGTGTATTGTTCCAACTAAAAATATGTTAATATATTCCCAATATATATTTCCAAAACCATATATTTCAAGTCTCACTTAAATATATATAAATAAACCTTATTTTGTTTAATCATGTATTGTCCCAGAAAATATATATTTTTCTCAAAAATTATATATCTTCTAAATATACTAGGAAAATATATTTTTATCTCCCAAAAATAATATATTTTCTCGTTGTAAAAAATATGATATACTTAGTAATATTTACGAAATCATATTTTCACTTCTTTCATTTCCAAAATAATATTTATCAAAAATTTAATGTAATGGTATATCCCAGAATATTTCATAAGTTACGTTTTCTTGTTCGGTTTCTCAATATTACGTGTGTAACTTAAATATTTTATTCCTTGTAATTTTTGGTATTATTATGGAGTTGTAATTTTCATGGTATTTTGTAAGTTATATTATTTTACCCTAAAATAATATATTTAGTTCACATAATAAACAAACAATCACACAAGAGTTTTAGTATAAAATATATATTTAACAAATTTTATTTACGAAAATCCATCTCCGGCACTTAGTATTTTTGTAATAAAAATCATGGCGAAGTTTATTTTGAAAACCAAGTTAAAAATATGTTTGTAAACATTTGTTAGAAAAATATTTCTAAGTGTTGAAATTCTAGAAAAATTTCGCCAGAGTTTCCTCTGTAAATGGAGGCGTCCATGCTTTTTAGCATATCATTTTCTTTTGTAAAATCATCAACCAATCAATATACAATTTCTAATTACCAATCTTGACAAAAATAAGCATAAACAATAAACTTATGAACTTGAAAATTTTATAAAAGCAAGTAGTAACTTACTAGCATAATTAGTAAGTCTTGTTACCTTTAAAAATGTGATTAGTTTCTTAAAAGCTTTATTTTTAAAGGATTTGAACATTTACTACTTCTAGTCATGATTTACAAAAATATTTCTTTGTGAAATTTTCTTGTTACACAAGTGTTTACACACTTGTTTACTTACTAAAAATGTGTTTAGTTCATATAAGATCCGAGTTTTAACAAAACTTATTCCTTTCACTTGGTTCTTTCAAAAAACCACTCATAGATCTTTAGATCTACAAGTTTATAACTTTATTTTCCAAAAAATCACTTATTTGTTCAAGTTCAAAGTTCATGTGTGGATGATTCCATCATCCACAACATCTTTAACCTTCACACCTTGCTAGTTCATGTCTCTAAACATGATTTAGCAAGTCTATGTAACGAACCATAACATTTTATCTAACATACAAAATACAATAATCATAACAACACAAGAACAACATGATTTCATCTCTACTTTAACCATATTTCATCACTAGTTAGTTTATGTTTCAAGACTTTGTTTATGTTCTTTAGAGTTCTTAACATTTTCCCATTCTTTTTGCTATTAACCAACAAAAATATGAACAAGATGAAGATCTAAGGTACTTACTACTAGCACAAGGCTAGGGGAGTTCAAGAGCGTAAAAGTGATGGTTAAAAGAAAATGAGAGCGGTCCTTGAGCTTCCGAACACACCAAGCTTACTTGTATGATCTCTAACACCTTTGGGTATGTATAGATTGTTTGAAGGAAACTTGAAGGTGGTGGTGTGTGTGTGATGGTTCTCGGCCGAACACACAAGAGGGAGAGAGGAGTGTTTGCTAATTGTTGTTGTGAATGAATGAAATGTGGTGACCTTTTGTGCCATCTTATAAATCAACCATTACTATTAACCTATGTGTCTTATGCTTACTTAACCCACAACACAATCAAATAAAATAATAAAAAAAATCAATGGTTGGGTCACCCATGGTGACCGTCCCAAGAGGGGGGGGTATGGGGTTGGGTTTCAAATGGCTTAGATGCAATTTAGTTAGGAACCAAGTGTTTTAGTTAGTGTCTTATGTATGCTAATAATTATATAGTGTGTTAGGGTGTTAGGGGACCCTAACTAGCTCAGAAAAATAAAAACAATGTGTTTGGCAATATTTTTGTGTTCCGGGTAAAGTCCGGTTGGGTGTTGTCCCGTTAAAGTGGCAAATTAATCTTTTAAGTGTCTTTTATATTACTTTTAGTGACACATTTAATTCCCAACACTTTGGAAAGTATCTAGGACTATTTCGCCAAGTTTTTGCACTTTACTAGTATTGTTAAATGCTGAATTTTTGTTATTTAGTGAAGAATTCTGCATTTATAGTATGTTTTAGGCACTTCCCGGCACTCTAACTATCACCTAGTGACGCAGTTTTATGGTCTTTACTTCCCTACACACTACCCTAGTGTGATACTTTATTTCTGACTCATACTGGGCCTCAAAATACTGTATGTCTATATGCTGGCATTGTCAGCATGTATTTGGTTATCCGCTCACGGTGCTAACAGTTAGGGGTGTGAATTTCTGACACGATCCGAAAACCCGACACGAACCTAACACGAAATTCGTGGGTTTAGGTTTAGTCTAAACGAGTTCGGGTCAGTTTCAGGTTGAACCCGTGAACCCGTTTAGGTTAACGGGTCGGGTTCGGTCAACCAGGTCGGGTTGGCGGGTTGACCCGTTTAACACATTTATACTATATTATATATTTTTACAATATATTTTATATCATAAATTAAATAGGATGTGTATTTTATGCCATAATTATAACTTAAAAAGAAAAATTAACATAGATTTTATAATTTAAATTAGAGATTATTATATACATTTGTGTTTTTTAAGTAAATTTTAATTTTAATATATTAATTTCAGAAAAAATAAAAAAAAATTCGGGTTGAACGGGTCGTGTTCGGGTCAACCCACGAAACTTCGGGTCGTGTTCGGGTTATTATGTATGATACAATTTCGGGTTCGGGTCGGGTTCGGGTTTGTGTAAAATTTTCGGGTTCGGGTCGGGTTGAACCCGCCAACCCACGAACACGACCCGTTTAGCACCCCTACTAACAGTGCTTTGTGCATCAGATTTGTCACTAAGAGTCTGTATGAAATAAATGGAGTCACAGTATGTAATGTGATGCTCATGTATGTATGTAACATAAATCAGCAAGCAGTTTAAATTAACAGTTGTAACTAAGCACAGTCATTAAGCATAAATCAATATTAATTAAATGTACGGATGCATGCCAATTTGACGGTTGTCACAAAATCAGGCTTGCCCATGAGGGTAGTTATTACATTCCGTATCCTTATCATTTCCCCTATTTAGTTATATATATAATATATAACACACCGTTAAAAACCCACCTCTCTACTCTAATCACCACCATCATCATCCACCCATCATAACCACTTCACCCCCACCAACAAGAACTGAGCAAATGAAATCCATTCTTTGACTTTTAATGCACTAAAATTCAAGATCTGTTTGCATCATTTACATTTTTAATTAAAAAAAAACAAAACCCTCAGACCTTCAAATTAGAATTAGCTTTACCGTAGGGAATTCAATCAAATCTTCAAAATTATCGAACAAGCTTCCACAATCGATCTCACATGTGATGTTGGTGTTGTCGAATCTATTTGGGGTTAGGGTTCCGATGGGGGAGGTGGTGGTGGAGTTAGTGTTTGCGGTGGAGGAGGTGGTAGTTGGATGATGAAGACGGCGGTGGTGGTGGTGAAGATAGTCGTGGTTGTAGGGGAGGAGGTGAAGATGGTGGTGGTGACGGCATATGATGATGTTGGTGAAGACCGTGGTGGTGGCGGCATATGGTGGTGGTAGGTGAAGATAGAGAGAGGTGGTTGTCTTAGGTGGGTGCAGTGGTGGCTGGTGGTCAGCGGCAGGTGGATGGAGATGGTTCTCTTAAAGAGAGATTAGAGAGAGACGGTAAGAGAAAGGTTTAGTGTTTTTAAAGAGAGATATTTTTAAGAATATTTTGTTTTATTTTTATAGATAATATTAAATAAATACATAAAAAGACCAAATTACCCTTGTGTAATTTGATTTAACAGAAAAATCTAACTAGGTTAGGGCTAAAGGACATAACATGTAGGATTTTGAAACATTAAGTACAGAACTCGTCAACTTTTACACCAAATGACAGCGCCTGAAAAATGGTATTAACATAAAGGACAAAACTTGTAATTTAATCTAAATAAAAATTGAATCATATTAACGGTATAGTCCGTTCAACCACTCATTATTAAGTCACTGATAGTTATTCAAACTAGCTTATCGAAACAAAATATATTTTTTAACTCAAAATAAATATACATAATTATAAAACCAGGAATCAAAGAAAACGTAGTGTAATGATTTTTATCATAATCGTTAGCTATTTATGATAGAATACATTCTTTTCCTATAATAACTATCTTAAGGGATAACTTATTTTACAGAAACTAAAATAAATAAGGTGATAAACCTCTAGATGATAGCGTCTAATAAAAAGAAAACAAGTAGGAAGGATAATTTTCAAACAAGTTGGAAGATAATTTCATCTAAGAAAAAAAAAATCTCAATAAACACATGTTCACATAAAACATGTGCATATAAGTCATATGCTATCCCTCTCTCTCCCTCTTAATCTTTAACTTTCGCAATATTTTTATATGTTATTTATTTTCCTTAAATATTACATAAAATCAAACGTCTTATGATCTTTAATACGAGGACCCTATTATTATACTTTAAAAAAAGAGTAAATTACAAGTTTTGTCCTTTATGTTTACATCAAATTGCAGGCGCTGTTCTTTAGCGCAAAACTTGACAAGTTCTGTACTTAATGTTCCAAAATCTTGCACGTTATATCCTTTAGATCAAACCTAGTTAATGGACTATTTTATAAATATGAAAAGTTTTTTAAAACAACTTATATTAATGGACTATTTTATAAATATGAAAAGTTTATAACAAAAAGAAAAAAAATTTTGCATTCTCAATTTCTCTCTCTAAACTTCCTTTCTCTCTCTTCTCTCTCTCCTGCGATGGTGGAGATGGCTGTGGTGGGTTTTACACCGGATTTGGTGGTGGGTTTTAGGGCGGCGGTGACGGTGGTGATCCGGAATCGTTTTTTGGTGGTGGGTTTTACCAGCAATATCAACATATCTAAGCTCACTCATATTACCAAATTGCCATGGGATGCTACCTTGATATGAATTGTAACTAATCTCCATATGAGTGAGTTTTTAACCGACCAAATTCAATAGGTAAATACCCACTTAACAAATTACCAGCAAGATGAATAAAATCAAGTTTCTTGCATAACCCATATGAATTTGGAATGGGCCCACTGAAATAACTTCCAACAAAGTTGTGAATTTTCACTGAGGCAATTTCACAAACATCTGGTGGGAGTGAACCAGAAAAGCTGTTGCTAAAAGCATCAAGAACTCCCTACCTGCTTAAATCACACTAATCACATAATAATCTAAACTTAACCTAAATCCACACAAACTCAGAAATTCAACTTACACAAGCAACTGTTTCCGCTTAAACATGATGCGATCATGAGGATAAAACGAAGAATCGTCATCATCAGATCCAATCGGAAGTGAGAATATCCCCACCGCAAGAAGCACAAGCAGAACAATTGTGAGCATCAAAAGCATGGAGAGAACTAAGGCTACAGTTGACGATCGCTTCCCTTGGTAACGGCGACCTAATAAGTTTCTTCCTTTCCGCCTTGTTGGGTTGATCGAAGACACCCTAATTGTTAGGGTTTTTAGAACATTGGGGTTGCAGGTTTGGAGAAATGAAATGTTGGTGATGACTGATGAGTTATTTTGGGTTTAAAGCTTCAAAAGTTAATAGTTTTTGATGTTTACAAAATAGTCCCTGAATAAAAGTTCTTTACAAAATAGCCTCTGAGAATGTGAATAGACAAATATGCCCTCATGTGCAATGCACATAACCAGATTTACCCAAAAAATCAAACCGGATTTGACCTAAAGGACATAATGTGCAATATTTTGAAAGGTTAAGGACACCGCTTGTAAATAATTGGAAAAAAGGACAGCGCCTGCAATTTGGTGTAAACATAAAGGACAAAACTTGTAATTTACTCTTAAAAAAATTAAAAAACTCAGTTGCGTGTTACACAATAGGTATAACGTAAAACACAAAGATCATCAAGCTAAAAAACTTAATCGAAAGTAGACTAAAAACACAATCGATAACAACAGATAAAAGACACAATGGACAGCAGACTAAAACACAGTGGCATGACGTAAAATACAATGAGAATCAAACTAAAAATGCAATAGAAAATAGACTAAAAACACAATTGATAACAACATATAAAAGACACGATAAACAACATACTAGAACACAATGGACAATTAACTAAAAACACAATGGACAACAGACTCAAAACACAATGAACAATAGACTAAAAATACAATGAATAACAGATTAAAACACAATGACAACAAAATAAAAACATAATGAACAACATATTAAAACACAATGGATAACAGACTAAACACAATTACCAGAACCTATAACTCAATATAGAGAATACTTACCTAGTTGAAAAACACAATAAAAGTCAGAACCAATAACACAATATTGAAAACCCAAATATAACACATTTTTCATTATGTTATAGGTTCTAAAGAAAACGTAATTGATAGAACTCAAATTACCATTGTAGTTTTGATGATAAAACAATGTATAGAAACCCTAGTAAAACGTAAGGACCAAAACCCAGTATAAAGACACAATGACCAGAACATTTAACACAATGCAAATAAAACTCAGTAAAATGAATTTTTTTTATATATCAATATCATACTCATATTAAAAAAAAAAAGAACACTCATTATTATGGTGAAGTTTTTTTTAAATGTCATACAAAAAAGTTATGCACGTTTTAAATTGATAGGGGAAATTTACATGTGCCTTGCATCTGGATAAAGAAAGTTAATAAATATAAATTTCCCTTTTAAAATGCAGTATGAAAAAGTTATGCATGTTTTAAATTGATGAAGGACATTTATTGGTACTTCCATTATTTTCTTTTGAGTAAACTGCAATTTTACCCCCTGGGGTTTAGGGTGATTGGCACCCTTACCCTCCCCCCCCCCTAACGAAATAATTGCAATTTTACCCCCTAACGTTTGTTGTTATGTCGTAACCTTACCCCCCGGCTTCAAATTTGTTGACTGATCTGTTAACTATAACTTTAAATGACTATAATGCCCTTTCATATTACCCCCTGTGTTTTGTTCACTCTGTGATATTACCCCCTGCCACCACTACCACCGCCATTCACCATCACAACCACCACTGCCACCTCCAGCCACCACCACAACTTAATATCCCTTTCATATATACTCTTTCTCATCCTCTCTCTATCCCCATCTTTGCCTATCTGTTCTCTATCACCACCCCAACCATCGCAACCACCACCGCGCCATTCAAAACCTTAAACAAAAGTCTAATTAGCGTTATTCAAACCAAGTCTGGAAGTTGCAAAATTCTCATTTAGCTCTTGAATCTTATTGATCCATTAATATTAATAATACTAACAATTTAGCTTGCATTTTCTGTTTCAACTTATGTTTTTTTGTTTTGCTATCTTTCTCATACATTCATCGACTCCTAGAGTGGACTATCCAGCTACTTTGTTAATTGTTATAAAGGTCTTGTTGAATCTGGTGATTAGAACTACTTCAAGATTCACTTGTTCCCCAAGTCTACACACGTTCACTTCCTTGAAATATGATGGTGCGGTGGTGTGATGGAAGAAAAACAGAGGTGAAGGTGATCGGTAAACGGAAAAGATGATGGGAGGACGGCGGTCGGTGACGGAAGTAGTGGTGGTGTTATCTGTGATGAAGATAGTCGTTGGAGAAGATGACCAGAGTTGCAGGTTTCCGGCGACGGTTATCGGACAAGAAGAAGAAGATGATGGTTGTGTTTCGACGTGGAGGTTACGGCAGTAATGAACTTCACGTGAAAACAGTGACTCGAAACCACAAATCGAAACCGTGAAGGTGCGTTAGACTGTGGAGGTTGCGACTCGAATACGTCAGACTCGGAACTGTGGTTGCAACTGTGGAGGTTGCGACTCAAAAACTTACAAGTCGAAACCTTGATGAGTCGAGACCTTTGGACTTGTAGACAACTGGAGGTGGCAGTGGTGGTTGTGGTGGTGAATGGCAATGGCAGTGGTAGCAGGGGGTAATATCACAGAGTGAACAAAACACAGGGAGTAATATGAAAGAGCATTATAGTTATTTCAAGTTATAGTCAACAGATTAGTCAACAAATTTGAAGCCGGGGGGTAAGGTTGCGATATAACAACAAACGTTAGGGGGTAAAATTGCAATTATTTCGTTAGGGGGGTTAAGGATGCCAATCACCCTGAATCCCAGGGGGTAAAATTACAGTTTACTCTTTTCTTTTTCCTACAAATCTGAGATCAATGAACTAAAATCTTTGTTACCTTTCTTATTTATTTTACACTTTATATTTGATCTTAATCCACTATTTTAATACTATTGAATCGACTAATAAAATTAATAATTAATATAAAGTAAAAAGGTATTGAAAAGCAAATGGTTATTATAAGTTTTTTCCAATAAAATAACTAGTGATTTGTTTTGGTTGCTTCTTTACAGTGATACAACGAATCCACTAAATTGTTCCGAATAAATATTATATTCAATAAACCAATAAGGGTATGTTTGGCATGGAGCTTTTAGGAGCTTCTAGCTTTAAGCTTTTAAGAAAAAACTCCTACTTAATAAAAAGTCTTGTTTGGTTGAAGGAGCTTTAAGCTTTTAGGTTAGGAGCTTGAAGCTTTTGGTTGAACGCTACTACTAGTAGCGTTTAGAAGGAGCTACAAGCTTTTAGGGAAAAATGACTATTTTAACCTCTCAAAATAAGAAACTTTTTAATGCACCAACTTTCTAAATTTTTAATTATGTCCATTTTGGTAATTTTATACATTTTATTAAAAGCTCCAGCTACTCTACCAAACACCAAATATATCTAAAAAGCTACAGCTACTAGCTACCAGCTACAGCTACCGGCTTCCAGCCACCAGCTACCAGCTTCCAGCTTTCAGCTACCAGCCACCAGCTACTTTTGCCAAACATACCCTTAAATAGATATAACATTGATTTTTCTTTTAACGGAAAATTAGATATAACATTGAATAACCATTAGTGTTACTATATGCCTGTTAGTTTGTTTATTCACGCCTAGGTGAAGTGGTGTTTTACAAGCGTTAGACTATGTGACACACCCCGCTCTTTGTGGCATTATCTGCCGGTGAAATTGGCGATGGCGTTATGCAGACCATTAGGTTGGAAGGGAAGAAGCCATGTGAAGATGATGGGCAATCAACCAATTAAACCTCGTTCTTTTTTTGTATTTATTATATTTAAATATTATTTTAATAGGTGGTATATATTAAAAACTTGTAAACCGAGTACACACTAAATGTGAAAAAAGACGAGTGAGAGTTCATACCTAAGTGGCAGTGATGTGACAGTTTTTAACGGAGACACTTTATATCGAGTTATCAAAAGCCCCCAGTGTATCAAAGGTTTTCCTTCAGTCACATACCCTTTGTAAATCCTTAGCATCAAAAGGAGACCGTAGTTGTTTCATAATGAAATCAACAATTCCACAATATCAAGTTTATAATCACCCTTAAACGACACTCAATTCACGTAAAACTCAGTTTTACACTATGTGACAACTCAAGATTTCATGTTTGTATTATTCCAAGATTTCATGTTTGTATTACTCGTCTCGTAATTTCTGTTTTGATTAACTGTTCTATGTTATGTAATGAACAATTGGTTGAAGGATTGGAGTCTTGATAGTTAGTGAACTTATTCGTGAAATGGTGTGATGTTACTGATTAATGTAGGATTATGAAAAGCCTATTAACTTAGCACACTCCCATCCTCAGACCCGACGAAAGTGGACTTTCGTCGCACACCTTTATGCTCGACGAAACATGTGTTTCGTCTGGATTGTCTTTCGCCGTGAAAGGCTTCAGCCCAAATTAGGCCCAAACATGTTCCGATTATATTTATACGTAGGGTGGTAGTTAGCAAACCCTAGACTCTTTCTAAACCTATCGACGGCAGCAAACCCTCTCGAAGCATATCATCTTCTTGGTCTAATTACCCTAGCTATTGGATCAAGGTGAGTGTTTTGTTTGTTCATTGGACCTATATCCGATACGTCGATGTGTGTTGCAATGATTATGTGTGAATACGTTGGATCTTATGTGCGTAATGTTCATCGTATTATAACCGCGTTATGGAGTTAGGGCAGTTTTATGGAATCTTGAATGTTCTTGTGCTTCCTTATGATTATTGTTTGGTTAGAATGATGAGCAGATGATTGATTGAATACTTGTTATAATGATCATGATCATATGAGTTTGCGAATTGTTAAGATGCTTATTGCATGATTAATTGGGAACTATATGATCGATGATTATGGTGAAACGGGTGTTGATGATTAGGGTTTCTGTGTGTGTGTATGATTAACTGTTACATTTGACGACGGAAGTCCCACCCCCACGAAACACTCTTGTCGACAAAACACTCTAGACTTTCGTCACTCATCATGTTGACGAAACACCTCAGTGTTTCCCCGTTGGAAGTTTCGCCGCCCCAAAGGATAGTTTAGACTGTTGTTGGAATGTGAATGATATGAATGATTCTTGTGACGAAACCCTATTAATGTCTGTAAATGATATGAACACCGACTGTTAAGATACATACATGAGTAGTACATGTAACTGTTAACACCGTTGTGAAACTTACATGAGAATCGTGGAGTCGTATGAACTTGAATACCAGTTGCTTGAAATCACACCATGATTACAACTTATACGTGTACCATGTGAACATAAATTGATTACGTATACATGAATATCATAGGCTTGATTGATTAACTTTGAACAAGTAACTAATCATACCGAGCAAACCAAGGTGAGTTCACTGCTCTTTTTCCAAGCATGTGTCCCGGGGAGGGACATCTGGTAATCGTTCCGGGGAGGAACGTCGGGTTATTGGGATGTTGGTTATTACACTCATTTCTATCATTAAGACCCCTTACATCTACCGATTAGTTACCGGGGAGGCAACGAGGTTATTAGTTGATAGCGCTATTAGGTTTGACACCCTCACACCGTACCGGGGAGGACGGGCGTGAACTAATTACCTTAACCACTTGACCAATGTTTTGATAGAGATAGTGGGGTTTGGGCAAATAAATCTAGCTGCCATCTGCTGTAATCGAGTTAATAACCACATCAAATCAAATCAATGAATTGTCTTACACTCATATCCGGTAACTAAAACGTATTAACAAACTTTGAACTCACCAGCATCGTCTGACACACTTGTCTGCTTGCTTGCAGGTCGTTAGATTCTTGATATGGACTTGCTATCTGGGAGTGCTGGAGTGGTCATGGGTCGAGACTCTTGGATACTTGCTTCGTTGATTATGAACTCATGTTTTGAAACAATTGATTTACAGTTTACATTATGCTTCCGCTGGATATTTACTTTGGTGTAAGTTATGACTTGGATTTATATTTGAAATGAATGGAATGTTTTATTTAAATACTAAGCGTAGTTCAATGTGATTGGTGGCTTGGATCCTGGTACGTCACACGTCCCGCGGTGATTCCGCATGTGGTATTTTGGCGGTGTGACTGTTTGGTATCAGAGCCACTGGTTATAGTGAACTAGGTTTTAAAACGTTTTTATAAAGCCAGACTATAACCGAAGAACTTCGAAAAATCAACTATGACACTTAGCTCCAGATTGCAAGGTTCGTTTTCTGTTTACTTTATGCATTACTTGCTTAGTAGTTACACGCACATGACTTGCATGAAACAACATAATACCCGTGGAAACGGAAATGGAACGATGCTGACAAAGCAACCAGTGCCAGGCAAATCTCAGAAAAGGCCTGACAACAGTAATACCCGTAGTTTCAGTCAGTCGTCCTCAGTTAAACAAGGCCAGGGCAGCAATCAGAATCAAGGCTCCTACGTTGGAAAGAAGCCACAGTGCAACAAGTGTGGTAATAATCATTATGGACAGTATGTCCGGACTTGCC
Organism: Helianthus annuus; assembly: GCF_002127325.2. NCBI lineage: Eukaryota > Viridiplantae > Streptophyta > Magnoliopsida > Asterales > Asteraceae > Helianthus > Helianthus annuus. The sequence continues at coordinate 84,032,871 of NC_035447.2, forward strand.
GTAGGTGCGAAAAGGTGGGCCATGAGGCCAAAGACTGTAGAGCCCCGCAGCCTAAGCAGCAGCAGCAAAATCAGCAGCATCAGCGACAGCAAAGGCAACAACCCCATCAGAACCAGGGCTTTAAGAAGGGGTGTTTCCAGTGTGGGGATGAGGGCCACATTAAGCGGGACTGCCCTCAGTTGAATCTGAATGTTAACGACAACAACAACCGTCAGAACAACAACAACAATGCCGGGAACAACAACACTGGCAACAATGGGGGCAATGGTGCTCGTGGTAGGGTATTTACGATCGGTGCTGGTGATGCTAGGAACGACGACAATGTCGTGACTGGTACGTTTTCTGTGAACAAACTCTTTGCTTCTGTATTATTTGATTCTGGTGCTGATTGGAGTTATGTGTCCCTAGAGTTCAGTCAGCGATTAGGGTTAACCCCAACGCCTTTAGAAGTTAAGCACGTAGTAGAATTAGCGAATGGCAAAACGATTGAAGCTTAACATGTCCTTTTTGGGTGTAAACTAGATCTTGTGGGTCAAGTGTTTGATATTGACCTCCTTCCTGTTACCCTCGGTAGTTTTGATATAGTGGTTGGTATGGACTGGTTATCCAAACATCAAGCTGAGATTCTATGCAAGGAGAAGATCGTACGTATTCCTCTCCCCAGTGGAGAGTCATTATCGGGATAAGGGCATCGTAGTGGGACGATGGTTGGTATTATCTCAGTTATGCAAGCGCAGAAATGTCTACGAAAGGGGTATCCTGCTATTCTAGCACTTGTTACTGATACTCCATTAGAAGAAAGAAAGCTTGAACACCTGCCAGTTGTTCGTGAATTTCCTGATGTATTTCCTGAGGAACTGCCTGGTTTACCCCCTCAACGTCAAGTAGAATTTCAGATCGATCTTGCACCAGGAGCGGCTCCAATTGCTCGTGCTCCTTATCGTCTTGCACCTGGAGAGTTGCAAGAGTTATCTAATCAACTTCAAGAACTGTTGGATAGGGGTTTTATCCGACCTAGTTCTTCGCCTTGGGGAGCCCCAGTTCTGTTTGTGAAGAAGAAAGACGGGTCCTTTCGCATGTGTATTGATTATCGGGAACTCAACAAGGTGACAGTTAAGAATCGTTATCCTCTATCACGTATCGACGACCTATTTGACCAGTTGCAAGGGTTAAGTTTTTACTTGAAGATCGACTTAAGATCGGGCTATCATCAGATAAGAGTCCGAGAGGAGGATGTTCCTAAAACGTCTTTTCGAACGTGGTATGGCCATTATGAGTTTTTAGTTATGCCGTTTGGGTTGACGAACTCGCCAACGGTCTTCATGGACCTCATGAACCGTGTATGCAAACCGTATCTCGACGATTTTTTTATAGTATTCATCGACGACATTTTGATCTACTCGAGGAACAAGGAAGATCACGAGCGACACCTGCGTCTTATTTTGGAACTCCTGAGGAAGGAGCAACTCTATGCGAAGTTTTCCAAGTGTGACTTCTGGATTCGAGAGGTACACTTCCTTGGCCACATTGTTAATAAATCGGGGATTCACGTGGATCCTGCTAAGATTGATGCTACCAGGAATTGGGCGGCACCAAAGAATCCTTCGGAGGTGCGACAATTTCTTGGTCTCGCTAGGTACTATGGAAGATTTATCAAGGATTTCTCGAAGATCTCTCAACCTCTTACCTCGTTGACACAGAAAGGCGTGGTGTATTCTTGGGGAACAAAGTAGGAGGATGCTTTCCAACTTTTGAAACAGAAACTCTGCAGTGCGCCGATTTTATCTCTACCAGAAGGAACGGAAGATTTTGTGGTATATTGTGATGCTTCCATTCAGGGTCTTGGTTGCGTGTTGATGTAACGCGAGAAGGTGATAGCCTACGCCTCGCGACAATTGAAGGTTCACGAGAGGAATTATACGACACACGACTTAGAGTTGGGAGCCGTGGTATTTGCACTCAAAATCTGGAGGCATTACCTGTACGGTACTAAATGCACTATTTATACCGACCACAGGAGCCTTCAGCATATCTTCGACCAGAAGGATTTGAATATGCGGCAGCGTCGCTGGGTAGAACTTTTAAACGGTTATGATTGTGCAATTAAGTATCATCCGGGTAAGGCCAACGTTGTAGCTGACGCTCTCAGTCGAAAGGAATCGAAACCCAAACGTATTCGCGCCTTACAGCTTACCATACATTCTAACCTACCTGACCAGATCCGTTCGGCTCAGACCGAAGCGTTGAAGGAAGAAAACTATGAAGCTGAGTATTTACGGGGCATGGAGAAACGACTCGAGAAGAGATCAGATGGCATCTACTATTTTATGGAACGGATATGGATTCCGTTGTTTGGCAACCTTAGAGATCTTGTGATGGATGAAGCGCACAAGTCTCGATACTCTGTTCACCCAGGTTCGGATAAGATGTATCAGGATCTCAAAGTCATGTATTGGTGGCCGAAGATGAAAGCTCACATTGCGACTTATGTGAGTAAATGTTTGACCTGCTCGAAGGTTAAAGTGGAATATCAGAAACTGTCTGGATTGCTGCAACAACCAGAAATACCCATGTGGAAATGGGAGCAAATCGCAATGGACTTTGTCACTGGGCTACCTAGAACTCAAAACGGGAACGACACAATTTGGGTGATCGTTGACCGTCTTACGAAGTCAGCGCACTTTCTAGCAATCAAGGAAACAGATAAATTCTCACAATTAGCTGCTGTTTACCTCAAGGAGGTGGTTTCTAGGCACGGGGTGCCAACTTCTATTATCTCTGACCGTGAACCACTTTTCATTTCGGATTTGTGGCAGTCGATGCACAAATCGTTCGGCTCGCGTCTCGACATGAATACTGCTTATCACCCACAGACGGATGGTCAAAGTGAGCTAACCATCCAGACACTTGAAGACATGTTGCGGGCGTGTGTGATTGATTTTGGCAAGGGTTGGGAGAAACACTTGCCATTGATAGAGTTTTCTTACAACAATAGCTACCATACCAGTATTCAGGCAGCTCCATTCGAAGCATTGTATGGACGGAAATGTCGTTCACCTCTCTGTTGGGCTGAGGTGGGTGACAGCCAGGTCACAGGCCCAGAACTTGTTCTTGAAACTTCTGAAAAGATTGTGCAGATCAGGAACCGTATGGCAGCAGCGCACGACCGTCAGAAAAGCTACACTGACAAGCATAAGAATCCTTTGGAATTCGAAGTTGGTGATCGTGTTATGTTGAAGGTCTCACCCTGGAAGGGTGTGGTGCGTTTTGGAAAACGCGACAAGCTTAACCCTCGTTATGTTGGGCCATTTAAAATTCTGGAGCGAATTGGTAAAGTGGCCTACAAGTTGGAGTTACCTGCTGAGTTAGGTAACGTCCATGATGTGTTCCGTGTGTCGCAATTAAAGAAGTGATTGTCTGATGAAACACTGGTGGTACCATTTCAAGAGCTGAAGATCGACGACAAGTTGTAGTTTGTCAAAGAACCAATAGAAATTATGGACCGTGAGGTCAAGGTCCGTAAGCACAGCCGTATTCCAATCGTGATAGTTCGTCGGAACTCTAGACGTGGACCGGAGTTCACATGGGAACGCGAGGATCAGTTGAAGCTCAAGTACCCACATTTATTCCCAGATGACAAGTCCAAGTCTGGCAAACCTAAGTCTGGCACAACTAGTGAATTTCGGGACGAAATTCCCATTCAAGTTGGGGATGATGTGGCACTTGGAGAAAAGTCACAGTCATCCTGATTTAACATCGTACTGTTTTGGTGTGCTTATCAAATTTCGGGATGAAATTTCTTTCACGTTGGGGATGATGTGACAACCCAAGATTTCATGTATGTATTACTCCAAGATTTCATGTTTGTATTACTCGTTTCGTAATTTCTGTTTTGATTAAATGTTCTATGTTATGTAATGAACAATTGGATGAAGGATTGGAGTCTTGATAGTTAGTGAACTTATTCGTGAAATGGTGTGATGTTACTGATTAATGTAGGATTATGAAAAACCTATTAACTTAGCACACTCCCATCCTCAGACCCGACGAAAGTGGACTTTCGTCGCACACCTTTATGCTCGACGAAACATGTGTTTCGTCTGGGTTGTCTTTCGCCGTGAAGGGTTTCGGCCCAAATGAGGCCCAAACATGTTCCAATTATATTTATACGTAGGGTGTCAGTTAGCAAACCCTAGAATCTTTCTAAATCTATCGACGGCAGCAAACCCTCTCGAAGCATATCATCTTCTTGGTCTAATTACCCTAGCTATTGTATCAAGGTGAGTGTTTTGTTTGTTCATTGGACCTATATCCGATACGTCGATGTGTGTTGCAATGATTATGTGTGAATACGTTTGATCTTATGTGCGTAATGTTCATCGTATTATAACCGTGTTATGTAGTTAGGGCAGTTTAATGGAATCTTGAATGTTCTTGTGCTTCCTTATGATTATTGTTTGGTTAGAATGATGAGCAGATGATTGATTGAAAAACTGTTATAATGATCATGATCATATGAGTATGCGAATTGTTAAGACACTTGTTGCATGATTAATTGGGAACTGTATGATCGATGATTATGGTGAAACGGTTGTTGACGATTAGGGTTTCTGTGTGTGTGTATGATTAACTGTTACATTTGACGACGGGAGTCCCACCCCCACGAAACACTCGTGTCGACGAAACACTCTAGACTTTCGTCACTCATCATGTTGACGAAACACCTCAGTGTTTCCCCGTTGGAAGTTTCGCCACCCCAAAGGATAGTTTAGACTGTTGTTGGAATGTGAATGATATGAATGATTCTTGTGACGAAACCCTATTAGTGTCTGTAAATGATATGAACATTGACTGTTAAGATACATACATGTGTAGTACATGTAACTGTTAACACCGTTGTGAAACTTACATGAGAATCGTGGAGTCGTATGAACTTGAATAACTGTTGCTTGAAAGCACACCATGATTACAACTTATACGTGTACCATGTGAACACAAACTGATTACGTATACATGAATATCATAGGTTTGATTGATTAACTGTGAATAAGTAACTAATAATACCGAGCAAACCAAGGTGAGTTCACTGCTCTTTTTCCAAGCATGCATCCCGGGGAGAGACATCTGGTAATCGTTCCGGGGAAGAACGTCGGGTTATTGGGATGTTGGTTAATACACTCATTTCTATCATTAAGACCCCTTACATCTACCGATTAGTTGTCGGGGAGGCAACGAGGTTATTAGTTGATAGCGCTATTAGGTTTGGCACCCTCACACCGTACCGGGGAGGACGGGTGTGAACTAATTACCTTAACCACTTGACCAATGTTTTGATAGTGACATTGGGGTTTGGGCAAGTAAATCTAGCCGCCATCTACGGTAATCGAGTTAATAACAACATCAAATCAAATCATTGAATTGTCTTACACTCATATCTGGTAACTAAAACGTATTAACAAACTTTGAACTCACCAGTGTCGTCTGACACACTTGTCAGCATGCTTGCAGATCGTTAGATTCTTGATACGGACTTGCTATCTGGGAGTGCTGGAGTGGTCATTGGTCGAGACTCTTGGATACTTGCTTCATTGATTATGAACTCATGTTTTGAAACAATTGATTTACAGTTTACATTATGCTTCCGCTAGATATTTACTTTGGTTTAACTTATGACTTGGATTTATATTTGAAATGAATTGAATGTTTTATTTAAATACTAAACGTAGTTCAATGTGATTGGTGGCTTGGATCCTGATACGTCACACGTCCCGCGGTAATTCCGCATATGGTATTTTGGGGGTGTGACACACTAAGCACATAATATACGTTCACAATCAGAATTTGTTAATACTTACCTATGCTTGATGAACCTTTGATTTCATGAGTTTCTTTCTATATTCGTTGACATCTTAAAGTCAACCTGTCCCATGTTAAATGAAAGCCAAATACATACTACAACATATAGTCAAAATAACTTATTAACTCCTCAACTCATATCGATTACACCCATATAAGTTACTTGACTCGTTTACCATCAGTTCGTCATTAACATTAAGGATTAAACCCCTTTTTCCTTGATTTATCACCTATAGACTCATTTGGTGACTACTTTCAACAAAGCTTGCCCGTTTAAAGGTCTTAGCACCCAGTCTTAATTTTAATCACATTATACGTAAAGTCTAAGTGTTGTTACATAACTTGATTAGCATGGAAATCCTCAATTTCACCCATTCGTAGGGATGGCAAAAAAGTCTAAGCCCGATGGGTATACCCGAAACCCGAAACATACGGGCCGGGTATACCTGAAGCCCAATGGGTATGGGCCGGGTATGAGCTTAAAAAAAGAAAAAAATTGGGTACGGGTATGGGATTTAGTGATACCCGCCCGATACCCGGCTCATTTACCCGAATAATACCCGAAAGTATCATATTATAGATTTCCATATATATAAACTTGAGAAAAATGCTCGGATAGTCACTGGGGTTTGCCCATTTTTCACCTTTAGTCCCTAACTTTCTAAAATTACAAGAATAGTCCCCAAGTTTTTGAATTTCGTTCCCGGATAGTTCCTGGCGTAGATGAGGGTTAGTTTTTGATGTTAGGTGCGTGTTAAATGACAAAAATGCCCTTATTGTCAAATTAATAACTAAAAAATTAAAAGGAATATAATTAATATTTTACAATTTATGTGAGACCCACCATCCACCCTAGCCACTTTATCTTCCCCACTCCACACCACCACCATCTCCACCTTCAACCACCACCCCAATTTCTCTCCAAGCTCTGAATTAATATGTGAGTTTTCTTTCACACACCAGAAGGGGCATTTTAATGGTTGATCACTTCTTCATATCAACAACAACAACAACAATGGTTGCATCCCCTTCTCATGGCTGTGTTGAAAAGAAATACTGGTGGCTCACCAACAAAAAGGTACGTTTCTCATTACAACAATTTTTACGGAGGCCGCCTCTGACCTTCTTCTTCATATCGGAGACAGAGAAACACTTAAACGACGGTTCAGCATTATCACCAGAGGAGAGAAGATTGACTCGTTCTCTGGACAGAGGTTGAGAGTTTCCATCGGATGAAACAGAGGAGGAAGAGGAGGAGGAAGACGAAGTGGTTAAATCATCAGACGACATTTTCAGGCTTGGTATATAATCCTAAAGCATATCAGCGACTTCTTTGTATTGTCGGAGATATAGAAGAGATCTGCCTTTGAGCTCAAGAGCCTGTTCATATCTTGGTGATAATGCAAGCGCTGCATCAAGCAGATTCGGGGCTGATCACTACAAAAAAAATGCCATTTAGTGACATACAAAAAGTGCCACAAAACAACAAAAAAGTGCCATTAAAAACATCTGTAGGAATGGGCGGCACACAAAAAAAGTGCCACTAGAAGCGCTGACGCTAAAGCCTTTTAGTGGTACTTTTTCAATATGCCGCACAAAGTATATAGGCTTTTAGTGGCACTGTTTTTCTGCCACTACAAACTTTTGGGCTTTTAGTGGCACATATTTTTTGCCACAAAAATCACATCAGATTATTTATCATATTAATTTTTATTGATTACAATTTTTATTTATATACATTAAAAAAATAAAAATAAAATTGTAAAATGTAGAAATCATAATAATATAATCAATTCACTTAAAAAGTTCAATCAATCATCTTCCAAAGATTCCAAATATTTGCAAAGAAATAACTAATAAGTGTCAACCTAAATCTAAATATCGAACATACAAAACAAGTATTTAAAAAATGTTTGAACAAAAACTCAAAACTCCATTGCGTTCATGAATCTCTTTCACAATCTTCATGCGAGTAAAATATTCATTGTGTTAACTCTTTCTTAGCGATCGTATTTCCCACTTCATAGTTGTTCCCTGCACTTACTCCTTATTGTCGCCGCGTCAGCCAATTCACTATATTCAACCTGAAATTTCACAATACATGTTCAAATGATTAGATCTCATAACCATAGCTATTAAAGATGTAAGAGTAAGTAATAAAAGACCCTGCAGAAAAAAATACCAATAAATCACATAGGCATTAACACGGATAGTAAAACAGATGAGAAAAAAGAACATAATTACTCACTTGAGATATATATTCAGCTGCAGCAACTTTTGGCTTCACTACACCACAATTTGCTGTAACTCGTGTGTTTGGAACACTTCCATCAATCTGAAGAAGAAGCACAAGGAATAAGCACACCATATCAGAATAAACTTTCAATACACATTGCTGAATAGAGAAGTCTTAACCAGAATTTAACCTAATGAGAGAGGATTTCTTCAGTTTTACTTTTACTGAACATCATTTTTTCTCCAATAATGTTTTTTTATCAAATGATCATTAAAGCTTCACTAAACCTATCGACTCCTTAAAGAACTTGTAAAACACTAAGACATCTGATTACTAAAGCTTCAAACTGAAAACGCCTCCAAAAACGAAGTAATTACTTGCAAGCAGGTGATTATCACTAAGACATCTGATTATAACCAGCTAATCCGCTTTCTCTATTCCACTACCTTTTGTACTACCTTTTGGCCGAGCAGGTGATTCCTTGGCAGGACCGTATAAAACAATGATTTGTTATGCTTTCTTTAAAAATTTATTAAACCCACACTTATAGATCGACGGAGTAGTCAATTTATTTAACACCCTTAACACCAAACACTAAATGACTAACGCCATAGTTAATAGATCAATAAGGGTCGGAGTATACCTGAAATCATGTATACCAAAGTTGATTGGAGCCGCATCATCACTTGCTGGGCGAGAATCTGCTCCTCAGTTCATGTATTCCCTTTGCTAAAACCATGATTATATATTCCAATTCTTTAACCAAAACTAGCATTTGCTCCATGTAAAGTTTTGTTTACATCTTAACTAATTCCTTCAGCAAAACAATTAATTGAAAAAATAATAAGAATGTCGGTATCTATGCGTCAGTCTTTTAACTTCCACTCTATAAATACAAACAAATACCACACAACTACAATCAAATGCTACAAGCCAGCTTTTGTGTGATGCACAGCTATATTAAATACAAGACCTGGCAAATGGGTCGGGTCGGGTCATGGGTCAAAACGAGTTCGGGTCAAAACGGGTCAACTATAAAAAAAGGGTTGTTTTGGTTCGGGTCGAAACGGGTCTGGGTCGGAACGGGTCTGGGTCGGGACGGGTCCGGGTCAGAACGGGTTTCGGGTCGGGTCAGGTCATTTTTTTAACAATATAACTTTGGTGATCATACTTGGCACGTTAACTATTTAAAAAAAAAAAAAAAAACTAAAACTTCTAAACAAAAAGTGAGTCGAGCCGACCCCATCTGTTGTAAATTACTAACAGTTTGGGCTCTGTAATCGTTGAGTTACACCCACATAACTTTTGGTCAAGAAACAAAAACAGAACTATATGTACCCGTACGCCGCAAGATTATGACAAACTTCAAAAGGATGATATATCCACTTAACCGTGTGGAACTTCCAGTCATACACAGAGCACCACTAGTGGAATTACTAGCATTACCAGCTTAAACAAATGGCAGCATCTTATCAGGCAGTGTGGTGATCATACTTGTAAATTACTAACAGCATCTAAACAAATGGCATTACCAGCATATACAACGAGGCACCAGAATAGTTTCTCCCGTTGCCGAGACTAACGTACGCCAGGAAGTCACGGTCGAATGTCCCTGCGCCGACGGTTGTTAACCGTGGATAACAACCGTCGGCGCAGGGACATTCGACCGTGACTTCCTATAAGTTTGTTTAATTGTTTACTCCCTATAAGTTTTTTATTTTAACTTCCAATTTGATGATTTACATATTCAGTTTAATTTCTAGGTAATCAGTTGTTGATTTTAATATTCAATTTGTTTAGACATTCAATTTAATTTATAGATAATCAGTTCTCTAAAGGTTTTCTGATTTTTAACATTCATATGGTGTATACAATTCTCTATTTTTAACATTCTTATGTTGTAATGGCGGCTGAAGAACTTATTGAAATCAAATTTATGTTAGCTGATGGCACTGATATTGGTCCCAGCAAATACACTTTTTGTCACCAGTCATCACTGTTGGATCTTTGAAAGAAAAGATTATTTCACAATGGCCCAAAGGTTAATTGAATATCAAGATTCTTAATTTCTGTGATATTTTTTGTTTTGAGATTTTACTATACAATTTGCATCTAGAATTGATAGTTTGTTTGTAGAATTTATGATTGTTTTAAAATTTATTTTGGTTAGATTAGTGATGCCTTAATCCTGATTCTTGTTATTTTTTGGATTTGAAAAATGTTATTGAAGTAAAGAAGATTATGAATTGATGCATTAAATAAAAATAATTATAAAAAGTTAGAAGGGGATGTGTAGATCTGTAGAGTTTCAATTCATTTTTTTAGTTATTACTAATGATCTTTCAATCTTTTGACATACAGAGAAAACAGGACTAAATGATTTGAAGCTCATAAATGTTGGAAAGATATTGGAAAACAACAAAACTTTTGTGAAATCAAGATCTCCGGTCAGTGAAATCCCAGAGAGGCGCCATCACTATGCGTAGGTATGTTTTTTTATTCGTAAAGATCATCTTATTTATATTACGTGTTTTTAAGTTTATCATGAAGATGTTTTTTCATTATTGTATCGTACTTTTACTAAGTGATGAACCTTATCCGACCCGAACAGTCGAACCGTCGAACCGATCCGTATTTTTTTTATGTTCGGACAAATAATATCAAAACATTTAAAAAAGTGAACCCCTTGGAAAAAATTCCTGGATCCGCCACTGTCCACGGTGACACGTTGGATAAACTGTACGAAGTGGGCCCCGCGTTACCCGCAGAGCAACTTACCAAAATACCCTTTTCCATTGCAGCAAACGCTCCTATTGCCACACTGTCACGGTAATAACCTATAAACTAAACTGTTTATCTATAAACAAGTCTACCTGGAAGTGAATTCTTCCAAACAGTGTGTACACTTGCTCACTCTTTCACAATATCATGAATCAAGGTGCACAAAAGGGTCAAAATAAATCATGATCGCCTACCTGGAAGTGCAATTTTAAGATGGTAACAATGACCTCCGACTGTCGTGCAGGTAGTAACTAATATCATAGGAACAGAAAACAACAAACTTGGCACTAGAGACATCACGATGAACAGCCTTTCTCTTAGTGCAATTTTTGATTTGTCTTACTTTTTACTTTTCAAAATAATACTAACCTTTGCAAAGGTTATAATTTGGGTTTTTATCATTACAGTAACACAAATAATAACCTTTGCAATGATAAGAACCCTAATCTCCAATGGATCTTAACTAAAATAAGTTTAAAATATGATTATGAATTAACAGGGCAATGTTTTACATGATGACAGATATAATGAGGAAATGGTGATAGATAGAAATAATCAGATGTATGAATTACCTGAAAACTTTTGCCTTTGATTTGCAATATAGGTTTTATAAGTGACTGAGTGGATCAAGAATTCAAGATGGTAAAGTACGGTGGTCTGAGGCAGCAACTGTGGCGGAGTGCAGCGGGGAGGGAGAGTTGACCGCCGGCTGGGAAGAGTTCTGGCGATGACTGAGGTGTAAACGAGCCGGGCTACATATTTGAGCTCGAGCTCGGCTCGTGAGTAAAATTCAAAGCTCGACTCGGCTCAAGCTATTTTGAGAACAATCTCAAACAAGCTAAAATATCGGCTCGAGCTCGCTTTGATATCGCTTAAACGAGCCAAAGCTCAGCTCAAGCTTGAGTCACCGATGTTATTAGTAAATAATATGGGCCTAATCTGAAACCGACATGGGCTTTTAGGATTGGGTTATAATCAATCAATCCACTCCACCACCATTTTTGCATATAAAACCTTTTAAGTTTTTTAAATGATCTGCACTTGCAAGATGTCTGGTCTGGTTCCATTCTCATTAACATAACAACATAAAAATGTTTTGAAGCTTTCAATGTCATTATGACAGCTTAGAGAATCAATATCATACTCAAAACTTAATCCCAAACACATTTATTCTTTATACCATTTTATCGCCCATCATAAAGAGATGATCAAACAAAAGATCACAAAAACTAAATGAGCAAATGAAAAGATCTTTCAAAACTTCTAAACTATGTATTTGAAACAATCATAAGATGATGATGAAAGATGCAATGCACGTTGTGATGTATTTGAAGTTTAAGTTAATTGTCACTTCTGGTCATAAACTCATACTAACCCATCAACACACTACCAATCAACTTCAAAGTTTATAAAAAAAAAAAAAAAACAATTATGCTAAAGCACAATAACAATATATGTTCTGATACAATTAAGTGGTACCTGAGTATGCTCGATTACACATCCTTGATCATCTCTGAAGCTATGAAGAACAACAGTGAAGACACAATGAGTAAGTGAATATACCAAATTAATTTAGTTGGTCTTAGATTTGCACCTTTTTAGTTTCGTTTTCCTTTAATATCCCAAAAAAATTGAGGTAAAAATCTTACTATTGTTCATTGATACAAAAAAAAAAGTCGCACTTCATTTGAAGTTTTGCAAATTAGATCCATAAATCATACATTTAGACGACGGTAATACACGAGAAAAATGATGATTCTTACCTCACACATTGCCCAACAATATTTGCACCAGCATGAGACTCACACTTGCGCGTCTTAACATGAAACTCTTCAGGTTTATAAGGGACATCCTGACCATTTATAAAAAAAATAATAATAATTAAAAAGAACCAATACTTCAACTCCTTTATTAACCAAGATACAATCATTATCAAAAATTTCAACTGGATGGAGAAAATTTGGGTGAAAATGGTTAAGAATAAAAAATCCTAAACCGTTAATCGATTACCTAAACACACATATAATCTAAATTAGTACCATTTAATTTAACATATGATAAGTGAAAGAAGTGAAGTTGCAAGATGCATACTCTAATATAAGTCAGATCATGCAGCGCGTACGCTGCAGATTTGTAAACAGTAATCACAGGTGGATCCCGAAGCGTTTTAATTGTGTCATCCGATTTCTCTTCCACCTCATCCACTCGCACCACAATGGACGCTTCTTTACCACTCTACAAACAAAACAAAATCTGAATTATATGATTTATATAATAAAGGAGAGATTGAGTGAGTTACTGCTTGACTAGGGGTATGTTTGGCATGGAGCTTTTAGGAGCTTCTAGCTTTTAGCTTTTAAGAAAAAGCTCCTACTTAATAAAAAGTCTTGTTTGGTTGAAGGAGCTTTAAGCTTTTAGGTTAGGAGCTTGAAGCTTTTGGTTGAACGCTACTACTAGTAGCGTTTAGAAGGAGCTACAAGCTTTTAGGGAAAAATGACTATTTTAACCTCTCAAAATAAGAAACTTTTTAATGCACCAACTTTCTAAATTTTTAGTTATGTCCATTTTGGTAATTTTATACATTTTATTAAAAGCTCCAGCTATTCTACCAAACACCAAATGTATCTAAAAAGCTACAGCTACCAGCTTCCAGCCACTAGCTACCAGCTTCCAGCTTTCAGCTAACAGCCAACAGCTACTTTTGCCAAACATACCCTAGGAACCGCCATATTGATGACGATTTTTGAGGTGCAGTTGAGAGGACCGTCCGAAGACCTTTCGCATTTCTCAAGCTTTGATTTGGAGAGGATTTGAACGCCTGCATTGACAATGTGTTGAGAGACGATGAAAAAGATGAATACCACAAGTTTCATTTGTTGTGTGTGTAGTTTTGGGAGGGTGACATACATACAAAAAAAAAGATATGGTTATTATTCTGGCGGGCAATAACTGCTCTTGCTTTTGAATAGCAACCGGGTGGGTGATTATTGTCATTTTGCAAAATTTTATCTTAGATGGTATATAATTTATTTAGGGGTTACAAACTTCTTTATTATTTTTTTTAATCGACAACTCAAAATGAGATCAGAAATTGATAAAGCATGGTTTGCTCTGAAAGGTTAAATTATAGTATTTGAATATATTCTCAAATAATTTATTTTTAAAGATCAAGAAGGCTTCATCCGGTTTTCCAACATTCAAGAGCCCGTTTATCATGATATTCCACGTTGCTGAATCCGGCTTAAGCCTGTTAGATTCTAACATCATGAACAAACCGATAGCGCTTTCGCTTTTTCCGTTTAGCATCATCCCGGATATCACTGAATTCCATGTGATTAAACTCCTGATTTCGCGCAGCTCTTTAAACACATCATAAGCCTGATGCCAATATCCACATTTCGAATACATGTCCAAAAGCACAGTTCCGACTAACAAATCGAGTACTAAATCGACTTTCACGAGAAGCCCGTGAACTTGCAGCCCGAATTTAAAATTCTTGTTACCCGAACAAGCAGATAACACAAGAACAAACGTGACAGTATTCGCGTCATGGGCTGATCGTTGCATCATTTGTTTAAATACTTTAAAACAGATTCAACAATCCGATTCTGCAACAAACCGATAACATACGCGTTACAGCAAGCTACAGTTTTTCAACCAATTCGTTTAAAAACATCCGATGCAGTCAGAGGCTGTTTGGAGTTAAAGTACATTGTAACAAGTGAGGTTGCTACATAAATATCGGCTTCAACGCCAATCTTAATAGCCCAGCAATGAACCTGTTGGCCATCTTTAACCGAAACGTCACAACCTGACAACAAGCTAGCAACTGTAACCGAATCGGGCCTAAGTTTAAACTTGCTAAACCGTTTAAAAAACTCAAAAGCCTTCTTGTAACACCCATTCTGACAAAACCCAGAAACAACAACGTTAATTGAAGTGGTATTTGGTTCAGTAATTTCATCGAATACCTTGAGTGCACTATATAGAAACTGATGTTTAAACTTCATGTACGTGTTTGTAAGGGCTGTAGCGGTGTATATATGTGAATTGAACCCGGTTTTTGTGAGATTGAACACTACAGTGCACCTCAAAACAGAAATTGCACACAAATCCATCAACAATTACAAAGAAAACAAGGAGCACAACAATTAAAATTAGAGATTTATGATTGATTACATACCAAATTGATGTCGGGATTTAAACAGGAGCACAATCGTCTTTGGTCGGTGCAGTCGTGAACTGGTCGTATTCAAACAGAGTGAAGCCAATTGACGAGATTTTGGAGAGATAAAAATTAGAGTGGGGGAAATTGGTTTTTTTGGGGAGAATGAGAGCGAAATTGATGAAGGGTTAATTGAATGAGCGGGAATATGAAATAATTTGAGGGAGGGAAATTAATTTTTGGTGTGAGAGAGGAAGAAATTTCTAGGGAAATTTTTAGGTTTCAAAGAGGGAAATTGTGAAAATTTGAAAGGAGATGTTCAAAAATTTTGGGGATACAGGCAAAGTGCCATTAAAACACATAGAAAATTTTGGTGGCATATGCAAAATGCCACTAAAAGGCTTGATTAGTGACATAAAACTTAAATGCCACTAAATGTATGTGTTATATACCTAAAGTGCCATTAAAAACAAAAATTAGTGACACAAAACCTAAATGCCATTAAAAATGTGTGCCACTAGATGGCTTTTTTTTTTTATTAGTGGATGCAATATCGCTTTGTTCCAGTGATGAAATTAGGGCTCTAGCGTCCTTCACATCCTTATCAACAATCTGAATAATAATAAGAAATAATAGAATCAAACATTCAAACATCTATTCAAGTGTATATTAATTATGATAATTTGTAACTGTAATGAGAAACGTACCTTTTTGTTGGTGAGCCACCAGTATTTCTTTTCAACACAGCCATGAGAAGGGCAGTGGCGGATCCAGGGTCGGATTGCACCGGGTACCTTTTGGTAGTTTTTTACTAATTTTCATTATTTTTTCTCAAATCATACAAGATTTACACTAATTTTTCCCATTTTCTTCGAATCAAATGGGTTCCTGGGAACCCATGGAACCATGCTAAATCCGCCCCTAGATAAGGGGATGCAAATTGTTGTTGTTTTTGATATGAAGCAGTGATCAACCATTGAAATGCCCCCTCTAGTGTGTGAAAGAAATCTCATATTAATTCAAAGTGTGGAGAGAAACTAGGGGGTAGCCGGGTAGATGGTGGTGGTGGTTGAAGGTAGAGATGGTGGTGGTGGTGGTGGTGGTGGTGGTTGAAGGTGGAGATGATGGTGGTGGTTGTGGTGGTGTGGAGCGGGGAAGATGAAGTGGGTAAGGTGGGTCCCACATAAATTGTAAAATATTAATTATATTTCTATTAACTTTTTACTTGTTAATTTGACAGTAAGGGCATTTTTGTCATTTCAGACGCACCTAACACCAAAAACTAACCCCCATTCACGCCAGGGACTATCCGGGAACGAAATTCAAAAACTTGGGGACTATACGTGTAATTTTAGAAAGTTATGAACTAAAGGTGAAAAATAGGCAAACCACAGGGACTATCCGAGCATTTTTCTCTATAAACTTATTACATGTACTTATTACATTCTCTATAGTCATATGTGGATATGTATTTGGCAGGTGCTTAGTGAACAAATAACTTATTTTTGAGCATGTATATTGGATGTGGAAGCTATTATCTTTTATTATGTGGATGTTTATGTAATTAGGTGGTCCTGATACAATTACTTAATTAAGTAATCGTTTTGATTTAGTTTGGTATATGTTGTCTGAATGTGATATGTAAGTTATTAATCATATTTTCATTTGTTATAGTCATTAAAATAGTAAATTATATAAACATCAAAGTAAAAATTGCACATTTATCCCAACGGGTATTTTTAAGAAATTAACGGGTATACCCGATACCCGCGGGTATGCCCGATACCCGATGGGTAATTACCCGAAAAATACCAGATGGGATTACCAATACTCGGCCCAAGCCCGGCCCATTGCCATTCCTATCCATTCGAAACCCCTCCAAATATCTAAACTATATTATAAAAAGTTATTTTTTTTTAATTTTAACACTTTAAGTAAATACAACTGCGGCTGGAAATGAACCGAACAAACACGAACAAGGCCTTGTCCGTGTTCGTTCATTAAGAATTGAACATGTTCATGAACTATTCATAAATGCTTATCAGACAAGATTTCTTATTTGTGTTCGTTCATTAAGGAAATGAATATGTTAATGAACTGTTCGCTAACACTTAACGTAAACGAACGCAAATATACACAAGAACACAAACAAGTGTATGTAAACATACATAAACACAAAGAACGTTCATTCACACAAATAAATACAAACAAACAAATATTTAGTTTAGAATGCATTTCTCGTTACATAAATTATAAAAAAAAATCTACCAAAGACATATAAGTACTTAACATAACCATCCGAACATGGTTGACATAGTTGTAATAAATATAACTAACATAAAAATTAGAAAAGTTTATCAAGTGTTAACACAAACTGAAATTAAAATGGTCAAATGAAGGATATTGGTGGAGGCGTATAGTATAACTAAGTTTTCAAAAAAATTTAAACACTAAAACCAACAAAATAAAAAAAAATAACATATAAAACCTTTAAGTGAACAAAAACAAATGAACATACATGAGCAAACATAAATGAACACATTACCGAACGTTCACGAACATAAACGAAGGAACACATCCTCTGTTCATGTTTGTTCGTTTAGCTTAACGAATGGAATTTGTTGTTTGTGTTCATTCATTTAATAAAATTAAAAGCGAAGCTATAGAAATACCATACTCAAATTAAAGAGAATAAATTTATGGTATAATTTTTGTAAGAAAATATTAATGTTTCGATACGCTATGGTCGTTAAAAAATCGTGTGGGGGGGGGGTAGGGAATTGGTCTAAAAGTAAAAAAAAAATATATATGTCTTAAAAGATTGTATCATATGTTTTATAATTTGTATTTAAGGTCTATAAACGAACCGAATATTCAGCTAATGGTTCGTGAACTGTTCGGTGGGAAGTTCGTTTATTTTCGTTCGGTTATTAAATTATGAACACAAACGAACTTCCCGCCGAACGGTTCACGAACTGTTAGCTGAACATTCAGTTCATTTACAGGCCGTAAATACAACTTATAAAACATATGATACAATCTTTTAAGACATATTTTTTTTGTACTTTTAAACCAATTGCGCCCCCCCCCCTTACGATTCTTTAACGACCATAGCTTTTTCAAACATTAATATTTTCTTACAAAAATTATACCATAAATTTATTCTCTTTAATTTGAGTACGGTATTTCTATAGCTTCGCTTTTAATTTAGAAAAATAATATGTTACATGATTACCGTTGTTTGTGTTCTCCACCACATCACGGGGGCACCCATTAATATATATATATACACACACACACACACACACACACACACACACACACTATCTATACTTTATATAAAAGGAGAAATCCCAATGACATAAGAAAAGCTGATGTGTCAGCCAGATAGGTTGTCCAACAATGCTTTCTTATGTCATTACTGCATCATAAAGCCTAATATATAAAATCATTTAAAATTCTATTGAAACCTCTGCCCTTCACTTTACAATCAAACCTCTGCTCCCAAAGTAAACTTCTGTCCAAATTCAAAATTCGGGTTCTAGATTCAAAATTCAAAATTCAAACCATATATTCGAATCCTATAAATAAGAAACTAGGATATAACCCAGTGTATTACACGGGTTGTATACTAAATAATAAAACAATATATCTTTAAAAACCTTCTTTATTGCACGGGTTATATATTAAATAATAAAAAGTTATATCTATAAGAACCATATTTTACGATTTAATAAATATAATTTTATATACCAAATAATAAAAAGTTAAATCTTTAATACCACGTGTATTAAACGGGTTGAATAAATGTAATATTGTTTACCAAATAATAAAAGTAAATGACTATATGGTAAACAAAGTTGTTTTGGAAGAAAATGACAAACATACCCAAACCTCAGAGACGATTTTGGCAATTTACTCAAAACTAAATAATAATTATCTATAAGATATTAAACTAAATAATATTTATTAGGAGGGTTATCTGTAATTAATTCGATTAGATTAAACTAAAATAATAATTATCCATAACACATGGGCTAATATAATGACAAGTGTCCCATAAATGGTTTCTTTTATTATATAGTAAAGATATAAATCTGGCTCCACATTCAAATTTCAAATCTATCTCTCTCGCTCATATCTGCGAGCGTATCTCTTTCTCTCAAATGCATATTTCTCGTGATTCAGCCGGCTAATCTCCGATTATACTTCTTTATTCGAATGTTTGTTGATTCTGTTTACATATCAACATTCCAATATCATGTGTTTGAACTTCTGTTTACATGTTATCGTTCCAGTATCATTGTTCCAACATCGTCGTTTCAATGAAGCTTCCCTTCACACATCAATCTTTCAACATCAATGTTGCAGTATCATTGTTGCAACATCGTGAAAAGTTGCATGTGCTACCTTCTTTGATGGGAGAGAAGCATTGTTCGATTTTCGTTAATTCGAAAGTCAGGTTTTCTTATGTCAGTGAGATTTTCTTCTTTTATACAGAGTATAGGTTGGTGCAATATCGTGAAAAGTTAGATGTGCTACAACAGTTGAGAGGAGACCTTTGCATTATAGGTTTGTTTCTTATTTTGATTACCTGTAGTTTAAAATGATTATGAACAAACAAGTGTTGATGATGTTGAGAGTTGTTATTGACACTGACATTTTTAGAATATGTTAAGATGCATGTTGAGATTATTAAATTAAACTATTACATAGAAAAATAGAAATTTACTAAAATATTTATAAACGATTACACGCTAGAGTTAACACTTGCTAGGATTTCATAGACTCTAGTCTTTCTCCATGTGATTTCATGCTCTCTTTTGTTTTTCAGATCAGTTAGCATGTTGCAGGTTTTCTGATCCTGTTTTAGTAATTGTGTCAGAAATTCTTCTGCATTCTTCTGGAAATCTGATGGAGGAGAGTGGAGGACTTCGTCGAGCAATGCTATGTTGTTCCAGGTTTTGTTGTAATTAGTGTCATTGATTATGTCGACTTTCCTGTTTAGTTCTTCGTCTGTTCTTTTTTTCTTTGAGTGACCACATCGAGAATTGTGTTTTAACATCGCTGGTGTCTGACCAGTGGTAGAAGCTGAAGTTTGCCATGTAGATTTTTTGTTGGATTTTCTGATTTGGAACAATATTTGACAGACAGTGATTTGTAGGACAATTTGTTGATGTTTTGAATCAAAAGTAATCATCGGTCTTTTATAGAGTTTAAAAACGCGTCTACATGGTAAATGAAGAGGTTAATTGTAATTATGATAATCTGCTTTTGTTCTTTGAAGTTTGAAAATTTGTCCCTTGGGTTTCTTGATATTTAATTTTACAATTTTCCCATAAAAGTTGGGGTTTGAAAAGGTTTTTGCATTAAAAGACTGCTGTTTTGAAATATACATTAATATGTTTCTATTAAATCTACACGTTTTGATTGATTAGATTATTAAATGTACAATGACTTTAAGTGTGATTTCTTTCACTGTTAGATATTTCAGTATATAAACTCATAGCCACTTCACCTGGCTTTCATCGCGTTTTCCTACGAAGAAATCATACTTTTAGGAAAGTCGTGTAATATAGTTTATTGAGATGGCGTCATTCACTTCTTCAAAATCAGATGATTTAAAGCAGCGTTTAGTCAGGCAAATCGAGGAATAGGTGTATGAAGATAGGGCTACTCTTCAAGAGCCGAAGAGATGTTTTGATGGATTGCAAGTTGGCCTGTTCGCGAGAGAGCAAGTTTCCAGAAATCTGATGCGGATGCCTTTAACTTTCGTTCGTGAGCTTTTTGTTGTCAGTAATATAGAGTGCGGTGATAGAGATGTGGAGTTCTTGGCGATGCTGAAGGACATACATCGAGAGGTTCAGCAATCGATAGAGTTGAAGCTAAAATTTCTTAATTCTTGTTGTTATTGTTAGATTTGAAAGCTTAGTTGTTCAATATGTTATGTAATTATTGGACTTTTACTGTCATGAATAAATGAATAAATTTTAATCTTATGAATCACAGTTGTTGCGTTTTACTTTTACTTATTTAATGTTTGAGTTTGATTTAGATTATGTTGATGTTGAAATGTGTCTGAACAAATGGTTTTGTAAGTCAACAGAGGTTTAATAGGATCAAGGGTTGGTTTAATGGTGAACAGATGAGTGCAAAAGATAAAACAAGGTATAAAATGTGATCAGTGATAGCAGTTTTTTTGAAGAATTTGTGTAAAAGATAAAACAAGGTATAAAAATTTGATCATTGATAAAACAAGGTCTGTATGGGAGACCAGATGTTAAAGAACAACAGATGATATTCAAAATATGTTGCGCCAACAAAAGGTTTTTATAGTAACAGTGGTTAGGTTAAATAGCAGATGTCGGGAGTTTGTTAGTCCATTAGATTAGATGTTGCACAATATGTGAAATTGTAATTGTAGACCTTTGTATAAGCATGCTGCTGTTGTCATATATTTAAAGTAGATGGAAACAAATGTAATTGCGTGACCGCCCTCAATATTGTACACTGGTTTTTACTTAATTTATTAAACTGAGATTCACTCACCAGTATTTCCCACTGAAAAAATGTTTTTAAACGCGTTTCAGGTAACAAAATGTGAAAGCCAAATAGAAGCCAACTGGACAGCACTGAAGGCTTGGAAAAGTGGCTATAAAGTTACCTAAAATAAAGAGATGTTTTATTAAATAAAATAGGGTTTATCCCTATGAAAATGTGTGTACTTAAAACTTGGGATTCTTCTCACGTGTTTAATATTATGAAAATGTAGTATTTTACTCTGAGAAATTATTTCCTAACTACGGTCCTGATGTAATTTCTGCTGCCAAAATGATAAACACGAATACCACCGAAACTGGCCGCGGCCGCCCGTTCCCGGGTAATTAAGGGACGAGGGTTGCGACAGAAGGTGGTATCAGAGCTAAGCCACTGATTCAGCCACAGAAGTGTTCTGCTGACACCAAGATATTATTCAATATGTTAGGAAATAAATTACGGAACTACGTGCATATTTGTATTTTATTGTTGTGTGTTATTTGACTATTTGTTAGTTTACAGTATGAGCGACCAAGGACCTTCCGACGCCTACCGTCAGTTGTCCAGCTCGCCTAGGAGCGAAGGCACCTCTTCACAGCCTGCCCTCTCAGGGTATTCAGCTGACAATGAAGATGGGATATTCGTGTTTAAGGCTCAGTCTGAAGAGACATTCCCTCCTAAAAAGAAAGGATGGTTCAGTAGAGGAGCGCATGGTACGTGCGCCTCTGTACATATTTTTACAATGAAATTACACACGATTTGGTTTTAAATTTATAAAAGTGATTATTACTTTTACATCAAAACACACACGAAAGAGGCAAGTGTACCCCGTCATATATGTAGTAAAGTATCGGTAAGAACCAAGTATCGATCCATGGAAATGGGCGGAGAAATAATACTAGACCTTTGCCACTAAATTACCGGTAAAAACATAAGTTGTTTTGGTTTTAAATTAAACTAAAGTAAGCATAAATAAAAACTTATAAAACATAGTAGATTATATATAAATTGCCTTGCTTAATACACAACCACAGCATGTCAACTAAGCAGTTTTGGCACTAGAAGTATTCGGTCAATTTTCCATTTCGAGACAATTAGTATCCCTTTCGGGAATCCTAACATGACAATCATTCGGAAAGTTAAAACGATAAACACACTTTAACCACCTAAAATTGTTCTTTAACGTGCGATTGATTAATGTCTACAAAAATCTCCTAAAAATAAGTTAGTCATCCGTTAGGAGTTTTCTAACCTCACTTAATCAAGGAAAGCAACACCGATAAACACAATGCAACCACCGAGACAAGCATAAACTAGATTAAATCACAACCGAATTCATTTTACAAATCTTGCACATAAATTCACCAAGATAGCAATTTTGGCCGAAACTACTAACTAAGCTAACAAATCATGGCAAGATTCGTAACAACACCATCTAACCCATTAGAGTCCTTCCGTGAGGGCAAGCTTTCTTGATTAATAATAATTACATTTTATTAAACCACTAACCCGTTAGAGTATCATGGTGCCCATATTTTAACCAAGTTAAGCTAGTTAAGCAAATTAAAAGTTTACTAATACATGATAAAATAAGCTTCATTTTTCAACTATCTTACCTAACCAAGCACCAATCATCCAACACAATTACTTATAATCAAGAAATCAATATCAATAACAAGGTTGCAAACTAATCATCAAAGATAATCATAGAAAACACTTCCAAATTTCATTACAAACATAGATTAACATACTAATGGTTATAATCAAGCAAGGGATTGCTGTGTTTTTGCCCAAAGGCTACAATAATACATAAACATTAACCTAAATGCTTGAAAGATTAACAAAAACATGGAAAGATTAGAAAACCCAACCATAAACAAGCATAAGATTAAGAATCCGGATAGTAAATGAGCAAAACCGGGCAATGTGGCTTGAATCCTGTAACATTTGTGCTTGTAATCGTTGTGAACAGTTCAGTTATCAATAAAACAATGTTATTTGATCCCAATGTTTGTTTGGTTGTGTTTTACATTTTTCATGTTTTGACTTTTGTTTAATTTCAAACTCTACATCATTTTCTGGAGAATTATACGCTAACTGGTGCTTAAACGTACTCAGTTTAACGCGACAAATACTCCGGAACATCAACATATACTCAACATACCTTAAATAACCCTTACATAACTTAGAAATAAGTTTTGAAGGCTTTGGTATAGCAAAAACAAGTTAATTCGCTTACAGGGACTAAAATTGACAAACTGCGAAAGTATGCCAATTTGAACTGTAACGTACATTCCGGAGCATGTCCATAAGTTAAACATACCATAAATATCCTTTACATAGCTTAGAAATAGGCTTTGAGAGGTTTGGTATGCTAAAACAAACTTTTGGATCATTCAGGGACTAAAAGTGTCAAAAAGTGCACAAGTTTGCACTTTTGTGCATAACTTACGTTCTGAATACATCCGGACATCCAAAAATTTATGTAAGCATCCTAATATTATGCCTTAGTGTTTGGCATGAGAAAAATCCATTCGTCGCATCATTTGGATCATTTTTCGCACTTATGCGCATTCCGTCGTAATTAAGCGAACATCGCGATCGTACGGCCAAACGAACCAACATCCGGAACATTTTTGAGCATGTTTCATGTCCACAATGTTTAGGCATCATTTTAGGGCCCTAAAGTTGGCTTTACGGGCCTTAGAAATGTCGGAAATGGCTTAAAGACATAACAGGGACTAAAACTGTAATTTCTGAAAGTTTGGGCGGATCAGACAGGGCCAGGCGGCCCGCCTGAGCCTTGTGTGAATCCTGACGTGGGCCGCATGGGACTAACAGACCAGATTCAATGTTTGAATCCACTTGCAGTTGGCCTTTCGTTCGTTCAAGGGGCAATGCCCTTTCACCCAATCAAGAGCCAAGAGCCATTTTCAGTAACCACAACATTTTGACAAGTGGACGCTTAGGATCGTGGCACGAAAATCAAGAAACGATCCTAACGGCTCTACTTTTCCTATAAATACCCCCCGCTTTGCTAAAAACTCACACAATCTGATCAAAATTCTCTAAGTTGATGCCATTGCTTCATACCTGAGCTCTTTGATCTAGATTAGCATTCGGGGACCCTCAGTAAGTATTCTTTCGTTCTTTTATTCGCTTTTCGAGTCCGAAAGTCAACGTTTTGTTGACTTTCTGCATTGACCAGCCTATGGTCAACAAGAAGTTCGTGGAACTTCATAACGTGAGCGTGATCCCGATGGTTATAGTCCGTAGTGACTATGCCTACTGATTACCACGTTATCTAGGCTCAGTGACGAGTCGTAGTTTCGGCCAAAATGCGCATTCTTGCGTATTTTGTAACCAAACTACTCGTGAGCATCAAAGACGTTTGTTTTGATGCCAAACCTGTTTTCTAAACTTAGTTAAGCATGTTCTAACATGCTTAGCTCGTCACTTTTAGTTTAGTGCTTATATAGGGTCGTAAGGTAAGCGATCTAAACCATCGCTTATACTTTCGAACCCGACCCATTTGGTCGATCATTAGGATCCGACCAAACACATTAGGTGACCATAGCTATAACCTTCCGAGGTTATACCTTGTGGTCGCGATGCTAGGCGTTCTACGCGAACGACGTGTTAGGGTAGCATAACCTACCTAAACGGGTCGTGATGGGCCGTAAGCACTTAGGTTAAGTTTCATTTTAGTATGTAGGCTTTGTTAAACCATATTACACGAGTCTCCATACTCGTTTGGTTTACGAACCCGCATACTATCCGTTCCTCCGATTTTAGGTCCGGTATATTAACATAGCTACCTATTAGGTGCCGTTTGATATTCCGTGATCTAGCATTGTTTGGTTATTACACAAGAACTCCAAAGAAAATCTTAGGTGAGTACATAGAACCCCATCTTTTACATGTTTTCGAGGAGTTCATGTGAGTACATTGAACCCCTTTTTTTCTGTTTTCTAAACTGTTTTGGGGTGAAACACATGTGCCTATCTGTTACATTCATGCTTTCCATGTTTTCACATCATATGCCTGCTATGTTGTTAGTACATTATAGTACACGATTTCATTACATTTCATGCTATGTATGCCCATTGTGTGCGTACTTAGTACATTGATTTACATTACATTCCTGTTGCATATGTTTACTCAGCATATGGACACATTGATTTACATGAACATTTCTGTTGCATATGTTTACTCAGCATATGGAGACATTGATTTACATGAACATTTCTGCTGCATATGTTTACTCAGCATATGGGCACATTGATTTACATGAACATTTCTGCTTCGTATGTTTACTTAGCATACTTAGTACAATTGTTTACATCACATGCCTTCATTTTGTTATGACATTTGGTTTGTTTAACATGGGACAATGCATTCATTAACATTGATCACGCCGTTCGTTAGTAGGTAGTGGTACCATAGGAATTGACAACTCCCGTTCCTGAAATCCTGGGTTTGATAGGATTGTAAGGAATGACCGAATTCGATATACATAACTTAGATAAACCTTTAATTTGTTTAAGGGTTTATCGCCACAGTCTCAAGGCTTGGATGTATGCATATTTTACAATACCGCATAAATGTTTATATCAGTAGAGCATGCATTGTTCCACAAAACATAACGTTGATTTAAACCATGTTTTACTTCAACACCTTGTTTTGTGCATTTTACATATGGTTTAAGTTGATACATCTCACTTACCATACAAGATATATTTTGAGTACACATTACATTATCTACATTGAACATAAACATTTTGACATTGATATACATACTTGGTGGTTTACATTGAACATAAACATTTCGACATGGTTTACACAGTAACACTTGACAATTGATTTATACATGAACAATTTACATGCTGGTTGGTTTTGGGTAAATGGTTGGAGTAACGTGGCATATGTAATATGATACAAACATGGTGGATACGCCGCTGGTACTTCCTATATATAAATGTTTGTATAATGTTACATATCGTGGCGTTATCCAAGTCATTTCGGTTTAGACACATTACATTTTACACAAATAACATACTTTTCACAAGACATTATTGTTACAAACAACTTATCTTATTCAACTCATTTCACTTGGTTACTCGTTTAATCTTACACTTATCTATACATATCATCTGATATTATCGTTTTCAAATGGTTTACAAAGCAAGACAAATTACAAGGTTCATGACTGACTGTTATTAAACATTTCTTTAAACTCAAGTCATGAATCCCATTTTCACAAAACCTATGTATCTCACAGGCATTTTTATGCTGACGTACCTACTTTCACATGTGTTTTCAGGAGCTGTTCCATAAGATGTTGATCACGATACTAGGGCGGACATGTGCCTTAGAGACTAAAGGTGAAGATAGAACTAGTATAACTATGTTTTGAATTCTGTACTTCCTTCTAAGACAATGTAACACCCGTGTTTGATAAATAAAATGGAACTTTAATATCCATGGTTGTATAACAATTAATTCTGTCCACAACACTCCACGACGTTTCCGCCGCGGTTGCACGTTATACGCGGCCGGGGTGTGTCAGAAGAGTTGGTATCAGAGCCAATGGTTATAGGGAATTAGGTTATTAGTAATGCTTTGACCTAGACTATAACTTTCTAGGACCCTAACACAAGTTATCTTGTGTTTAGAGTTTAAAACATGCACATCACCTATCCTTAGGTGATAATCACAACGAGAACTTCGGTTCCGAATCCGCTTTGAAAATTAATCATCTGTTCTAGGATGATTGATTACTAGGTTTTGAACCCTCTGTTATATGGTTTTGAACCTCTTTGGATTTCAAAAATCCCGTCAAAGTTTTGGGTTAATAGTGTGAACACGTGCGAACTGGAAGAGTGAATGCCTGTACCCTGGGTTTTCTGTCTAAGGCTAGAGTGTTCGTACAAATCCACATAATCGGACCAGTCACTCTTACCTGGGAACTCTTGGGGTGAGTATTCACTTATAGGCGAGCATGTCTTCACGATACACTAATTCTGACCCATTTACTTTGACTAGACATTTCATGTCGCTTGTTTGGTTTGCGATGCATAACCGCCATCTTTGCTTTTGTTGATTTTGCTTCATCTCATTCTCTTCATCCAATCATCTCACTCGTTTCATTTCATGTTTTTCTCTTCTAGAATGCCTCCTCGACGCGACAACCAGATAGCTACTGTCGAGCTGGCAGAAATTATTGCGCAGCAGATGGCTGCTCAATTCCCAAATCTCTTTGCTCAATGGAACCAGGCCAACAACAACAACAATGGTACATGCAAATACAAGGATTTTAACTCGGCTAAGCCACTCAAGTTTAGTGGTTCTGAGGGAGCAACTGGGCTTCTTCAGTGGTTCGAGAGCATCGAGAACACTTTCCGTCATGTGCAGTGTCCTGACAATCGCAAGGTCGAGTTTTCTTCGAGTGTGTTTCAGAAGAGGGCTCTTACGTGGTGGAACGGGGTTATGAGAGATCAAGGTGCAGAAGTTGCTCTAGCTCAGACATGGGCTGAACTGAGAGCTCTTATGATGAGGGAGTTTTGTCCTCGTCATGAACAACGAGCGTTGGAGAAAGAATTTGATGTTTTGAAGCAAGATAGTGGCGAGCACAGGGCTTATACTGATAGGTTTGAGGAGTTGAGTCTGCTTTGCCCGACTATGGTTACCCCACTCGACAAGGCTATCGAAAGATACATCGACGGCCTGCCTGACTCGGTACAAGACATCCTTACTGGTAGCAACCCTACTACACTCCGTCAGGCGATCGAGTTATCAGCGACGTTGACTGAGTCGCAGATTCGAAAGAATAAATTACACAGGAAGGGTGACAAGGGCAAGAAGCAGTCGGCTGACAAGGAAGATAGCAAGAAAGGTCAAAACAAGAATGGAAAGGATTCTGGTTCATCAAAATGGTCAAAGAAGCGTAAGGCTTCCCAAAACTATGCTGTCACTGCCCAAGCTAACCAGGCAGCTCCCAACCAGCCTCCAGCAAAGAAGCCCTATTCAGGAAGGGCACCTTTGTGCAATCGATGCAACAGTCACCATCAGCCGCAACATCAGTGCCGTTTCTGTACTAACTGTGGGAAGTCGGGTCATCTTGCCGATGTTTGTCGGTTTGCTCAAAATCGCGTAGTTCAGAACCCTGCTCAACAAGTTGCTCAGCCTCCTGCTCAGCAACAGGGTCAGGCTGCACGACCAAACTACCCACCAGGTGCTTCTTATAACTGTGGGGATCTGACCCACTACAGAAATCGGTGTCCAAGACTAGCCAACCAGAACCAGAATGCAAACCAGAATCAGGCTCAGGCTCGAGGTCGAGTCTTCAACATGAATGCACAAGAGGCACAAGCAGATAATGAAGTGGTGAACGGTACGTTCTTTATTAATAATCAGCCTACATCTGTGTCATTGTCTTTTGAGCCAATGCTTCGCGTGTCTAGAACGAAACTAGGTAAACCATTGACATTAGAGGTTGCCAGTGGTGAACCCATTATTCTTAATTCGGTTCTACGCAACTGCCAGTTGAACCTTAACGACCATATTTTTCCTATTGACCTCACGCCAATGCAACTTGGAAGCTTCGACGTTATTGTGGGAATGGATTGGTTATCTAAGCATCGCGCAGAGATAGTTTGTTCTGAGAAGATTGTTCGTGTGCCGCTGTCGACAGGCGAGATCCTACAGGTTCGTGGTGAGAAGCCTGCCGGTGGTCTCAGACTTATGTCTTGTTTTAAAGCACGGAAGTATCTTCGGAAGAACTATGTGGCTTTCTTAGCACATGTTACAGCAGATAAAGGAAAGGGTAAGACTATTTCAGATATTCCTGTCGTTCGGGATTATTCTGAAGTTTTCCCTGAAGAGTTACCTGGTCTACCTCCAGCACGCCAAGTCGAGTTCCGTATTGATCTCGTACCTGGTGCAAATCCCATTGCCAGAGCTCCATACCGTCTTGCACCGTCTGAGATGCAAGAATTATCTAAGCAGCTTCAGGAGCTCTCCGACAAAGGTTTTATCCGTCCTAGCTTTTCACCTTGGGGTGCTCCCGTTCTTTTTGTAAAGAAGAAGGATGGATCTTTTAGGATGTGTATCGATTATCGTGATCTTAATAAGCTCACCATCAAGAATCGATATCCCCTACCTCGCATTGATGATCTCTTTGATCAATTGCAAGGCGCTTCTTACTTTTCAAAGATTGATCTGCGATCTCGATATCATCAACTCCGGGTGCATGAAGAAGATATTCCAAAGACAGTGTTCCATACTCGTTATGGACATTATGAGTTCACAGTCATGCCATTCGGTTTGACTAATGCTCCTGCTGTTTTCATGGACCTAATGAATAGGGTCTGCAAACCTTACTTGGATAAGTTCATCATCGTTTTTATTGATGACATCTTGATATATTCTAAGACACGAGCCGACCATGAGCAACATCTCCGTCTCACTTTGGAACTCCTAAAGAAAGAGCAACTTTTTGCCAAATTCTCCAAGTGTGAATTCTGGCTTAAAGAAGTTCAATTCTTAGGACATATTGTCAACGAACAAGGTATTCATGTAGATCCCTCCAAGATCAGTGCGATTAAGGATTGGGATACACCTACTACTCCTACTGAAGTTTGTTCTTTTCTTGGTCTAGCGGGTTATTATCGCCGCTTCATTGAAAACTTCTCAAAGATTGCAGTTCCTTTAACTGCTCTAACTCAGAAGAACAAGCCCTTTGATTGGGGATTCAAGCAAGAGGAAGCTTTTCAACACTTGAAGCAGAAACTTTGTGACGCGCCTGTCCTAACTTTGCCCGAGGGTAATGATGATTTCGTCGTTTATTGCGATGCATCTAAATTAGGTCTTGGCTGCGTCCTGATGCAAAGAAACAAAGTCATAGCATACGCATCGAGACAGTTGAAGATACATGAGAAGAACTACACCACTCATGATCTGGAGTTGGGTGCAGTTGTCTTCGCTCTCAAAATCTGGAGACACTATTTGTACGGTACAAAATGTGTGGTTTTCACGGACCACAAAAGTCTTCAACATATCTTTAATAAAAAGGAACTTAACATAAGGCAAAGACGTTGGGTTGAACTTCTAAACGACTACGACTGCGAGATTCGCTACCATCCTGGTAAGGCGAATGTCGTAGCCGATGCATTGAGTCGCAAGGAACGTATTAAGCTTCATTGTGTTCGTGTCCAATCTGTAACCAAGCTCAAACCGATATCCAAGCCCGTATTTCTCAGGCTCAACAATCTTGTGTTTCACAAGGTTTGCTGGATAAGGAATTTCCTTATCACATAACACCTGCTCTTGAACTGAAGGACAATGGATCGTATTACTTCATGGACCATTTGTGGGTCCCAAGCCAAGATAATCTTCGTACCTTGCTTATGGATGAAGCCCATAAGTCTCGTTATTCCATTCATCCTGGCTCAGATAAGATGTATAAGGATCTTCGCATTCAGTATTGGTGGCCTGGTATGAAGAAAGACATTGCCTTATACGTATCAAAATGCCTTACTTGTCTTAAGGTTAAGGCTAAACATCAGCGTCCTTCCAGTTTATTGGAGCAACCAGAGATCCCAGTTTGGAAATGGGAAAACATTACTATGGATCTCATTACTAAACTCCCGCGCACAAAGAAGGGTCACGATGCCATCTGGGTAGTCGTTGATCGTCTTACCAAGTCAGCGCATTTCTTGCCAATCAGTGAGGATTTTTCGGCTGACAAACTTGCTCAAATCTACGTAGATGAAATTGTAGCTCGACATGGTGTTCCTTTGAACATCATTTCTGACAGAGATGCTCGTTTCACTTCTCATTTTTGGAGAACCATGCAATCTGCTATGGGGTCCCAACTTAATTTGAGCACAGCCTATCATCCGCAAACGGATGGTCAATCTGAAAGAACAATCCAGACACTGGAGGATATTCTTAGAGCTTGTGTGATCGATTTTGGTGGTAGTTGGGATTCACATCTTCCGTTAATTGAATTCTCCTACAACAACAGTTATCACTCCAGCATCAACATGGCTCCTTTCGAGGCTCTCTATGGTCGAAAATGTCGTTCACCAGTCTGCTGGAATGAGATTGGCGAGGCTCAACTTACTGGACCTGCCCTCATTTTAGAGACAACAGATAAGGTTAAGAAAGTTCGTGATAACCTTCAGACAGCTAGAAGCCGTCAGAAGAGTTACGCGGACCTAAAACGCAAGCCCTTGGATTTTCAAGTCGGTGATCGTGTATTACTTAAGGTCTCACCTTGGAAAGGTGTGATCAGATTCGGAAAGAAAGGAAAACTTGCACCTAGATACGTTGGACCATTTAAGATCGTCGAAAGAATCGGTAAGGTAGCCTACAGACTTGAGTTACCTCCTGAACTTGGAAATGTTCATCCAACCTTCCACATGTCCAATCTCAAGAGGTGTTTAGCTGATGAGAACCTCCACATACCGCTTGACGAAATTCGTGTTGATAAAACTCTGAAATTTGTTGAGAAACCAGTGGAAATCATGAAACGTTAAGTCAAGTGGCTTAAACGCAAGCGCATTCCTTTGGTCAAGGTTTGCTGGGAATCTAAACGTGGACCCGAGTTTACTTGGGAACGTGAAGATCAAATGAAGGCAAAATATCCGCATCCTTTTCCACGAGTTTCCACTAAATAAATTTCGGGACGAAATTTCCACAAGTAGGGAAGACTGTAACATTTGTGCTTGTAATCGTTGTGAACAGTTCAGTTATCAATAAAACAATGTTATTTGATCCCAATGTTTGTTTGGTTGTGTTTTACATTTTTCATGTTTTGACTTTTGTTTAATTTCAAACTCTACATCGTTTTCTGGAGAATTATACGCTAACTGGTGCTTAAACGTACTCAGTTTAACGCGACAAATACTCCGGAACATCAACATATACTCAACATACCTTAAATAACCCTTACATAACTTAGAAATAAGTTTTGAAGGCTTTGGTATAGCAAAAGCAAGTTAATTCGCTTACAGGGACTAAAATTGACAAACTGCGAAAGTACGCCAATTTGAACTGTAACGAACGTTCCGGAACATGTCCATAAGTTAAACATACCATAAATATCCTTTACATAGCTTAGAAATAGGCTTTGAGAGGTTTGGTATGCTAAAACAAACTTTTGGATCATTCAGGGACTAAAAGTGTCAAAAAGTGCACAAGTTTGCACTTTTGTGCATAACTTACGTTCTGAATACATCCGGACATCCAAAAATTTATGTAAGCATCCTAATATTATGCCTTAGTGTTTGGCATGAGAAAAATCCATTCGTCGCGTCATTTGGACCATTTTTCGCGCTTATGCGCATTCCGTCGTAATAAGCGAACATCGCGATCGTACGGCCAAACGAACCAACATCCGGAACATTTTTGAGCATATTTCATGTCCACAATGTTTAGGCATCATTTTAGGGCCCTAAAGTTGGCTTTACGGGCCTTAGAAGTGTCGGAAATGGCTTAAATACATAACAGGGACTAAAACTGTAATTTCTGAAAGTTTGGGCGGATCAGACAGGGCCAAGCGGCCCGCCTGAGCCTTGTGTGAATCCTGACGCGGGCCGCATGGGACTAACAGACCAGATTCAATGTTTGAATCCACTTGCAGTTGGCCTTTCGTTCGTTCAAGGGGCAATGCCCTTTCACCCAATCAAGAGCCAAGGGCCATTTTCAGTAACCACAACATTTTGACAAGTGAACGCTTAGGATCGTGGCACGAAAATCAAGAAACGATCCTAACGGCTCTACTTTTCCAATAAATACCCCCCCTTTTGCTAAAAACTCACACAATCTGATCAAAATGCTCTAAGTTGATGCCATTGCTTCATACCTGAGCTCTTTGATCTAGATTAGCATTCGGGGACCCTCCGTAAGTATTCTTTCGTTCTTTTATTCGCTTTTCGAGTCCGAAAGTCAACGTTTTGTTGACTTTCTGCATTGACCAGCCTATGGTCAACAAGAAGTTCGTGGAACTTCATAACGTGAGCGTGATCCCGATGGTTATAGTCCGTAGTGACTATGCCTACTGATTACCACGTTATCTAGGCTCAGTGACGAGTCGTAGTTTCGGCCAAAATGCGCATTCTTGCGTATTTTGTAACCAAACTACTCGTGAGCATCAAAGCCGTTTGTTTTGATGCCAAACCTGTTTTCTAAACTTAGTTAAGCATGTTCTAACATGCTTAGCTCGTCACTTTTAGTTTAGTGCTTATATAGGGTCGTAAGGTAAGCGATCTAAACCATCGCTTATACTTTCGAACCCGACCCATTTGGTCGATCATTAGGATCCGACCAAACACATTAGGTGACCATAGCTATAACCTTCCGAGGTTATACCTTGTGGTCGCGATGCTAGGCGTTCTACGCGAACGACGCGTTTGGGTAGCATAAGCTACCTAAACGGGTCGTGATGGGCCGTAAGCACTTAGGTTAAGTTTCATTTTAGTATGCAGGCTTTGTTAAACCAAATTACACGAGTCTCCATACTCGTTTGGTTTACGAACCCTCATACTATCCGTTCCTCCGATTTTACGTCCGGTATATTAACATAGCTACCTATTAGGTGCCGTTTGATATTCCGTGATCTAGCATTGTTTGGTTATTACACAAGAACTCCAAAGCAAATCTCAGGTGAGTACATAGAACCCCATCTTT
This sequence comes from Helianthus annuus, assembly GCF_002127325.2. Lineage (NCBI taxonomy): Eukaryota > Viridiplantae > Streptophyta > Magnoliopsida > Asterales > Asteraceae > Helianthus > Helianthus annuus. The sequence continues at coordinate 84,067,139 of NC_035447.2, forward strand.
TGCATGTTTTCGAGGAGTTCATGTGAGTACATTGAACCCCTTTTTTTACTGTTTTATAAACTGTTTTGGGGTGAAACACATGTGCCTATCTGTTACATTCATGCTTTCCATGTTTTCACATCATATGCTTGCTATGTTGTTAGTACATTATAGTACACGATTTCATTATATTTCATGCTATGTATGCTCATTGTGTGCGTACTTAGTACATTGATTTACATTACATTCCTGTTGCATATGTTTACTCAGCATATGGACACATTGATTTACATGAACATTTCTGTTGCATATGTTTACTCAGCATATGGACACATTGATTTAGATGAACATTTCTGCTGCATATGTTTACTCAGCATATGGGCACATTGATTTACATGAACATTTCTGCTTCGTATGTTTACTTAGCATACTTAGTACAATTGTTTACATCACATGCCTTCATTTTGTTATGACATTTGGTTTGTTTAACATGGGACAATGCATTCATTAACATTGATCACGCCGTTCGTTAGTAGGTAGTGGTACCATAGGAATTGACAACTCCCGTTCCTGAAATCCTGGGTTTGATAGGATTGTAAGGAATGACCGAATTCGATATACATAACTTAGATAAACCTTTAATTTGTTTAAGGGTTTATCGCCACAGTCTCAAGGCTTGGATGTATGCATATTTTACAATACCGCATAAATGTTTATATCAGTAGAGCATGCATTGTTCCACAAAACATAACGTTGATTTAAACCATGTTTTACTTCAACACCTTGTTTTGTGCATTTTACATATGGTTTAAGTTGATACATCTCACATACCATACAAGATACATTTTGAGTACACATTACATTATCTACATTGAACATAAACATTTTGACATTGATATACATACTTGGTGGTTTACATTGAACATAAACATTTCGACATGGTTTACACAGTAACACTTGACAATTGATTTATACATGAAGAATTTACATGCTGGTTGGTTTTGGGTAAATGGTTGGAGTAACGTGGCGTATGTAATATGATACAAACATGGTGGATACGCCGCTGGTACTTCCTATATATAAATGTTTGTATAATGTTACATATCGTGGCGTTATCCAAGTCATTTCAGTTTAGACACATTACATTTTACACAAATAACATACTTTTCACAAGAAATTATTGTTACAAACAACTTATCTTATTCAACTCATTTCACTTGGTTACTCGTTTAATCTTACACTTATCTATACATATCATCTGATATTATCGTTTTTCAAATGGTTTACAAAGCAAGACAAATTACAAGGTTCATGACTGACTGTTATTAAACATTTCTTTAAACTCAAGTCATGAATCCCATTTTCACAAAACCTATGTATCTCACAGGCATTTTTATGCTGACGTACCTACTTTCACATGTGTTTTCAGGAGCTGTTCTATAAGATGTTGATCACGATACTAGGGCGGACCTGTGCCTTAGAGACTAAACGTGAAGATAGAACTAGTATAACTATGTTTTGAATTCTGTACTTCCTTCTATGACAATGTAACACCCGTGTTTGATAAATAAAATGTAACTTTAATTTCCATGGTTGTATAACAATTAATTCTGTCCACAACACTCCCCGGCGTTTCCGCCGCGGTTGCACGTTATACGCGGCCGTGGTGTGACAAATCCGGGTGACTGCAAGAGCCTTCGGAGCCTCAAAATCGCCTGCAAAGATCTCCAAAATTCCAGAGTTATCAACAGAATGTTTCTGTTCTGTTTTTATGCTTTTTTGATGTCGCACGGTCGTTCTCCCTGTGGCACGACCGTGCACTTTAAGCAATTATTGGTGGTGGTCCACCATACTGCATGACATCAGAAGATCGTTGACCAGATTCGATATCGCACGACCGTTCTCCATATGGCACGGTTGTTCTATGCCGGGTTGTGGTTGCACGACTGGTCGCACTGGTCGTTCAGTTCCGAGGTTGGCTTGGTCATCGGAGATGCACGGGATGCATGATATGGAACGACCGTGCATTCCTGGGTTGGCCTTCAATTCGGAGTTGCACCCTCGTTCACTGCCGGGGTCTTCATGAATCATCGGAGACACACGGTCGTGCATCACGTCGCACGACCGTTCCACACGCCCAGGTCAGTTTTCTAACAGAAGTTTCGCAGCTTCGTCGTTTTATCCGGAAAGTCCTCGTTTTCGCTATCATCTTGTCTGATATGCTGTTTTAGGCCTGTAAACAAAAATGTAGATAATTAAGTATCCGAATGACGGTTTTACGGCCGAAAACGCATAAAATAGGGGTAAAACGGGGGACTAAAATATGTGCAAATTAGCGAATATCAAATCTCCCCACACTTGAACCTTGCTTGTCCTCAAGCAAGATGAACTAAAAAGCAATAAAAGACAGAAACAAACAAGAACGATAATTTACACACTATTTTATTGAAAACTACTATAAATGGTTAGCCGGTTTGTCGAAAGACAACATCAAAAGACTCAAACCCAACAAGCATATGCAATTATAATAGCGACAACCAAAAAGCCGTGACTTCACATTTAATTGACTCAACATGTTAATCTTCACACGACTCACAATATTCACACACACTCGGTTTTATTTATGAAACATACGTAAAATGTGTATGTGCAAACACTCAATGCCTCGTCAATGAAATATGCAATATCATAAGCTTGTCATAAGATCTCGTCTCCACCAACTAACATGCAAATAAGTGTAAATTAAGAGGTCTTTACGGGTTGTAACGTTAGGCTTGGGCGAAGGGTATGGAAGTAGTCATATAAACTGGCGAAAATGGTTAAAACTCGGTAGTAGCGTTTAACTAGCAACAAAGTATACAACTATACATACAAATGTCTTAAAAAGGCGACTATTGCGCAATCGAGCTTATCAACGAAATTTTAACATTTAAGCATTCAAAATTGCTCGATTTTTATCAACTTCACCCTATTTTAAGGTGTTTTATTTCCTGTTTTTTTTTACATACTAATTATACAAAAAAAAACTGAAACAAACGCTAGTTAAACGATTATTTTGTCCGAGTTTTAACACTAAAAAGGGGTTTAAAACATATAAAGGCTAAATTTGGCTTAGTGGGCGATAATGTGGGTAAACAAAGGTAAACGGGAAGGCTCGACATGGTCAATCCTAAAGGGTAATATAAGGTGAACGGGAAGCACAACACAAAGAACAAGGTTTACAACAAAGGGGTAATCTAAGTGCCTCTATCACTTTTACACAAATCCACAAGTTCATGGTCTTAACAAGCATACTAGTGACAAATTCTAAATTACACATAACATCCGGCTCACTCCTATATCGGAAATGAAGAAATATATAACAATAAGCTCAAATATGCTCACGTAACGGATGGAATGGGTAAAAGTGTGAAAACTATCATGTAAGTCTTTCTTTGTTTGTCACGCTTTCCAGTTTCCTTTTTCAAAAATATTTTGCTTGTCGAGTTTTTATCGAGTCTGAAGCTTTCTAAAACACAACCAACCGGTTTATTTATTAAAATATAAACAAAATATAGGTATTTTTGAATGATTTTTCTGATTTTCTGATATATATATATATATATATATATTTTTTCATTATTGAGGACAAACAAAGTTAACAAAGTTAACCCCCTCCCCACACTTGAACTTCGCATTGTCCCCAATGCGAGACCCGAAATATAGAGAAAAGGATAACAATACTCCCCTCAAGATGATGTTGATGCAACGAGACTTCCGAAGCTGTATCTGTCACGTGCTCCGGTCCAAAATCCAATAGCCCACAATCTGCAAGTATGTCATATGTGCACCAAAATAGAACAGAAACAGAAAATTTATAAATCAACCATAATATACATAAATACTATCAATCCAAACAAAGACATGACATAAAGTAAAATGTTTTGAAAATAAAATACAATCCGAGGGTGTTTGAAATACTAAGCAAAAAGAACACCCGAAATGACAAGTACTGAAATAATAAAAACAACTAACGAACATCACCACCATCTCCTATTCGTCATCACCATCATCGTCTCTCGTGAAGGATGGGCCTGCATCACCATAACCAGGCGGGTTCCACGGTGGGAACTGTGGAGGGTGCTGAAAGTAGTCGGGATATGCATGGTGCATCTCTCCGAATAGGTATGAAAATCCGGCACTCACTCCCTGGTATAAGCTCTCCTGGCTATGCCTAAGCTGATCCTGAGTGGCCCTGAGCTGATCCTGACTAGCCCGGATCTGGTCCTGGCTAGTCCTAATCTGGTCGATGTACGTACCATGCTGCTCCTGCGTAACACGCATCTGCTGGAACTGCTGATAAAACTCAGGCCAATCCTGATGCTGGTGGTACTCATGGTGCTGCGGCTCATGTGGCGGTGTCTGGTGTGGTTGTGTGTGTGGCTGGTGCTGCTGAATCAAATGCTGCTCCTGCATCTCTACATCCTCTTCGTCTGCTGGAACTGGGGGCAACGGGTCCCAGACCTCGTTGTTGAGCCCCCTCAACCTATCCCCCCTATCTAACTCTACAATCACCCCCATGGCCTTGAGTGACCTGATGTCGACATGAACCCCCTCGGTTATCAGAGTGAGACCCTGAAGCACCTCCTCAGTCATACAGTGTTCGTTGTACGCTATTTCAGTCACATACTGACCGCCATGTATCTGACTGCTCGGAGTTCGCCCTGAGCACTTGACGAAGTATTCAGCCATTCGCTCAGCTAGGTTGATAGGTGCTTTCTATACCAACGCATATAGAAAGATCAAATCTGGTGTTGGACAGTTACCAAGACTGTCCATGCGACCGCATATTGTATGGCTAAACACATGGTGCATCACTCGCACCAGAGGGTCTCTGAGTCGCGAAGCCTTCGACATCCTCGGGTTGTAGGGGTCCCCAACAGCATTTGCAGCCCAAAATGCATCCCGTGCTGCATCAGAAGGGAAGGTGAACTGCTCTGTGAAGACATTGGGATCATCTATATCTTCCCTAGTATAAATCCCGAGCCTTCTACCCAAACGACCAACCGACCACCTATGCCATCGACCACATAACCTGAAAGCTATCCGCTCCTTGTGGCGTAATTTGGGTCATCGAGCAGCAACTGGCTTTTCGTATGCATAGGATGCGAGGAACTCTATGGTCAGTTCCAGGTAAACGGGTCGGTTGCAACCGACCAGATTTGTAAGTGGGCGACTCATCATGTTTTCTAGTCGGTCATACTGATTGAGTTCCTGCATGACCTCCCAATCTAACCATCGGGGGACTCCAAAATGCCCCCGTCGTGCCCATAATGCGTCACGTTTCGGGATGCACAAAGCCTCACGCTCATCGTTGGAATCGAATTGAAGGAAAGGATGGTTCATCTGTATGAGAAATGTCATTAGAGAGATGGAAACATAAAAATTTTGAATCAAAAACAGCCGAGCAGCCACTTATGAAGAAGCTGTAAATCTGATCTGGGCATATGGCACAGTTGTGCGACGAGATGCACGGTCGTGCATCGCCGATGACATGCACCATCTGCCCAAAGATGTCGGAACTGCACGGCGTGCGACCAACGGCACAACCGTGCAATACCGGACAACAAGCTGACATCGTGAATCATCCGAAATGGCACGACCGTTCCATCGAAGGAACGACCGTGCAACATGTGACCTGCAGATTTCAAACCCCTGAACTTTGAATAGCCTGATTTTCCCAAAATCAACAACTTTTTTGTACAAACAGGGGTCGGAAACTCAACCGGGTGTTCACGATAAGCAAGATTCAAACAAGGGTTAGGGTTTCGATTTGTTTATGAAGAGAACCCTAATAAATCCCTTGAAGAATCAGAGGAAATCTAACCTAGAAAGCAAGGAAACAAGAAATCTACAACCAGGAACGTACCGTGCGAAGAAGGGTGTGAGATCGTGCGAAAAATCGTGCGATTTGACGAAGTATCGCTCTGGAACGGCCTGGTGCTGGTAGGGTTTCGCGAATTGTGAATGGGGGCTGCAGATGAGGGTATTTATAGTGCCAAAGGACAAAACTGCCCTCAGCCTGACGCACGGTTGTTCGACCTTTGGCACGGTCGTGCGTCACCGACATTATTCAAGCCCATTCATTTTTCTCGGTTATGCACCGAGGGTGCGATCCACCGTGCCGGCAACTCGGGAACACACGGTCGTGCGAATCCTGGCACGGTCGTGCATCAGCTGCAGATCAGAATTTTCTGCAGAAGCCATTTCCAGCAACTGTTTTGGCCGTTTTTCGCCATTTTTTCAACACGCCTACTGTTTTAACAATATTGCACCATAGAACCTTCGTTCGGCACGAATAGAAACTGTAAAAACTAAAGGAAACTACCTAACTAACCTAAATTACGCTAAAACTACAAAAACACAAAAAAGGACAATTTTACCCTTATAGCGCCAAAGACGCTCCTGCTACATTTTTGTCGGCGAGTCAGTAGCGTAGACTCATGCTAAATTTTTGTCGACGAGTCGATAGCAAGACTCCAAGCTAAAACTAGAAAAATAAATCCTAAAATGACGATACTACGCCTAAAGCGCAAAATACGCTCTTGCTGCATTTTTGGTCCACGAGTCAGCAGCGTAGACTCTCATCTCCCCACACTTATGATGTGTGCGGGGTTTGGAGTTCAATGACCTCCATCACCGACTCTGTCGGCCCGGCAACATATAACTTCAAGCGGTGCCCATTTACTTTGAAAATAACGTCGTCTGCGTTCTCTATTACAACAGTCCCATACGGAAATACCTCTTTAACCGTGTATGGGCCTGTCCAACGTGAATGAAGCTTCCCGGGAAATAAGCGCAACCGTGAGTTGTAAAGAAGAACAAGATCGCCCGCTTGGAATTCTTTGTGGTCCTTCAAGCGTTTATCGTGCAATCTCTTCGTGCGCTCTTTGTACAACACGGAGCTTTCATAAGCGCGTTGTCGCAACTCTTCTAATTCATGAATCTGGAGAAACCGGGCTTCACCTCCGGTTTTTAGGTCCAGATTTGCGGTTTTTAGAGCCCACGTCGCTTTATGCTCCAACTCAACCGGTAAATGGCATGCCTTTCCGTACACAAGCCTAAAGGGAGTAGTCCCAATAGGCGTCTTGTAAGCCGTACGGAAAGCCCACAACGCTTCATCAAGCTTATCCGACCAATCCTTGCGGTTTGCACCTACCGACCGCTCAAGGATTCTTTTCAGCCCCCGGTTCGTGACTTCCACCTGCCCGCTTGTCTGTGGATGATAGGGCGTGGATAGACGGTGATGCACACCGTAACGGGACAAAGCTCTCTCGAGCTGAGTATTGCAAAAATGTGTCCCTCTGTCACTGATAAGCGCTTTCGGAGCGCCGAACCGGGCAAATAAGCTTTTCAAAAATCTCACGACCACCCTGGCATCATTGGTGGGTAAGGCTTGTGCCTCCGCCCACTTCGATACATAGTCAACCGCGACCAGGATGTACTTATTACCTCGTGAGGGGGGAAATGGTCCCATGAAGTCTATCCCCCAGATATCAAAGACTTCACAAACCTGAATCCAGTTCTGGGGCATTTCATCACGTGTCGATATATTTGTCGCCCTCTGGCAAGCATCGCACGCTCTAACCCAACTCTGCGCATCACGAAATATAGTTGGCCAATAAAACCCGGAATCCAACACCTTCTTGGCGGTAAAGTTGGCTCCATGGTGGCCTCCGGTAGGTCCCTCGTGACAATGGCGCAGAATATCGGTCGCCTCCTTCCCTGAAACACATCTCCTGATTACCTGATCAGCACCTACCCGAAACAAGTAAGGGTCATCCCAGATGTAGTGCTTGACATCCGAAAAGAATTTCCTCTTTTGCTGGTGCGTCAACCCTTTAATCAGAATCCCGCAAGCAAGGTAGTTCGCAAGGTCAGCGAACCATGGCGACTCATCGCATTTCTCAACACTCATCAAAGACTCGTGTGGGAAGTTGTCATTTATGGAATCCCAACGCGCGTCCACGATGTCTCCATGCTCTAACCGAGACAGATGGTCAGCCGCTACATTCAATGCACCCTTTTTATCTTGAATTTCAATATCAAACTCCTGCAGCAACAAGATCCACCTAATCAGATGCGGTTTGGCGTCCTGTTTGCTGAAGAGATATCGGATGGCAGCGTGATCAGTATATACAACGGTTTTCGAAAGCACCAAGTACGATCTAAATTTGTCAAATGCGAAAACGACCGCCAAGAGCTCTTTTTCTGTCGTGGTATAATGCTCCTGAGCGTCGTGAAGAGTTTTGCTCGCATAATAGATCGGGTGAAAGTGTTTTTCTCTCTTTTGGCCAAGAACGGCCCCTATAGCGTAATCACTCGCGTCGCACATAATCTCAAACGGCAGACTCCAGTCGGGTGCAACTAAAATAGGGGCCTCAATCAACTTTTGCTTGAGAAGGTCAAAGGCTCTCAAGCAATCATCTCCAAATATGAACGGAGCGTCTTTCTCCAACAAACGGGTCATGGGTCTGGCGATTTTTGAAAAATCTTTGATGAATCGCCGATAGAACCCGACATGACCGAGAAAGCTCCGTATAGCTCTAACAGAGGTGGGGGGCGGAAGTCGAGAAATAATGTCGACTTTAGCTGGATCGACTTCCATGCTTGTGTGAGAAATTTTGTGTCCCAGAACTATGCCCTCCTTCACCATGAAGTGGCATTTTTCCCAGTTCAGGACCAAATTCGTCTCCTCACACCTCTTCAACATCTTTCTCAGATTTTCCAAGCAGTGATCGAAGGAATCCCCAAATACCGAAAAATCATCCATGAAAACTTCCATGGAATCCTCGATCATGTCATGGAAAATTGCAACCATGAATCTCTGGAAGGTCGCTGGTGCATTACACAACCCGAAAGGCATCCGCCGGTAGGCGAACGTGCCGAAGGGGCAGGTAAAGGTAGTCTTCTCCTGATCCTCAGGAGTGATAGGGATCTGAAAGTACCCAGAGAACCCATCTAGGAAACAGTAATACAACTTCCCCGACAGGCGTTCCAACATCTGGTCGATGAATGGAAGCGGGAAGTGATCCTTGCGAGTAGCATCATTGAGTTTGTGGTAGTCAATGCAAACTCGCCACCCAGTGACGGTACGGGTAGGAATTAGTTCATTCCTATCATTCGAGACTACAGTTATACCACCTTTCTTAGGTACGACCTGCACTGGACTCACCCACACAGAGTCCGAAATAGGATAAATCATGCCGGCATGCAACAACTTAATCACCTCCTTCTTCACCACGTCCTGCATATTTGGATTTAAATGCTTCTGATGCTGTGCACATGGTTTGTACTCGTCTTCCATCAGAATCTTGTGAGTACAAAAAGAAGGATTGATGCCCTTGATATCCATGATTTTCCATGCAATGGCTCTCTTATGCAGTCTCAGAACCTCGAGAAGCTGATTTTTCTCATTCTTTTCCAATGATGCCGAAATTATGACCGGTAAGCGACGCTCCTCGTCAAGAAATGCATGCTCGAGATGTAGCGGGAGTTCTATCAACTCCAAAGGCGTCGGATCTTCAACCGAAGGCTTTGCTTCCTCCTCTTTTACATGGCCAATTTCTTGAAACCTCTCCGGAATCTGGGAACCATCTTCACCAATCTGATAGACTGGCTGCTCGAAATCGTGGCCCTCCTGCGTAATGCCAATCAGGTCCCCACACGACAGACGTGTGTCTGAATCAATCTCGTCAACAGTGCCTTGAAAATGAGAGCACACACATGCGTCGACAATGTCGACATAGTAAACAATGTCATCATGATTTTGCGGATGCTGCATTGATCTTTTAATATCAAATGTCACGTGCTCGTCATTTACTCGGAGCGTGATTTGGCCAGCTGCCACATCAACAATCGTCCTCGCTGTGTTGAGGAACGAGCGTCCAAGTATTAAAGGCACTCTTGAATCATCGTCCATGTCAAGGATAACAAAATCCACGGGGAAAACAAATTTATCGATTTTTACAAGCATGTTTTCCACAAATCCGCGCGGATACTTTATTGAGCGATCTGCCAACCGAATGCTCATCCTAGTGGGTGACGGCTCACCCAGATCCAGCTTTGTAAAAACCTTATACGACATAAGGTTGATACTCGCTCCTAAGTCAGCCAATGCATGGCTAACAGACATGTTTCCAATCAAACACGGGAGCGTAAAGCTACCAGGATCTCCCATTTTCGTGGGCAGGATGTAACAACTCTCACTAAAATCAATAATTAGGATGATAATTAGACAATAAGAAAACCCTAATTGAGACACCCAAATAATTCTGCATTTGCCCTAAAATTTTCAGAACAATCGGAATCAGGATCAGGGCCCCTAAAACTCAAGTGGGGTAAACCCTAGTTGGACGATTATCTAAATAAAACGTTGTTTAGTCCTGATTGGTCGAATTCATTGATTCAGCATAGCTAGTCCCAACCGTGGCCGACCTATGATAAATAGGTGTCCCTTACAGACCGTAAGGGATATGGCTTACGGTCCGTAAGCATGTCCCAAAAATTAGTATAAATAGAGGACATTGGGACTTGATCTGGGAAGTTGAAACGACGCTCAAACTTCTAATTGACGTCGAGTTATAGTAGAATCAGTTCAATAACACACACAGTTCACGAAGTGCTTCCGCAATCAGGGTAATAACTCGATCGCTATTACGATTCATTTTCCGACCGATCAATATATCCAATGGATGTTTAAGTGCCGCCCACATTAGGGCTATACTTTGTCGTTCGTCGTTAATTCGATAGATGTTTAAGTATCGCACTTTGTCGTTCGTTGTGAGAATTTGATCTCGTGAGTTATCGTAAATGCTGAATTAGTTATTAATCCCGTTTGTGAATTAAATTAGGAATAATCAAGGCTAATCAGTAGGCTTATACACTGCTCGTTAAATCTGCAATGTGAGTCATTCTCTTTTTATCAACTGTTTTACAATACTCCAAATTATTTTCAAAGTGTTATAATTACAGGGACTAAGTCGTGGATATCTTGATTTATTGGTTAGTGGGGTATTGTGCACATTACTATTTCTCCCAGTTAGGTTCATTGACCTACTAGGGAGAAACGTCACTATTAGAGTTCGTTGACCTAATAGTGGTATGACCATCGTCACCATTGTGACTTGTCACCATTGTGACAGAAAGCCAGATAAAAATAAGATATGAACCATTGTAATCGCTCTTATGCTGTAATTTATAACTATGGGTCATTTCCTAAAAACTGAATGAACTCACTCAGTATTTCCCCGCTGACAAAACCTTTTTCAAACATGTTTCAGGTAATCTGTAGTGAGCTGATCGGAGTGTCGCGCTCCGGTCAAAGATAATATTTATAAGCCCAAATTACCCTTAACAATGTGTTAGTGGTAGTAAGGGGTCGATCCACGAAGAGTATGTGGTTTGTGTATGGATTCGAATGAATTATAAACAATTGTCACAATTATGAAGCTTGCTAAAGTGTTTTTGTATTTTTGTTTAATCGAGAGATATGATTTTTAATTAATTGAATTGATGCAGTTGATTAACAACTACTAATTAACGATTGCAAGAAAAATGATTACTAGAACGATAATAATAAAAAGGAATCACACCCGGTTTCGGTAATTATTAACCTAGGATTTCTACAAGTTCTAGTTTCAACTCAAATGCATTTGATTAACGGATTTAGTGTACCGTGACTTAGGTGCTACTAACTATCAACGCCCCGAAGAACGGACAAAAAGACACTTTGTAATCAACACAAGTAAATCCTAACAATGACAATGCACAATTACGTATCACCGTTTCGCGAAGTCATAACTTTTAACATCGCTCGACAATTCACGAATTCGTAACAAATGTAATACTATTGTCAAGAGTTTCAAAAACCAAATACAAATTGTCACTAAGCTAAAACAAGAACAATTCAAAACCCTAGAATTAACAACTACCTACACCGGGGTGAAACCGAGATGATTAGCCGCTCATGGTTGAAGAAGCTTGATCACCGGATATTTGGAACGCGGATGAAGTCATCTCGAATCTTGAAGGATGAAGGAATGATGAGGGTTGGTGAATGATGATGGTGGTATGATTGATGATTGATGATTGATGATATGAAGAACTAGGGGTTGGGTGGATGGATTGATTGTGTAGATGGATTGGTTCTTGATTCGGATTGTAGAGATGAAGGTGGATCGATTGGAGATGAAGTGATGTATGAGTTAGGCTTCAAAATCAAGTTCCCATTTCAAAATAATGTGTAACCCCCGTCTTCAATGAGTGAGAACCAATCACAATCGAGATTAACCCCCAAATCACAAAAATTCGCGTTTCTGGTTTTGACAGGCCGTCGCCGACGACCCTCAACCCGTCGGCGACGGGCCCTGGTTTGGCCTCCTGCTCCGACGCGCTAATTGACTGGTTACGGGAATTTCTGGCCTACGGGTCTTTCTGGGGCCCGTCCGGGACGGGTATACCCTCGTCGCCGACGGCCCCTAGAAACCCAATTCTCCCTTTTTCGCTCCTTGCACTCTCGATTGATCCGTAACGCATCCTGGTGCTCCGATTTTTGACCCGGTGACCCGTAAAGCTCCCGAAAAGCTCCTTAACTCCATCAAACCTGCAAAACACATTCTTGATTAAAAGTAGGCTATTCGAAACTAAAACTTACGTAAAAACGTTAAGTTAAACAATAACAAGCACCGGTTTACAACCACGTATCACATCCCCACACTTGTCTTTTGCTTGCCCTCAAGCAAATCTGTTTTTCACTTTCACGTGGGTCGAACAACAAATGCACATCCCATTCCCGAGGCAGAAGTTAAGGTCTATTGTCATACAAAAGTTCAAACTCTTTACAAATTTCACATATTTACCGGTTAAGTGAATAATCACATATACTAATGGTTACCCAAGATTAACTAGCCCGTAAAACTAATAACTCATGCATATCCCTCACAATGTGCTCTCCACTCGGCTTAAAATTTGCTAATATGTATAATGTATTAGCATTTCAACAATTAACCGCTCAAAACCGATTAGAACACGTACCCGCATAAGCTTGCAACTCAATCATTCTCCACTATCGAACACAAATACTAAGCACAAGTCAAAAGGTCTTTGACGGGTTGTAACGGGGCTAGGCGAAGGGTAGGAAATAGGATACTTTTAAAGTGGCTAAAGTGATGAAAATTCGACTTTTTATTACAAAAGACTATCTAAGACAAAAGTAAACTATAAACATCAACTATGGGCAATGATCTTTCACCCTTTTATTCGACAACTACGAACACTTCTTTTTGTGTTTTTCTTCAACAATTTTCAATTCTTTTTCACACATTTTTTTTAACATAACAACTATACAAACTTAAGCTCCTACAATCGAATTTTCATCACACGGGTTTAAACGAAAAGGTTTAAGGTTTATGGGCTATAGGGTGGTCAAACGAAAGGTTTAGGCTCAAAATGGGCGACTAAGGAATTTGTTCGGGTAAGGATAGAAAAATGGTTTTAAGAGAAAAAGGTTTACCTAATGCCTTAATCATTCTCGTGCTTGTATTTGGTCTATAGTCTCAAACGTATCAAAAGTTGCAAGTTCTACAATACGCGACTAATGGTCCACTCAAACAAAGAAACATGTAAATGTAAATCTATGATATATAAGTGGCTCAAACCTCACGTATAAGGGTATGATATGTGATATGCATAAATTGCTAGTTCCTTAGGCGAATTATTCCCAAATAACCACCCAATAAATACCCGCTATGCTTATTAATTTGAAATTGACCATGACAAAAGACCAAATGGGTTGTGACATCCCTCGTTGACTTGGTTACTTGTGCTTTTAAGATCGCTTTGAAAACAAGACATTTTTGAAAAATTTTTGAAATTTTCCCCCATCCCCACACTTGAGGTAAACATTGTCCTCAATGTGTAGTGTTTAAATGAACGGGTCAAAATCGAAAAACTTTTACTACTCCCCCATCCCCACACTTGAAGTAAACATTGTCCTCAATGTGTAAGAACTAGAGTTTTAGAATTGCACAAGGGATGTGACACGACTAACCTTCCCAACTTTTCACCCCGGAAATTAAAATACAAATTACAATCCACTTATTTGCTAACTAAAAATCAAAGATAAAAAGAAACGTATGCACCTGGTTTTTTCGCTAGTTCCTCGTGTGCTCTTCATCTTTTCAACAAAGCGGTCGTCTCACGAACATAATGTACCTACAAATCTTAACCCTTGTGTAGAAGCATGCTTCTCACAACCATCAAAATTTGTTAGTTACCTAGTTCTACCACTTTTATGAAATTATTACCAAACCATGCATTATTTTACTTTGATTTTATTGTGGACAATATTTTACAACAACAACAAACCTAACTCACTTTCGTAGGAATCACGACGGCATTTAGCATATGCACGCAAGCCCTTTAAACCTCCCGATAGCTCGGGAGGACGAGTCGGTCTCGTGAGGGTTATATAGGGAACACACCCACAAAGTTCATTTAACTAGACATAAATTAAATAAAAACGAAAAGAAATAATGGAATAAAATATACAACAACAACAACATAAAACATACCATACCTCTACCGCTGATATCGCTCGTTTGGATCCATTGGCGGGTTGGGTTGGTATGGATAACCAGTGAGGGCCTCGAACATCTCCCTATAGTTATCTAAGGGGCTTTGCTCCCCTTGGGGCGGTGGTTGGTACGGGATTGGAACGAAGCTAGACCCTACCGCTTCGGGCCAATGCGGAGTCGGGTCGGATGGGCCTTGAGGATAGGGAAGATCGGAGTAATTTGTCCACCCCGAGTGCTCGGCGTAGGGGAGGCTGGCTTGGTAGTCTCTATGGTGTCGCTCCTGATCATGCAACACTTTGGCGTTATTAAGCGCCATCTGTTGAGAGACGTACATGGCACTCCAACGGCGGCGGTTCAATTCTTCTTCTTGTTGTCGACGCGCCGCTTCCGCTTCTTCCCATGCCCGTCTTCGGGCAGCCTCATCCTCCTGCATCTTTGCCAACTGTTCCATGTGTGATCTTTGCATGCCTTGGAACAGTTCTTGTTCTTCTATAAACTTGTTCATTCTTTCACGTTGGGCTTCTTGAGCCGCCCAATATTCTTGCATTGCGGATCCGTGAGACCCCTGCCAAGCTTCTCTCCTTTGATTGTATTCCCGTCCTTCACCGATACATGCGGAGACATTGTCATATATCTCCTGTTGCCCCCGATCGAAATTTTTATAGGAGGACACCCGCCTCCTGGTCACAAAACCTGCCACCTCTGCGTTAATTTCCCTATGCGGCCGCATATATCGTTGCCTCGGTCTTTGTGCACCGGAGGGTTCAGCTTCCTCCTCTTCTTCACCCATTTCCACGTCTTCTTCCACGATGGGTGGTGCTCCAGCAGTACGGGTCTCATACTTGTTCCCCAAATCATCGGTTACAACGTATTTGTTTCCCGAGAACTTGACTTCTATCTTCCAATTCTTCCGCATGTAAGCCAAGTTAAATTCCTCCACCGGCTTAGCAACCCATAGTGACTCTAGAGGTAAACAATTTTGTTGCACAATCATGGCGCTAATAAGGTGTGCATACGGAATAAACCGCCTCTGGGACGACTCCCTGGTAGCCCATGTGTTCATCATCACTATGTGTCTCCACGATAGTGTCGGGGTCCCATATAGTAAGGCGTGCACCACCCTACAATCACTCACTCTTACTCCTCCACGATCACCAAACCTTGCCAAGATGTTTTCAACCGAGATCCCTTGAAGAATCTTTCCTTCAAGCGACATTTGTTTCCGCTTCATTTCTCCCCCTTGGTGGGTCGGTAAAATAACATCTATCAATTGATCAGCATCATTGAGGTTCAAATGGTTATCCAAAAACTGCTCGATAGTTGGGTAGTCATATGCTTATGCTCCCAAAGAGTCAAAACGAGCAATACGATTCATGGTCTCGAAAGACATCGTCATGCTCCCCCGAGTAGTCTTCCCCACTAACTTCCACTGTGAAGGGGATTCATTTTTATTTACTAGCTTCAATGTGGACAACCACTCACATACCTCCGATAGGTAAATCCTGGAGGTATTATCTTCGCACCAATCGAGAACGCTCTCCCATCCAAGACGTTCAAACATTTGCACAATCCGGATGTTCCGGAACTCTTCCACGTTCACCACCCTTTCACAGATTACCCTTGTTGGAACCGACGTGTTCACCCCATTCACCATCTTCCACTTCCACAACTTAGCTTCTAACTTTCTATCTTGATAGCTCGACAACTGTTTGTTCTTCTCGTCATCCCAAATTCTAGCACTTTGGCTATCCCTGAACTTTGCCCATTCCCAATCCTGCCTGTACAACCTCAGATCATTCTCTTCCACGGAACTTATTTGCTCCCACTTCTTCGGTATTAAACCGGAAGAAGACCCAATCCCGGATGATGAAGCTTGACCTGTAGTCTTTTGTCTCTTGCTTCCCGCCATGACTACAATCACAAACAAGCAAACATCAATATATATTCAACCTTCATTAACTCCCAAACTTTGAACATGAGGTGTGATGTTGACATTTTAATTAACAAGTGAATGCAAAATCGCCTCTTTAAACTTCCAAAGTCGCTCACTTTATCATAAACTTATTAATCTCTTGTTAATCTTACAATCTCTTATAATTTCAACAAAAGTCAACATCATCTTCATGTTCAATCATGTTCATAACAGTGTAATCACTTCACTATGGTTATGACATACTCAAATTCCATTCAAAACAACTAATCTTACTCAAAATCATGCTAGCACAACATACATTGTCTAAACATCCTACTCTTAAACCAAAAAGTTTAAAATTTCGGAAGAAAAACACTAAAATATGATAAACAAGCATAAATTTAAGAAGAATCCATACCTTTGTTGTTGTTAAACAAGAAGAACTAAGAAAAGATGGCGAATAAGCAACTTGATGAACACCCTTTCAAAAACCCTAAAAAACATGCCCAGAAATCTCGCACAATAGCAAGAATTGATGAAAATCGTGTTGGGGGTTTTGTTCCTCTTGAAAAATTACCCAAGATGGACCCGAAAATCAGTGGATTTGGTGGAAAATTGAGAGAGTTATGAGGAGTTGAAGGTTTAGGGTTCTTGAGGTGAGATGAGGAAGATGAAGGGAATAGGTGAGTTTGGAGAGAGAAGTCAGAGATTTTTGGAAGTAAAGAATGATGTAAGATGGGTAGGGTTCGGATTTGTGGTTAAGATTGAGCTTGATGATGCTTGGTTAGGTGGAAAGGCATTAAAATTCGTTTTTTAAACCCCTAGAACCGACCTGCATCGGAGACCAAATGGTGACCCGTCGCCGATGGTCTGGACCCCGTCGCCGACGGGGTGTGAATTTCTCTTCTTTGGCCGACGGGTTAACCGTCTAGATACGGGACAAAAGGGCCGACGGGGTGTATTCTGAAGCCGTCGCCGACGGTCATCAACCCGTCGCCGACGGGTTGCCCAAAATATATATATATTATTATTTTTTTTATAAATAGGAGGAAAATTATGAGATTTTAATAAAGAGACTATGTACACTAAAAATTCCTAAAAATTATTAAAAATCTTTTTGTGAGTTTTTATAAGTTAAAATTTTTCAAAACGGACATCGTTAATGGCCCTACCACCCCCCAAAAATTCGTGTATTGTCCTCAATACACATAAACAAGTCTAAGAACATACCTTGTATCTTCACGACCCGTTCGTAATGTCTAGACTTCACACAATCAAAAAGGATTAGTAGGAATTGAAACGATAATCCGGGAAACACGCAAACAATTAAACAAGTATACATAACTTTACAAAAAGTGTTACCGGTCCTTTTCATTCGACCTCGTAAACCGGGAAACTTACCACGAAGCTTACCGATTCCTTGTTTGCGTCCACTTTCTCGTTACCCTCGAGAAACGGTTTTAGCCGATGACCATTTACCGTTTGTCGCACCCCATCCTTCGGGTCCTCGATAGTAACATCACCCAATTGTCCAACTCGGGTGACAACATAGGGTCCCATCCATTTGCTTCGAAGCTTTCCGGGAAAGAATTTGAGCTTTGAGTTGTAGAGCCATACCTTTTGACCCACTTCAAATTCTTTCTTCCTCAACTTGGCATCATGCGCTCTCTTCATTCCGTCCTTGTATTGAGATGCGTATTCATATGCCGTCTCCCGTAGCTCCTCCAGTTCACACAACTTGAGCTTCCATTCCTTACCTGCATCATCATATTGCACGTTAACCTCTTTAATAGCCCATAGCGATTTGTGCACAAGTTCAACCGGCAAGTGACAATTGTTACCGTAGACCAACCGGTAAGGTGTAGTGCCTATGGGTGTCTTATGTGCCGTTCGGTAGGCCCATAAAGCATCGTTCAATTTAATTGACCAATCCTTACGGTCTGCCCGCACGGTCTTTTGCAAAATCTGTTTGATTTGCCTATTTGACACCTCAACTTGCCCGCTTGTTTGCGGGTGATAGGGGCTAGCAATCCTATGATCAACACCAAACCGTTTTAAGAGTTTGCCAAACCGAAAATTTTTAAAATGAGATCCTCCATCACTTATGATGACACGAGGAATCCCAAACCTTGAGAAAATATTGGTTTGGACAAAGTTACATACTACGGAATGGTCGTTTGTCTTGGTGGCTATTGCTTCAACCCATTTTGACACATAGTCAACGGCCACCAAGATATACAAATTGCCATAGGAATTGGGGAATGGGCCCATGAAATCAATACCCCATACATCGAAAACATCGACTACAAGGATTGGTTGCATGGGCATCTCATCCCTTTTTGAAATACCCCCTAACTTTTGACACTCAATGCAATTTCTAGCAAACTCATTTGCATCTTTGAAAATAGTGGGCCAATAAAGGCCACTATTCAACACTTTATGACCCGTTTTGTGACCACTAAAGTGACCACCACATGCAAACGAGTGTAGATGTTGCAGCACACTCGGAATCTCTTCGTCATCGATGCATCTCCTTATAACTTGATCCGCACACTCCTTCCACAAATGCGGTTCTTCCAACCGATAGTATTTGATTTGGGACATGAAGTGTTGCCTTTTCCGTCTATCCCAATGCGCCGGCATATCACCTGTAACAAGATAATTGACAATGTTAGCATACCATGGCAATTTATCTAATTTCGTTATATGTTCATCCGGGAAAGACTCATTGATCTCAAAGGCTCTCGGATCATCTTCCACCATCAACCGGGACAAGTGGTCCGCTACCACATTCTCAATACCCTTCTTGTCCCGTATCTCCAAATCAAACTCTTGGAGCAACAACACCCATCAGATCAATCTCGGCTTTGCATCTTTCTTCTCCATGAGGTACCTAACCGCAGTGTGATCCGAGTAAATAATCACTTTACTACCCCATATGTAAGACCGGAATTTATCCAATGCATATACCACCGCAAGTAGCTCTTTTTCGGTGGTTGTGTAGTTTAATTGTGCATCCGAAAGAGTCTTACTTGCGTAGTATATGGCAACGGGTTTCTTATCAACCCGTTGTCCCAACACGGCACCCACCGCATAATCACTTGCATCGCACATAATCTCAAAAGGTAAAGACCAATTTGGCGATTGCAAGATTGGGGCCTCCACTAACTTCTCTTTTAAATTGTTAAAAGCATTTTGGCAATTTTCATTAAAATCAAACGGTTGGTCTTTTAACAACAAATTACATAAAGGTTTTGTTATATCACTAAAACCCTTAATAAACCGCCGATAAAACCCCGCATGACCTAAAAATGACCTAACACCTTTAACCGTCGTGGGATAAGGTAAAGTAGATATGACTTGTACCTTAGCACGATCAACCTCTATCCCACGACTTGACACAACGTGTCCCAACACGATTCCCTCTTGAACCATAAAATGGCTCTTTTCCCAACTAAGGACCAAACTAGTTTCAACACATCTTTTTAACACTTTATCTAGTTGGTCCAAACAAGTCTCAAAAGATGATCCAAAAATTGAGAAATCATCCATGAAGATTTCCAAAGACTTTCCCACCATATCGGAGAAGATACTCATCATGCACCTTTGGAAGGTGGCGGGAGCGTTACATAATCCAAACGGCATCCGCCTAAATGCGAAGGTACCGTAGGGACATGTAAATGTAGTCTTTGCTTGATCTTCCGGATGGATGGCAATTTGGTTATAACCGGAATAACCATCTAGGAAGCAATAAAATTTTTGCCCCGATAATTTCTCAACAATTTGATCAATAAACGGTAAAGGAAAATGATCTTTGGAAGTTGCGGTATTCAACTTCCTATAATCAATACAAATTCGCCACCCGGTTACCGGCCGGGTAGCTACCTCTTCACCTGCGTCATTTTTGACGACTTGTATACCGGCTTTCTTGGGAACCGTCTGTGTTGGGCTCACCCATTGGCTATCCGAGATCGGGTAAATGATACCCGCATCAAGCGACTTCAACACTTCTTTCTTCACAACCTCCCGCATGTTCGGATTTAACCGCCTTTGTGCATCTCGAACGGGAGTCACATTCTCTTCCGTGATGATTTTGTGCATCACCACCGAGGGACTAATACCCTTCAAATCCGCAATGGTCCACCCAATCGCCGCCCGATTGGTGACCAACACCTCCATCAACTTTTTCTCTTGCTCTCCGGTTAAATTTGATGCAATGATAACCGGGAGAGTATTGCCTTCTCCAACATAAGCATACTTGAGATACTTTGGCAATGCTTTCAACTCAACTTCCGGAGGCTCCACTAAAGACGGCTTCAATTTAGTATCAATGCTCTCCGGTAAGCTCTCAACTTGGTGCGTCCATATCGGTTTTCCTTCCCTAACCGCAAGCACCTCTAAACTCCTCACTTCCTCGTCCATGCTTTGCTCCACCTCCACCTGTGACCTGTCAAACATATAACAATCCTCCATTGTGTTTTCCCCATAAACGACTGTGTCGCAAAGAGGTATACACGTGTCAACAATGTCTGCCATAAAGCATTCATCATCAACTGGAGGGCTCATAAGTCCGGAAAAAAACATGCAACCTCAACCTCCGGTTTCCAAATGTCATGTCAACCGTTCCTGTTCTGCAATCAATTTGAGCATTTGCAGTTGCTAAGAACGGTCGACCCAAAATCACCGTAGGTTGTTTGGTTGGGTCCTTGGCCACGTAATCAAGTACAAGAAAGTCCACCGGATAGTAAAAATCCTCGATTTTCACTATCACATCCGAAACAATTCCACGGGGTAGTTTGGGTGTCAAATCGGCTAACACCACGGTGGTGTTTGACGATTGAAGTGGACCAAACTCGTATTGGTCATACAAACTACCCGGTAGAATGCTTACACTAGCACCAAGATCTAGAAGTGCCCGGTTGATTTTAAAATCGCCCACTTGAATTGAAATGATAGGCGCACCCGGATCTTGAAGCTTAGGTGGAAGTGCACCCGAAAGAATCGAACTCACGTTTTCGGTTAAATCTAACTTTTTTGGAAATTTGTGAGTGCGTTTTTGGGTACACAAATCTTTTAAGTACTTAGCATAAGACAGTACTTGTTTAATTGCATCCAAAAGAGGCAAATTGATTTTTACTTGTTTGAAAATTTCCAACAACTCTTCTTGTTGTGGACCTCTTTTGTTTACAACCTTTTTCGTTGGTCCCTTCAATGCTTCGGGATAAGGGGCGGTATTAACCTCCACACCCTTTTCCTTAGCCTTGGGGACAGGAATGGCCACAACGGGAGTAACATTATTCTTTTTCAAATCATTTTTATTTTGACCCGTTTGGCCATCCTCAAGCTCATCATCACTAGCATCTTCCACCACCCCTTCAACAAATTGGGGTGGTGGTGTTTTGACACCATTATCAACAACTCGACCACTACGTAAAGTAACTTTATTAATTGGTACCTCACGTGTGTTCCTCGAGCTCGACCCTTGATGCTTAGGGTTTATGGTGGTGTCACTTGGAAGCTTCCAAGTGCCTCCCTTTATTTGGGCCACTTCTTCCGCTAGTTGGCCTACTTGTTTTGCCAATGCCTCATGTGCTTTGTCTCGAATCTCATTCTCCTTTTTGGATTCTTGCATCATCGAAAGCATCGCATCCATCTTTGCATTCAAGTCATTACCACCGGTTTGGTTGTTTGACCCACTTCCGTTACCGCCTTGGTTGTTGTAATTCTTTTGGTACCCACCTTGGTACCCTTGGTTGTAATTCCGTTGGTAGCCTCCTTGGTTACCACCTTGGCGGTTTTGGTATGATGACCCGCTTCCTCCTTGATTACCCGATTGGAAATTCGGGTTCATTTGATTTGAAGCATGGCCATACCGAAAGTTGGGGTGATTTCTCAAACCCGGATGGTAAGTGTTGGAGTTCATGTCATATTGTTTTCTATCTCCATACACTTGATTGACTTCTTCGGTGTAACCACTCGAACCCATTGAACATTGCTCGGTTGCATGCCCAATATCCCCACATTCTTCACAAACCACAAATTGAACCGCATTCACCTCTTTCTTCTTTTTCAATTGAGCTATTTCCCGTTCTAAGGTGGAAATCCGGTCCTTGGAATCAAGATCGGGAAGTGACCGGGAAACCGGATGCCTTTTGGCTCTATCGGCCGATTCTTTCTCCTTGGATCTTTTGCTCATCCTTTCCAAGAATTCCCAATCATCATCCTCATGATTGCTCAAAAGTGTATCGTTACTCGTTGTCTCAAGACGGTTCCACGTTGCATCATCCAAACCTCGTACGAAGCATTTCACCAACTCCTATTTCTCTATTTGGTGATGTGGGCATCTCCTCATTAGCTCTTTGAATCGGGTAAATGCTTTATGTAACGGCTCACTTGAAAGTTGACGAAATGACCGAATTTCATCTCTCGCATCGTCGGTCTTTGCCATGGAATAGTATTCGTCCAAGAATGCTTGTTGCATTTGTTCCCAAGTTCGAATACTATTGGCCGGAAGTGTAAGGAACCACTGTTTTGCTTTATCTTTCAACGAAAATTGAAATAACCGAAGCTTCACTTCCTCTAGTGCGAAATTATGCCCCCCAATAGTATCACAAATGGAAGAAAACTCCGTTAAATGCGTGTACGGCTCATCATTGGACCTCCCGTTGAAATGAGGAAGTATGTTGATGTAATGCGGCTTACAATCAAACATCCTCCTTTCGCACACTATCGGAGAATTATTCTCGGTCACTATCGGTCGGAAACGGTCATTTACTCCCCGTGGAGGTTGGTGACGACGTTGTGGCCCATTAACTTCTTGATCGACCGGTCTTCGATTATCCCGTCTTTCACCCCTTCGATCCTCTCTTCGATTATCCCTCGGGCTACCACCTCCCACAAAACGAGGAATCCGGTTAGGGTTTACATTGTTGTTGTTATTATTGTTGTTGTAAAACCCTTCATTCCGGTTCCGTTGGTTGTTGTTTTGTGGTTGGCAATTGTTCCCATAACCATCGTTTCTTCCACCTCCGTACCCGTATTCATCTTCACCAACATAATTGGCGTTTTGATAACCAAACTCCTCATCGTCGTACCTTCGAGCATTGTAGACGTTTCCCCTATTCACGTAGCCCCAATCTTCATCATCATTAGCTCGATCATCGTAATACCCCCCATCGTCCGAATTTTCCGTATGAATGCTTACGTGTTCCGGTGATTGATAACCGGGAACACTATACGGTTCATCATCGGGGATTGCATTCCTTAAATCGTCGATGTTGAAAAACGGGTCTTCATTCGCGGGATTGCCGCGATCACGGTTACCTCTACGATCGGAGTTGACATTCCGATCATCAAGGTTAATAGGTAACGATGCTTGTCGGAGAAGAGGTTGTTGTTGAGGTGTTCGTTGGGTGTTGTTGGTATTTTGGTTTCGGAAAGGTGGAGTGGGTGGTCTTGCGTTGGTGTTACCACCCGGTTGCTCTTGAGCGGGGTAAAAGGTTCCTCGAGATTGGAATTGATTTGGGTTGAGGTTTTGGTTGGGGTTAAAGTCTTGGTTGGAATTGTGGTTTGCCATTGAATCGGTTTCAATGGTCGGTGTGAGTGGTGATGTTTGGTTGGTTTGATTAGAAGCAAGAGTTGCTTCTAACCGGCTTGCTAGGTTTCTTCTTGCGAGTCTTTCAATTTCCGGTTCGTAGACTAGAGGTGAAGTCCTCCCGGAATTTCGTGTACGCATGCACTACCTGTAACCTGCACAAGTAACACACCCCGCGTAACAAAGAAAAAGACAATACAAAAAGAAAGCTAAACAATTTAAACAGTTAATCACGCAAATTCAAACAATATCCAAACACAAAGCGCACGCACTCCCCGGCAGCGGCGCCAAAATTTGATCGGAGTTTCGCGCTCCGGTCAAAGATAATATTTATAAGCCCAAATTACCCTTAACAATGTGTTAGTGGTAGTAAGGGGTCGATCCACGAAGAGTATGTGGTTTGTGTATGGATTCGAATGAATTATAAACAATTGTCACAATTATGAAGCTTGCTAAAGTGTTTTTGTATTTTTGTTTAATGGAGAGATATAATTTTTAATTAATTGAATTGATGCAGTTGATTAACAACTACTAATTAACGATTGCAATAAAAATGATTACTAGAACAATAATAATAAAAAGGAATCGCACCCGGTTTCGGTAATTATTAACCTAGGATTTCTACAAGTTCTAGTTTCAACTCAAATGCATTTGATTAACGGATTTAGTGTACCGTGACTTAGGTGCTACTAACTATCAACGCCCCGAAGAACGGACAAAAAGACACTTTGTAATCAACACAAGTAAATCCTAACAATGACAATGCACAATTACCTATCACCGTTTCGCGAAGTCATAACTTTTAACATCGCTCGACAATTCACGAATTCGTAACAAATGTAATACTATTGTCAAGAGTTTCAAAAACCAAATACAAATTGTCACTAAGCTAAAACAAGAACAATTCAAAACCCTAGAATTAACAACTACCTACACCGGGGTGAAACCGAGATTATTAGCCGCTCATGGTTGAAGAAGCTTGATCACCGGATATTTGGAACGCGGATGAAGTCATCTCGAATCTTGAAGGATGAAGGAATGATGAGGGTTGGTGAATGATGATGGTGGTATGATTGATGATTGATGATATGAAGAACTAGGGGTTGGGTGGATGGATTGATTGTGTAGATGGATTGGTTCTTGATTCGGATTGTAGAGATGAAGGTGGATCGATTGGAGATGAAGTGATGTATGAGTTAGGCTTCAAAATCAAGTTCCCTTTCAAAATAATGTGTAACCCCCGTCTTCAATGAGTGAGAACCAATCACAATCGAGATTAACCCCCAAATCACAAAAATTCGCATTTCTGGTTTTGACAGGCCGTCGCCGACGGCCCTCAACCCGTCGGCGACGGGCCCTGGTTTGGCCTCCTGCTCCGACGCGCTAATTGACTGGTTACGGGAATTTCTGGCCTACGGGTCTTTCTGGGGCCCGTCCGGGACGGGTATACCCCCGTCGCCGACGGCCCCAAGAAACCCAATTCTCCCTTTTTCGCTCCTTGCACTCTCGATTGATCCGTAACGCATCCTGGTGCTCCGGTTTTCGACCCGGTGACCCGTAAAGCTCCCGAAAAGCTCCTTAACTCCATCAAACCTGCAAAACACATTCTTGATTAAAAGTAGGCTATTCGAAACTAAAACTTACGTAAAAACGTTAAGTTAAACAATAACAAGCACCGGTTTACAACCACGTATCAAGAAAAGTGCCAGGAAGCACTACCAGCTTAGAAAAGTGGCTCAGTATAAATAAATAAAGAAACATGTTTTGAAAAATAAAGATTTCCATTGAAATCACCGTATTGTAAATTACAGGGTTTTATCCCTAAATTATGTAACGTGCAGTTTTAAATTATTAAAGGATCCTGTTTTAAATAAAAAGACTTCCGCTGTCGCCTAAAATTTAAATACCACGGGATTTCTGTCCCGCGGCTCCTGAAACGGGTCAAACCGGGTCGGGGGGCCGTGACAGAAATAAGGTGGTATCAGAGCCACTTATCAAGCCACTGATTTAAGCCAATTAAGTATTTAGAAAATACTTAATTTTTATTAAATTGCTATTTCGTGATTATGTGTTCTATTATCTGAATAATTGTGCACAGTATGGACAAATCTTTATATGTTAGCCAAGGTAGCAATTAATGCAAATTTAACTCCAGTATTAGTACCTTTATTATCTACAGTCTAGAAGTCTTATTCGGGAAATCATAAGAATTACAAATAAAACCTAATGTATTTTAAATTTTAGTTGCTTCGATAGTTACCCAATATAAAATAATATTTAAAAGTTTTTCTGCAAAAGTTTGTTATGAATTTTAACTTAATAATTGTGTGTATTTTACTAAACAGCATGAGTGACTTGTCTGAGGCCCTTCAGAATTTAAATCTCTATCCAGTAAAAGTAGAAGTTTCCAGAGATTTCAATAGGTATATACCAGACATAGAAGAACCTATAGAATTCAACGTTTTACCTCTCGAAAAACCCAAGAAAATAGAAATTGGGGAAGGTTCTAGGCAAACGGAAGAATTACCATCTCAGGAAGAGCTAGATTTTACAATGGCAAACTATAGTATTATTAATCCTGATAATGAAAATATTTTTATTCATTCTTTTGAAACACAACTACCGATGAACTTAGAACCAGCTATTCCAAACCCTTCAATCCACTCGCAAATAGACGAATGGTTGACTAATGAAATACAGTTACAAAACCATCCCTATAAGCTTTTTCCTCAGTTCAAATCGAAACCTTTACCAAATCCACCAATAAGTAACGAGAATACGGATGAACTTCGCTTTGTTGAAGAACTAATGGATACTGGGAATAGAATCCAAGAGATTTGGGGGACAGATGAGAGGGAACGTCGTTACTAGAATATTATCTAACAAAGGATAGGAGATTATGGAACTATGGTTATGTAATAGTAATAGTAAAATCAGTATGTGTAAAATAAATAATAAAATGGTTGTATATAAAAGTATGATATAATCAATAAAAACAAATGAAATTTCAGAAAATTTACAAATTTTGTTCGGTTACGTGATTATGTGCAATTAAGTGTAACTTTGGATTATTTCTTGTATACTAATTATTTATCTATAAAGTAGTTATCAGATGGAAAACGCTAATAACGAACCAGTTAACGAGATTAATCAATCTAAACAACATTCAGGGGATCAATATATGACTAGGCAGGATATAGAAAATATCGTTGCTCAAGGAATCGCCAACACTATTCCAACAATGATTGCTCAAGGGATAGCCAACGCTATTCCAACAATCGTTGCTGCTGTTAAAAACCCAATAGAACCACAACAAATCGTTCCTAGCAAACGTATTTCTGAAGACAACTTCAGTAACAGCATAAACGGAGGCGATAATCATGTTAATCATGATAATGAACCACGACAAGCTCCGCTCCCTAAGAAAATAAAAGCTGCAACGCCTGGTTGCACTTACAAAGAATTTCTTGCTTGTAAACCATCTGAGTTTGCAGGCAATGAAGGAGCGACTGCTGCACTACGTTGGTTAGAGAAAACTAAGGCAGTAATTGCCATAAGTAAATGTGCTCAGGATGATCAGGTCATGTATGCGTCAATTCTTTTCAAAGAAGGAGCGCTAGAATGGTGGAATACGGTGTTACAAGCAAAAGGAAGAAGGATGGCGTATGCTATGAACTGGGAAGAATTTAAGAGTCTTGTCGAAAGAAAATTCTGTCCCGAATATGAAAAGGAACAAATGACAAATAAGTTTCTAACCCACCGGATGGTGGATGTAGATTGTCGAGGGTATACTTCGACATTCTTCGAGTATGCTCGAGTAGTACCAACCCTGGCTTCGCCAGAGCCGGTACTTATTTCTCGATATATTTGGGGATTGATTTCTGAAATCCGTAACATCGTCAAGGCTGCGAAACCTCGCACGATTGATGATGCGGTGGATTTAGCCAATACTCTGACTGACGAACTAGTACGGACAAGAGAAGAAAATAGAAGGAAGGAAGTAGCCCAAAAGATTACCCAGGTAATCCATTTGGGTAACCATAACGATTTCAAGGAAGGAGGGAATGGACAATCTTCCACTAGTCCATTTTGCAATTCTTGTAAAAGAAAGCATTTTGGAAGATGCAAGGGATATTGCAATTTTTGCAAAATTCCAGGGCATCAGGAAGAAGACTGCAGGAGGAAGAGATCTTCAGTCAGCTACAATTGTGGAGAAGCTGGACATCTTAGGCCAGGAACAAACCATCTGACAATAAAACCAAACCTACAGAAGGAGCAAAGAGGAATGTAAGAGCCTTCCAACTGACTGCTCAAGAAGCAGAACTCATTCCAGATGTGATAGCCGGTACGTTCTTAGTTTACAACGGTTACACAAAAGTATTATTTGACTCTGGTGCAAACCAAAGTTTTATAAATACTTCATTCTGTCAAGATCTTAACTTACCTTTAACCAGCATTAGACAAATCTTTACCGTCGAAACAGCAAGCGGAAATACCCTCATCTATTTTAGTAAATCTCGAGGACGAGATTTTTCTTAAGGTGGGGAGGATGTAACAACTCTCACTAAAATCAATAATTAGGATGATAATTAGACAATAAGAAAACCCTAATTGAGACACCCAAATAATTCTGCATTAGCCCTAAAATTTTCAGAACAATCGGAATCAGAATCAGGGCCCCTAAAACTCAAGGGGGGTAAACCCTAGTTGGACGATTATCTAAATAAAACGTTGTTTAGTCCTGATTGGTCGAATTCATTGATTCAGCATAGCTAGTACCAACCGTGGCTAACCTATGATAAATAGGTGTCCCTTACGGACCGTAAGGGATATGGCTTACGGTCCGTAAGCATGTCCCAAAAATTAGTATAAATAGAGGACATTGGGAATTGATCTGGGAAGTTGAAACGACGCTCAAACTTCTAATTGACGTCGAGTTATAGTAGAATCAGTTCAATAACACACACAGTTCACGAAGTGCTGCCGCAATCAGGGTAATAACTCGATCGCTATTACGATTCATTTTCCGACCGATCAATATATCCAATGGATGTTTAAGTGCGGCCCACATTAGGGCTATACTTTGTCGTTCGTCGTTAATTCGATAGATGTTTAAGTATCGCACTTTGTCGTTCGTTGTGAGAATTTGATCTCGTGAGTTATCGTAAATGCTGAATTAGTTATTGTAGGATCGAATGATGACCCAAACGAGTCGTTCAGAAGTCGTCTCTTGCAATTCAGATGCGGAATAATAAGAAAAGCAAGTAGATATAGCTTGTTCTTCTTCCTAACTACTTGTTTTACTGATTTGAAACGATTTACAGCTCAATCTTCACACCGGTAGAGCTTCGGCGTGGAATACAAGGAATGACTACTCAGGATCGCTCTTACTCACCTATATATAGACCTCTGGGACCGCTCATGTGACACTTGTCCATATGAGCGATCCAGACTTGTTCACAAAAGCGTCCCACATGTGCCAAATAAGCGACCCAAGCCTCTAAAGACCCTATGAGCGATCCATGCTCCTAAAACCTATACAGACTCCTGTTTTCTCGTAAAACGTGCCCTATGCTATACAATACAATGCAAGACCTGATCCTAGACACCTAGACGGAATCAACAGATGTAGTGCACCAACAGACTCCCCCTCAGATGTTGATGGAGTCGACTATCGAGCACCGTCTTCACATCTTTAATCTTGATCAGTCTTTGGGCTTTCTCTTTCTCTCTATCTTCAGACTCCCCCTCTCGATTTACTGGCATTCTTTTGTTCTTCAGTAACATCTTCAGGATCTTTGTCTGGCTATAAAACTCTCTAATTCTCTTGATCAGATCTCTTGATTCCTTAAGTTCATCAGCATCAACAGTTTACATGATCTTTAGAATCATAATCTGATCTTCACAAGCTTTCAGAATCTATCAATCTGACTCTAACAGAAATCTTCAGAATTGATTTCCAGGATCGAAACTTGGCTACCTGCACAATCTCAACCTAGAAATAAATTTCTTTCATTAACATTTCAAATCACTATATACTAACACATAACTCTCCTCAAAACAATTTATGATGAACCACTTGAAGAAGATTAGAATTAATGAAAACAATTAGATTTACACAAACACTCCCCCTCAAACACTGCTCATCATGTTCAGCATTTGGAATTTTGAAAATCAGTTTTTCAACATCAGTTGTCGAAAATCTTTTTGATTTTTTCAAAAATTATGCTAAAACACACACAAAAACTTTTTGGATTTTCTGAGAAATATTTTCTGACACCACATGAAAATACAAACATATAGAAATGTAATATTTACAATCAATATTTTTGTGAGTTCGTGCAAGAGGATCATATCAGTTTATGAGACAAATCACCAACACCGTTAAGCTTGATTTCATTTTAAGCTTTAAACAATTTACCTAGATTGTCAGTATGTTTGTCCTCTTAAATTCTCAACACAAATTTCAATCGATTCGAAATACGATATTAATGTTTTAGAGACTTAAACTTAATTGTGTATCACTCCACTTGAATATACTCCCGTATCCAGATCCCAAATATTCAGTCTTACAGGTGAGTATACCACAGCTGATATCTGTAAAGGGGTTAAATGCGAAACCGTGAGAGCTCAGGTCAGAACTTCCGTTCAGCAGAGAGATGACGACTCGACTTTTGGTGGGTCCCCTTTAGAGGATCTTTTGCAATTCAACAGCAGCGACTATCAATTTTATTGTTTCATCAGCATGCTGAGGGCGAAGCTTATGTTTCAAAGCTTGAGCAAAAAGTATTATCCGGGGACTAGGTCAGTACTTCCATACAGCAGAAGTCCCGAGATAATACCCCAGATATTACTGAGTATAAAGACCTAGTATCTCAGAATATGGGACCTTTCAAACAAGATTTCGGGGGTTACCCATATATTCAAGAATAGTTACCCACGAATCAAGCAAGTTTGAATTAGGTTTATATCTCGTTACAATTTACTAAATGTGCGAAAATCTACTGACACATCCGCAGTAAGATTGTTTAACACTTTTTAAACTTTTCAATTCTTTAGCGTGCAGTGATAGTCCACTGATATACTATCATTTCCTCTTTTTCGCAACAAAACTCATTTTTGGTTTTTATCATGTTTTTGTCTTTTTCAAAATTTCTAATGTTTTTGGATTTTCTGAAATTTACTACTCCCCCTAAAATGCAAACACATTAGCGAAAATTTGAAAACTTCTAGACTCTTGACCCACTAGAAACATAAAAAGGAACTGTACAGTAACTTGACAACTGACACTGAATCACATCAAATCGCCATTCACTAGGCATAAACAATCTGAACTTCCCCTATCACAAACCATTTTCTCATTTAGATTTCAAAACACTTAAGTTTGTTTTAATCGAAATGACTTTTCCGGAAAATGAATTTGTGTTGATAACAACCACTTGTAGGTTTATCAATTTTAAGAACGGAGATGTGGTTCATCATCTTGTCTATCTTTTGCCATAGATAGTAAATCAAGTACAATTTAATGTCCCTGATTTACCATTTGCATTTAATAACCTTCTGTACCACTTGTGAATGTAATTACTTCAAAGTATCCAAACATCTCAAAATTTAACCACAAATACCACTTGTGGGATCAAGATTACCACTTGTAGATACCCAAAAACTACCAATTGTAGGAATGTTACGTCTACATCACCATTTTACCAATCAAAATGCCGATTCCTGCTTCGCAATTGCCCACCTGGAAGCTCCGGCGTAGTCCTTTCACCTGCAAAACGTTCAATCATTAATCACAATCATTCAAACAAACATATCATAAACTAGAATGATGCCGATTCCTGATCCACGATATAAACTTGGGATCTCCGGCATAGTCCTTTGACTACTATGGGAAACAAACTTCCCTCCAAGTCTTCTCAGACTTGATGGCTTTTAGCTCTTGAGCTGTAGGGTTGTATGTCGCCTTTTTAGTTGCGTAAAAATCTTTTACCCCTTTAGCTCTCCCACTCAACATTTTCCCAAATATTTTCTTAACATTTCCGTTGAATGTTTTCTCGACATCAAATTTTTTTTCTTCATTATAAAATTGGTTTGAAATTTCAATTTTACCAATTTTCTTTTTAACCTCTTCAAACTTCAGTGATGGAAAAACATCATCATTCACTGAAACTTTCTCCACAACTTGTGGCTCTTCTGGCTTTGTGGAACCAGATTCATTGCCGACTTTTTCTTCTACCTTTTTTGCAACCCATACTTGGTTGTCGTTTCCTTTTCTTTTGTAAAAATGTTTCTTTGAACATTCTCCAACCTCATATTTCGAATTTTCAAAAATTTCAGATTTTTCAACAACGTTTTCTTTCAACTTCTGAGAAACTCCCTGTTTTGCTTTGATATCTTTTGGACAATTCGATGCAATGTGACCAGCTTCATTTCATTTAAAACAGGTTTGAATATTTCTCGGATGAAACACTCCAGTTCCATTCCTTCTCCTCTCAGCAAGAAATTCTTTGTTAGACTGTCTCCAAAATGGTTTCTGCTGTTCATCTTCCGAGCTTCCACCTGATACAAATTCAGTGTTTGATTTAGAATTTTTCAAATTTTTATGATTTTCTGGTGGAACAAAACCTAAACCTTTCTTTTTGTAGCTACGATTTTGGTTAAGTTTGTTTGAAAAACCAGAACCAGAATTGTAACCTTTTTTCTTGTTTAAACGTTGTTGAACTCTAGAAGTATACTTTTTAGGTTTATCAAAACTTTTCAAAACTTTTAATTCAGGAATATTAACCTCTATTAGTTTAAAAGTTTTGTTGATTAATTCCGTTTTGATACTCATTATCGGAAACTCTTTGTTGTAATATAATTTGTCAGAACCATTCAAAGTATACACAACTTCGAATGTTTCATCATTCAAATCTGCCTTTGATAACAAAAATTCTTTACTATAAGACCGTTTAATCGACGAATTTTGACTGTTGACTGACGACTTTGGCTTTTCAGACTCAGATTTCGACTCTGTCTCCTCATCAGTATCCAACACCTGATCGACCACCTTTTTGATTAATTCAGATTCATGATCAGTATCGGATGAGGTAAACGTCACATCAATGTTTTCTGGTAAGACGTCAGTTGTGTCGGTTTTAAGCTTTATATTGACTGCTTTTGTAAGTTGCTCCTCATTTGGTTTCCTAGGTGAATACCCATCCCAAATTGGAGGCGGACACTTGTTATAGCTAACAGTTGTTTTCTTACCACAGTCTTTCTTTTCTTTCGGCTTCTCGTCTTGAAAAGCTTCCATACCTGCAACAGTTGGATAAACACGATCAATAAGATAATCAGAGGTAGAATAACTCAAAAATAACCTCCTAATTCTCTCATTTTCAATCTTTTCAGTTTCCAACTCTTGCTTCCATTTGGCACTCTCTTCAATGTAAAAATTTATAGCTTTTTGCTTCGACATTAAAGTTGCATTCATCATTGTCAGCGCCTGTTCTCTTTCTGAGTTTGTTGTTTGGAGACCAGTTACTGTTTTGTTCAACACGTCCTACGATTCCTTCACATAATTGAGATTGAACAGTAACTGCTCTTTCTTTTTCTCGTACTCAGCTATGGTTTCATCTTTCGCTGCACACTCTTTGCAGGCTTTCAAACACTTCTCACATGGTTTGACGACTTCAACAATTTTTTCAACTTCGACTGTTTTTACAACTTCAATCACTTTCTCTACTTCAATCACCTTTTCTACTTCTTTCTCTACCTTGATAACCTTCTCATCAACACTTTCAACATTCTGAACACCACCTTCAGATTCAGATTGTTGTTCTTTTGCAGCTTGTTTTTCCTTCAGTTTCTTCATTCTTTCTGCAAAATAAAAATGAAAATTTTCAGGAGACAAATGAGATTTTGCAATATTTATGTGTTTTTCTTTCTCATCATCACTGCTGCTGTTATCAGTTGATTTATCAAAGTGTACAGATTTATCAGAATCACCATCTGATATATCAGAATCAGACGGTGTTTTGTCAAAAACAACTTCCTTTTCTGGAACATTTTCATTTTGCTCAAGTTCATCTAAACTCTGTATGCTATCATCTGAGCTATCTGAAACATCTCCAGAGTGTTCTGAAACTTTATCAGTACTGTCTGAACTTTCATCAGATGACACAGACTTTTCATCTTCACTTTTCACATTCTCTCCGATAGATCTCATCCAAGTAGCAAACAAATCTGGTTCTCGGACAATTTTGGCAATGAAGGCTTTGAACTCTCCCTTCTTATCCACAAACATATCCCAACTGAAACCTTCAGGTAGTTTCTCATCATCTTGATCGATAATGCGTGCTTCTGTGGCTTCAGATGATATGTAATCACTCCAGCTGAAATCTACCAAACATGCTCTCTTAGGATCTTCAATCTTTCTCCCATGAGCAGTCTGAGGTTCTTGGGATTGTCCGACTTGCTGATAGATAGCTTTGCGATAATAATCATCTTTCCCGAAAGGATTCTGTGCTCCGCTAGCTTCTCTTCCTTTGCACTCCCGCTTGAAATGGCCTTTTTCCCTGCATCGAAAACAAGTAACTTTAGATTTATCAAAACCTAAAGTTGAAACATGTGCATCTAAAAAGTCATTTCTCCCGGTAATGGTTTTGAATTTCTCAGCCCGATGAAGAACACTTGCAAGACACCATTTGATATCCATAAGTTCCATTTCCTCAGCGTCTATTTGATCGTAATCCTCTTTAGTGAGCATAGGATTTCCGATCCGACCAGCCACTAGACCTTCATAGGATAACAGAACTGAACCCAGAAGTGCCATATGATCTTTCGCAGTGTCTTCAGAAAAGCTTTGACCTTCTGGTAGGTTGAGAGCTATGTTGCATTGAATCACATATCCGTTTCCAGTTTTTGTACTTTGAGATTGAAAACTTGTGTTAGTCTCTTTCGGATTCACACTTGGAAACGATGAAAACCCGCTGCTACTCTTGTTCGAGCCCTGATCAGCTTTCTTAGATGAATCACCAGCACTGAAAGCGGTTTGAATTTTCGGACTTCTTTCAGATTCAGTAGCTGGAATACTACCCCTGTAATACATCTTCACGTCCTGTTGACCACTCGGACTGTTCATTCTAGCGATCTTTTGCTGCTCAAGATCCTGACTCTCAATTTTCTCAATG
Organism: Helianthus annuus; assembly: GCF_002127325.2. Classification (NCBI taxonomy): domain Eukaryota; kingdom Viridiplantae; phylum Streptophyta; class Magnoliopsida; order Asterales; family Asteraceae; genus Helianthus; species Helianthus annuus. The sequence continues at coordinate 84,102,413 of NC_035447.2, forward strand.
AACTGTGAGATCGTCAATGTCACACCCCCAAAATCCACATGCGGAGTACCATCGCTTGGAGGCGTGACTGACCAGGATCTTAACCATCAATCACATTGAACTCATAAGTATAGGTGAACAGTACTTTCATTTATAAACAACAAGTGTTACAATATTACCACATTTCACAGTTTACAGCGGAAGCATATTTAACTCAATGAGTGTTTATAAAACCACATGTAAGTTCTTAATTCTTGTGTTGCGTTTCCATGTGTCTCGACCCATGACCACTCCAGCTTCCCAGACAGCAAGTTCCCTGGATATGCACCTATAAGCCTACAAGGCATGTAATAGAGAGTCAACAACTAGTTGAGCGAGTTCACAGTTTATAGTTCAGTAATAGTATAGTGTGAGTAGTATGTTCGTTCGTTATGTCATGTATCGTATTAGTTTCCATCGCGGCCTCCCAGGCAGGTATGCGAAGATTAGGGGATGTCTTTCCCAAGTATTCTAGACTAGGTTTATTTGTATCGCGGCCTCCCAGGCAGGTGTGCGAAGATTAGTACATTTAGTTCGCGGCCTTCCTATGGCAGGTGTGCGAAGTCAGTCATAATATCGCGGCCAACCCTTGGCAGGTGTGCGAAGATCAGTTCAATAAGTGTTACTAGTCTAGCCATATCTTATCGTTAGGTTCTACCATCTGAGTGTACACAATAATTCATCAAATCCCATTCCCACCCGGGAACCCCATGCCTTGGCTGTGTGAACTCACCTTGGTTTGCTCGGTATGCTAAAAGGGTTACACGCCCACAATTAATCAATCACGACCTATAGTACGCACGTGTATATAATCAGTTCGTGTTCGTAATATCTCACATGTCATTTATGTCACATATCAGTTGGTTCATGTTCAGACTGTCATACTCCATATGACTGAGTTCTTAGTAATATCTAACATGGTTAATCAATTAACATGCTTGAAGGGGTTAACTAGGTTAAGGTATTGAGCAAAGATAACAAGCTTCCAGAATAAACAAGTATAACAGGAGTAATAAACTGATAGTGCTAGATAATTAACAGAGTTAACAAGCTAATAAAGTTAACTACTTAACAGAGTTACATCATTTAACAGAGTTAATGAACTAATAGAGTTAACTGAACTAACAGAGTTAATGTTTAACAGTTTTACGTACCACAACACCTAATGAACACATGCATTCGGCAAAAACACATGTTGGCAAAATCACTATGGCCGAAAACCAGTTGGGCCGAAAACCCTTGGGTGGCAAAATCCCCAAGGTGTTTTCGTTGAGAGGGGGGTTTTCGTTGGGTGAGGTTTTCGTCGACTATGGGCATGGCGAAAACACTTGTGTTTTCGCTGGTCTTGTGCTTTCGTTAGATAAGATAACAGTTAAGCAAGATCCTTTGTTAACCCTAATCATCGACGTTAACAACAGTTACACATCCCAGCATAATCAACAGTTACGACATCTATAATCATTCAGCCAAACCAACTCATGCAATCATGTGAGTTACTAAGTCATTATCATCATCGATCAACCATCTGCAAATTATTGTGATTATCTAGAACTCTAACCATCATTAACTATTACATGATTAAATCATCATCATCCTCATTATACAGGAGCATCAATCATGAGAAAGGAACGAATACAAATCATGGATTCATAGATAACCCTAACTATTAACAGATTCACTATCTCCTCATGATAGAATATCAGATCAAACATGAGCGCGACAGGCATAAACAATACTTGTACAGATCATCGATAGTTCATTTACAGTGGTGATACACATACAGGAATTCCTAACTAACCCCTCAATACAATACCACAACAAAATCACATAACAGTTGGTTCATGGTAACAACAGATAGTGCATGATGAATTACATCGAATAACTCTTAACAGTAAATACTAACCCAAACAAAATGCACAATGATTCTATGTGAGGCTTGAGGTCTCGAGACTGCCGTCGGGTACGAGAAAAGTGAGAGAGATAAGGGAGGTGATTAGGGTTATGTCAGTTATCGATTTCCTGCACTGATAAAACAAATCCTATATTAAATCGATACTGGGCCAAAGCCCACTCCATGTTTTCGCCGGCCCACTCACTAACGAAAACACTAAAGTGTTTTCATTCAGGAGGGTTTTCGTGGAGGAGGGTAGGGGTGATTTCGGGTGAGTGAGGTTTCTGGTGGATAGGGGTATATAACAACAGTTCCCCTTTTAATTATACTGAACATAAAATTTATATTAACATATATTAACGTATACACATATAGGGCACATCATGTATATAGAAATGACATCTAGTGAACAAGTACTAAGTCAAGTAGAAACCTTGGAAACTCGGGTTGTCACATTATCCCCAACTTGAAAGAAATTTCGTCCCGAAATTTAGTACGCGGTTACTGAGGAAGCTAGTTGTATTGCGTTGTTTCCTGGTTTTCCTGGGGTGTCACAGTCAACCCATCGTACACACCCGTATTCTTTAAGATCATCAAATACGTTCCCCACTCTTTCTGAGGTAACGCATCCGCCAACTTATCCACCCATTCCTCACGACCTTTTTTAACTCCCAACATTGATAACGATCGCACCAGGTGACAATATCTTTCAATCAATTTCTTAGTATCCTCTCCTGGCAAACTACTAAACAGATCGAACTCTTTCTTTAATAAAGCTTTCTTGCTTTTAATCATGTTTTCGCTTCCCTCAAACTTAACTTTTAATGCATCCCAAATCAACTTAGCAGTTTTATCGTGCTGTAACAAGATGAATATATCTTCTTTAATAGCCTGCTGCAACAAACTGATCATCATTTTCTCGGCTCTATACATTGCTCGTTCTTGCTCAGTAAACTCGGATATCTCTTTAATAACTTGCAACTCTATTCTAGGCAACGTGTACTTCTTCAATATGCACTCCCATGATCTAAGATGGTTTGCTTGAACCCAGTTTTCAAACCGATCTTTCCACCCATAGTACTCTTTAATGCTCATCAATCTAGGGGGCTTTTGAGTCGTTCCTGTCTCATTTTCTAAGTTCATTGCTTGAGCAATTGCGGCTGGAGTAGTCGATGTTGCAAAGGCGTTGTAAAAGTCGGAATTCATATTGACTTAGCACGATTTTCAAAACAACTGACAAAAAAGCGATTCACCACTGAACAGATAAGCGAACCAAGGATAATCCAAATAAGTGATTCTGAATGAACATATAAGCGATTCAGAAAATGCTTGGAGCGATCAAAAAAAATGTTCTAAAAACGATCCAGAAAGTAACTTTCGAGCGGTCCAAAAATAGATTTGGAGCAGTCCAGAACTGTAAATTTGAGCGGTCCAGATTCTGTCTTACGGGCGGTCCAAGAATGTACTACGAGCGATCCAGAAATTAATTTTGGAGCGGTCCAGAGGTAAAATTCGAGCGAACCAATTAAAATTTGTACGTATGAGCGGTTCAGAACATGACCTAAAAGCGATTCACAGTGACGTCACTACGAGCGGTCCACATTCCGAACATGTTTTGATCTGTTTTTAAGCTGAATTTCGGTCTGAAACTTCCAAGGGTTTGTCTAAGTATGATGTTAAACAGTCTGTGAGCTTTTGAACGAAATTCAACCGTGAAATCTCCTAGAAATATGAAAAGAAGGTGTAGAAACGAGAAGAAACAATGAAATCCGGCTATAATCTGCAGAAAACCTCCTCCCAAGCTCTGATACCACTTGTAGGATCGAATGATGACCCAAACGAGTCGTTCAGAAGTTGTCTCTTGCAATTCAGATGCGGAATAATAAGAAAAGCAAGTAGATATAGCTTGTTCTTCTTCCTAACTACTTGTTTTACTGATTTGAAACGATTTACAGCTCAATCTTCACACCGGCAGAGCTTCGGCGTGGAATACAAGGAATGACTACTCAGGATCGCTCTTACTCACCTATATATAGACCTCTGGGACCGCTCATGTGACACTTGTCCATATGAGCGATCCAGACTTGTTCACAAAAGCGGCCCACATGTGCCAAATAAGCGACCCAAGCCTCTAAAGACCCTATGAGCGATCCATGCTCCTAAAACCTATACAGACTCCTGTTTTCTCGTAAAACGTGCCCTATGCTATACAATACAATGCAAGACCTGATCCTAGACACCTAGACGGAATCAACAGATGTAGTGCACCAACAGTTATTAATCCCGTTTGCGTGTATTGTGAATTAAATTAGGAATAATCAAGGCTAATCAGTAGGCTTATACACTGCTCGTTAAATCTGCAATGTGAGTCATTCTCTTTTTATCAACTGTTTTACAATACTCCAAATTATTTTCAAAGTGTTATAATTACAGGGACTAAGTCGTGGATATCTTGATTTATTGGTTAGTGGGGTATTGTGCACATTACTATTTCTCCCAGTTAGGTTCATTGACCTACTAGGGAGAAACGTCACTATTAGAGTTCATTGACCTAATAGTGGTATGACCATCGTCGCCATTGTGACTTGTCACCATTGTGACAGAAAGCCAGATAAAAATAAGATATGAACCATTGTAATCGCTCTTATGCTGTAATTTATAACTATGGGTCATTTCCTAAAAACTGAATGAACTCACTCAGTATTTCCCCGCTGACAAAACCTTTTTCAAACATGTTTCAGGTAATCTGTAGTGAGCAAAGAAAGAAAAGTGCCAGGAAGCACTACCAGCTTAGAAAAGTGGCTCAGTATAAATAAATAAAGAAACATGTTTTGAAAAATAAAGATTTCCATTGAAATCACCGTATTGTAAATTACAGGGTTTTATCCCTAAATTATGTAACGTGCAGTTTTAAATTATTAAAAGATCCTGTTTAAATAAAAAGACTTCCGCTGTCGCCTAAAATTTAAATACCACGGGATTTCTGTCCCGCGGCTCCTGAAACGGGTCAAACCGGGTCGGGGCCCGTGACACAGACGGTTTTGCAGAACGGCGGAACAAGTTTCATTCATCACCACACATGATATATCCTCGAGCTTCTGTTTATTCGAGAGGATATCCTTTAGGAATTTCGCATACTTTGGCATCTGGGCCAAGGCTTCAACAAACGGTATATTGATGTGTAGTTGCTTAAACAACTCAAGGAACTTACCGTATTGTTCTTCATTCTTCTGTTTCTTCAGCCTGCCTGGATAAGGTACTGGTGGAGTGTAATCTTTGACCGGCTCCTGGACTTGTGCTGTACTTGCTGGGCGTAGCCTAGCTTGCACCTCGTCCGGTGTGTCAGTCGGGACCGCTTCAGTGATCGGTGCTGAGTCCGATATGACGGGTCCGGTAGTTTTTCCACTCCTGGTCATGATTGCGTTCACATGCCCGCCCGGGTTTGGTTCTGTATTACCCGGAAGACCGCCTGGGGGCCTTTTGGACATCATCTGCGCCAACTGACCAACCTGATTCTCGATATTCTGAATCGAGGCTTTCTGACTCCTCATTTCTCCCTCGTTAGCTAGAAAACGATCTTCGCTTTGTTGGTATCGTTTTTCAGAGCTAGAGAGAAGCTGAGCCATCATATCCTCCAGCTTGGAACTAGACTGAGGGGCCTGCTGCTGGGAGCTACTCCCAGTACCCTGATTCTGGTATGAGTATGGACGCTGTTGGTAGGGTTGGTTGTACTGCTGGTACTGCTGAGGCGCTGGAGCACGCTGAGTGAACCCCAATGGGTTCTGATTTCCTTTGTTCGCTCGCCACCCAAAATTTGGGTGATTTCTCCAACCGGGATTATAGGTGTTGCTGTACGGATTGTTCTGCGGCCTTACCTGATTACTCACGAAATCTACTTCTTCGTGGCCCTCATATACGACTCCCTGAAAACATGCCCCAGGCTCGTGTGACACTCCGCACTGGTCACATCCCGAGCCAGCATGCGCAATCATCTGGGACCTGTCGAATCTCGATGCAAGAGCCGAGATTTGTGCAGTAATGGCCGTGTAGTCGTCTACAGCATGAACTCCTGAGCGAGATGATGATGATGATGATCGACCTTTATCTCCTTCCCAACGCGAGCTGGATTTCAACGCAGCTTTTTCTATAATATTATACGCTTCAGTCGGCGTCTTAGTTCCAAGATCGCCTCCCGCGTTCACGTCTAATCGCTCCTGCGTATTATAGCTGAGCCCCTGATAGAACGTCAAAACCAGCTGTCGCTTGGAGAAGCCATGATGTGGCACATCAATCAACAAATCCTTGAATCTCTCCCAAGCCGCATGCAACGACTCGCCCTCGTCCTGGCGAAAGGAAACAATCCGGTTCCGTAGCTTGTTCGTTTTCTCAGGTGGATAATATTTCTGCATAAACTGCTCCGCGAACTGATTCCAGGTCCTGATGGACCCGGCAGGAAGTGACATAAGCCAAGCTCTAGCTTTGTCACGTAATGAAAACGGAATCAACCTCAACCGAATCGCATCCTCCGAAACACCTGTAATCCTAAATGTCGAACAAATAGCAAGAAAAGCAGCGATATGCCTCTCGGGATCCTCATGCTCACGTCCGTCAAACTGTACTAAATTCTGCACCATGTTAATAATACTAGATCTACTTTCAAAAGTAGGTGCATCTATAGTGGGCTGAAGGATACTCGGCTCCAGGCCTGCCCTTCCGGGCTGATTTGTTTCATTCAACGGTCGGTCGTCGTCCGCCATGACGACTCTCTCCTCGTCCCCTGAGCTTTCGTCTTCAGAGATAATCACCGGCTCGTCGATTGCATTTGCTATGCGTTGTGCAATGACAAGTGACCTTTCGCGCAGCCTCTTACTTCTCCTAAGATTATGCGTTGGTTCGTCAGTCGGCTCAGCAATAGCGGGCGCGGGAGTTGAGGACATCAACCTGCAAACGAAAAACTGACACAATGAATAGTTTATTAATATAATAATGTTTGTTTTTTTAGCTGAATAGAAACATAATATTTATAAAATGGGTTGCAAAATTTATAAAAATCCGAAAATGGGCCGAAATTTTTATAAAAAATTAAAGCAATGAAAATAATCGAATCGGCTAGTGTAAAAACGATTTTTAAGAGCCGAAAATTCAACGAATAAATGAATAAATAAATCCGGATTAGAACAAATAAATAGAATAAAAAATTTACAAGTGTACAAAAGAATCACGAAAATGAATAAATTGAATTAAAAGCAAGAATTATTAACAAATAAATCAACAAATAAATAATCACGAAAATATACACAAATATTAACAAGTATATACACCAATAACACAATGACTCGGGTCGTTCCTAAAACTCGCCATTTCCCCGGCAGCGGCGCCAAAAACTTGGTACGTGCACGACTGTACATATTTTTACAATGAAATTACACACGATTTGGTTTTAAATTTATAAAAGTGATTATTACTTTTACATCAAAACACACACGAAAGAGGCAAGTGTACCCCGTCATATATGTAGTAAAGTATCGGTAAGAACCAAGTATCGATCCACGGAAATGGGCAGAGAAATAATACTAGACCTTTGCCACTAAATTACCGGTAAAAACATAAGTTGTTTTGGTTTTAAATTAAACTAAAGTAAGCATAAATAAAAACTTATAAAACATATTAGATTATATATAAATAGCCTTGCTTAATACACAACCACAGCATGTCAACTAAGTCAGTTTTGGCACTAGAAGTATTCGGTCAATTTTCCATTTCGAGACAATTAGTATCCCTTTCGGGAATCCTAACATGACAATCATTCGGAAAGTTAAAACGATAAACACACTTTAACCACCTAAAATTGTTCTTTAACGTGCGATTGATTAATGTCTACAAAAATCTCCTAAAAATAAGTTAGTCATCTGTTAGGAGTTTTCTAACCTCACTTAATCAAGGAAAGCAACACCGATAAACACAATGCAACCACCGAGACAAGCATAAACTAGATTAAATCACAACCGAGTTCATTTTACAAATCTTGCACATAAATTCACCAAGATAGCAATTTTGGCCGAAACTACTAACTAAGCTAACAAATCATGGCAAGAATTCGTAACAACACCATCTAACCCGTTAGAGTCCTTCCGTGAGGGCAAGCTTTCTTGATTAATAATAATTACATTTTATTAAACCACTAACCCGTTAGAGTATCATGGTGCCCACATTTTAACCAAGTTAAGCTAGTTAACCAAATTAAAAGTTTACTAATACATGATTAAATAAGCTTCATTTTTCAACTATCTTACCTAACCAAGCACCAATCATCCAACATAATTACTTATAATCAAGAAATCAATATCAATAACAAGGTTGCAAACTAATCATCAAAGATAATCATAGAAAACACTTCCAAATTTCATTACAAACATAGATTAACATACTAATGGTTATAATCAAGCAAGGGATTGTTGTGTTTTTGCCCAAAGGCTACAATAATACATAAACATTAACCTAAATGCTTGAAAGATTAACAAAAACATGGAAAGATTAGAAAACCCAACCATAAACAAGCATAAGATTAAGAATCCGGATAGTAAATGAGCAAAACCGGGCAATGTGGCTTGAATCCGGGTGACTGCAGGAGCCTTCGGAGCCTCAAAATCGCCTGCAAAGCTCTCCAAAATTCCAGAGTTATCAACAGAATGTTTCTGTTCTGTTTTTATGCTTTTTCGATATCGCACGGTCGTTCTCCCTATGGCACGACCGTGCACTTTAAGCAATTATTGGTGGTGGTCCACCATACTGCATGACATCAGCAGATCGTTGACCAGATTCGATATCGCACGACCGTTCTCCATATGGCACGGTCGTTCTATGCTGGGTTGTGGTTGCACGACTAGTCGCACTGGTCGTTCAGTTCCGAGGTTGGCTTGGTCATCGGAGATGCACGGGGTGCATGATATGGAACGACCGTGCATTCCCGGGTTGGCCTTCAATTCGGAGTTGCACCCTCGTTCACTGCCGGGGTCTTCATGAATCATTGGAGACGCACGGTCGTGCATCACGTCGCACGACCGTTCCACACGCCCAGGTCAGTTTTCTAACAGAAGTTTCGCAGCTTCGTCGTTTTATCCGGAAATTTCTCGTTTTTGCTATCATCTTGTCTGGTATGCTGTTTTAGGCCTGTAAACAAAAATGTAGATAATTAAGTATCCGAATGACGGTTTTACGGCCGAAAACGCATAAAATAGGGGTAAAACGGGGGACTAAAATATGTGTAAATTAGCGAATATCAGCGCATGAACGTAGGAAAAGAATGAAAAAGTTACAACAACAGCGAGCCCTAGCAGCCGCTAAAAGAGAGACAGATGCCCACACACAGGATATGCGTAATAGGAGTCTAGCAAACTTCCATATCCTAGCAACCACAGCTGCCAACCCTAACCTGGAGCAACTCATAGCACCCCAACCATTACCACTGTTTCCCACCCAGCCAATGGAAATTGAGAACAATCCAGAAAACCAATTCCCAATGCCTGATTTTAACCCAGATGAGATACCTAGGATACCAGCACCCAATCCCTTAGACCCAGACTGCGACCCGTGGTTAGACGAACATAGGGATTACCAGCAACGTTACCCAATACCAGAAGATGAACCCATGACAAATCTAGCAGCCTACCCAGGTTTGGACCCTCTAGATCCCTACTATGATAACGATGAATACATTAGGGAAATTTTAGAGAATCCATACCCGTACCAGGAACCCATGCCCCAGTTCCCAAACCCAGTCCCAGCACCTGCACCCCCAATGAGTGCAGAAAATGTGCAAGAGCTCCGAACCTTCGGAGAGGAGATTTTAGAAAGTAGCGAGAGGATGAGGCAGGTTGGAGAACGACTCGTCTGGAAGTACGATGAGCGTAATATGGAGTTCTGGATAAACCCATATCAGTGATGGTGGAGGTAGTAATAATAATAATAATAATATAATATATATATATATAATATGTGTGTATGTTTGAGAAAAAAAAATATAGACAATAGCTATAGATGCCTACTAGTATTGTAATTTTAATTTCCAGTTTCAGTTTGTATTAGATGCGTAATATATATAAGAAAGAGTAAGTCGCAATGTTCGACGTTTTTATCAATATGCATGTTGTGTGATTGGTTGTATTAAATATTATCTTGTGATACTAATACGTGGTAAATGTTTAAAATTCAGATGGACAACGAAGTGAACCAGGAAAACCAGAATGATAATAACCAGAATGACAATAACCCAAATAATGATAAACTGAACAACAATAACAATGGAAATCAAGTGGATAACAGTGACATCCAACACATAGTGCCACAAGGGATAATAGATGCAATGCCATATATGATTAAGACAGTTAGGGAAGCGGATAATAGAAGTAACCATAGCAGTAAACGACCCACTGGACCGGAACACAGCGTAAACAATGGACCCATACTTCAAGTGCCCACTCCCAAAAGAAGAAGAACCATATCTTATGGTTGTTCTTATAAAGAATTCTGGTCTTATAAACCAATTGAATTCTCGGGCAATGAAGGGGCCGTTGTGGCTCTACGCTGGATAAAAAAGACTGAGGCAGTCTTAAAAATAAGCAAGTGTACGGAAGAGGATAAGATAATGTTTGCTTCCAATCTGTTTAAGAACTCAGCCTTAGAATGGTGGAACATGATCCTCCAGTCTAGGGAAAGTGACAGGTTTTACAATATGGAATGGGAGGAATTTAAGAACATGGTGGAAAGGAAATTCTGCCCTCCCAATGAAAAAGAACAGATAGCAAATAAGTTCTTAAACCTTAAGATGACTGGAGTGGATAGTAAGGGATACACTACATTATTCTTTGAATATGCTAGAATAGTTCCAACCCTTGTATCACCTGAACCAGTATTAATCTCCTGTTACATCTGGGATTAATTAGTGAGATTAGGCATGTAGTCAAGGCAGCTAGACCTCAAACTATAGAAGAAGCTGTAGAACTAGCAAATACCTTGACAAATGAATTAGTGCGTACACGAGAAGAGGATCAAAGGAAGAACCTAGCTCAAAGGCTTACCCAAGAATTATGTTATGGAAATTCCAACCATGGGAGAAATGTAGGTTCTACCTCTGCACGCTACTGTAAGGCCTGCAAGAAGAAGCATTCGGGAAAATGCTCCACTTACTGCAATTTCTGCAAGATACCAGGGCACAAGGAAGAAGATTGTAGGAGGAAACCTAATAATGGGATGTGCTTCAACTGTGGAGAAAAAGGCCACATCAAGCTGAATTGTCCAAAACTTGTTCCAGCCATGGGAATAAGACTATCAAAAATGCTACAGCATTTGTTCTGACGGCAGATGAAGCCAAGATGATTCCAGACATGATAGCCGGTACGTTTTTAGTTTATAATGTTTTTGCTAAAGTATTATTTGACTCTGGTGCGAACCAAAGTTTTATTAATACTTCATTTTGCAAACTTCTCAATCAACCATTAACTAAACTCCCACAAGAATGTCTAGTAGAGACATCAAATGGGGAAACCGTTAGGATTTCTGAAATCTTGCAGGGAGCAAGAATAGAATTTTTAAATCAAAATTTTATTGCAATCCTTTATCCAATGAATCTGGCATGATTTGATGTTGTATTAGGAATGGATTGGTTAATAACCAATAAATCCAGTATTTTATGTGATCAAAAGTCAATCCAAGTAAATTCACCAAGGGGTGAAAAGATCACAATTAAAGGAGATAACCATCTAGATCTACAAAATTCATCTCTTTAATGAAAACAGATAGTTATATAAGAAAAGGGTCATTAGTTTATTTGATTTCGATAATCAGTAACACTAAAGGAAAAGAACTGAAAGATATTCTAGTAGTACCTCAATTTCCAGATGTGTTTCCAGAAGAATTACACGGACTACCGCCAGATAGAGAAGTTGAATTCAGAATCCATCTCCTACCAGAAACAACACCAATTGCCAAAGCACCATACCGTTTGGTACCCGCAGAAATGCAGGAACTAAAGAAACAGTTAGATGAACTGTTGGAGAAGGGATTCATACAACCAAGTTCATCGCCATGGGGAGCGCCGATCTTATTCGTTAAAAAGAAAGACGGATCTATGCGTATGTGCATTGATGTGCGTGTAGTGTAATATATTTTTAATGTATATTTTAAGCCCTTTTACACTTTTTAGCCAAGTTTTAAATTTATAAAACACGATATTTACTGACACTAAACACACATATGGCAAGTGCATCCATCGTGAGCGTAGTATAGTGTTGGTAAGATACCGAGGTCGTCCAAGGACACAAGAGCTTTTAGTACCGGTTTATCCTCAACGTCTAATCAAATCAAAAATTAGAAAAAAGGCTTTTTAAACTAGAAAAATAAAACTAACTAAAATGCTGGAAAATAAAATAAAAGTAAAAACAGATAGACAAGATGAATCACTTGGATCCGACTCGCCTTTAGTGTAACCTTTGATTATTTCCGCACTTTTGCACTTTTTAAGAGATTATCTTAGTTATTGTAGTAGGCCCCTCTTTTGAAGGTGACGTTACCCTCAACCCAGTAGTTTGAGTCAGCAAGGATACAATCCTAACGGGTCGGATTATTGAAAGACAATTAATTAAGTTATTAATGCATAATGTGGTAGGCCCTCTTTTGAAGGTGACGTTACCCTCGGCTAAGTAGTTTGAGTCAGCAGGGATACACTCCTAAGTAGCCGGGTTAAAGTTTTAATAGTAGTTTAAATATGAGGGGATCAAAGAGTTTGGACCCCCGCCATCTAATACCATTGGGTATTGAAGGAGGTCCTACTAAATTTGACCCAGTTCCTTTGCAGGATCTATACACTGAACAATGGCAAGACTCTTACCAAACCATTCCCTTGATCCCCGACCAGGTAGCCAACATATCTCCATATAGACCGTGGAGATATGAATGGTGCTAATATTTTATTTTATATAGACAGTAAAATAATGTCAAGACACCACGGACAAATGATAAGGAAGAATCACCTTCAACATATAAAACTAGTTATTAAAGTCATTAATACATAACCAAATAAAAAGTGCGAAAAGATTAAAAATAAAAAGTATTACACTAAATGCTTGTCTTCACCAAGTGATGTAAGAGACTTAGGCAAACATGGCCTTTGATTGTCAAGAACTATTACGATCAATCTTGGATCCCGAGATGACTCACACACTCTATGATGGACAATGGATGATGGTGGTGGATGATGGTGTTATGATGGTGGTGGGTGGGGGTGAAGTGTGAGAGAGGTGGTGTGCCAAGGGATGATTTGCAAGTGAGCCAAGCACCCCTATTTATAGCCTGAACAGAAGCTCGGGCACGGCCCCGTGTCCATCCCTCTTCTCTTTCTTCATTAATTGCAGTTTGTCTGCATTAGTTGACCACGCTCCGTGTCCGCTGAGCATGACCCCGTGTGCACAAGCGTATCTGTACTATCAAGATTTCCTCAAATTATGCGAATCTTAGAGTTGACCACGGCCCCGTGTCTAGTGGGCACGCCCCTGTGGCGGGTGATAGAAGCTTCTACAACTTTGTCTTTTCTGCTGACACTTGGCCACGCCCCCGTGCTCATTGAGCACGGGGCGTGTTCAGCCTTCTGTTTACTTATTTTTGCTTGAGAAGATGCTGTCGGGGGGTCGGGCATGTCACGTTTGTTCCTTTTCTTGTATTTATGCTAGATTTAGCTGTCTTTTTGCTTCTTTTGTTCATTTGAGCTCATTTAATCCTGAAAATACAAAAAGAAGACAAAAACACACTTTTTCCAACGTTAGTACTAAAAAAGGGTTAGTTTATGCCACAGTTGATAAAATTTATATGTTGCATTTTGTGCACATCAAATACCCCCACACTTGAATATTTGCTTGTCCTCAAGCAAAACTCTTTATAATGTGGCTTTTACACTTCCCAAATGGAATGGGTAGAAGATAAGGTTTTTGGGCTTGTCATAGGGTGTAGGGATTTCCAAGATTCTTTATTAAGTTTTATTTTTATTTATTTACAATCTTATTCGTCATGATTTATTAAAAACATTACATAAGTTAAATTACTTATTAGGTCATAACATGCCTTTTTAAAATTTTATTTATATACAAGTTCACATACCTCACGGGGGATCACTCAACACTCGGCCGAAGATGTATTTTAGTGAATCTCTCGAGAGCGGCATGGAACTTACTCCTACCATAAGCTTGACAAGCAATCAATCCTCCTCCTTTTTAACTATATACCTTTGTAAATATCAAGAGGACTTTTGGGGTGAAGGGTTAGGCTTGAGTTAAAGGTAGGTGGTTGGGTTGGTGGTTAGTAGAAAAGAGGCGAAAGGCGTAACAAGTGTCGGTTTTCGTAAGACTTTTTTTTTAAGTTTTCATAACTTTTTATTTTGATGAAGCCATTCTTCAAACAAATTTCTTTTTGGTAGACTTGTTTGCTTATTTCTTTTGGCTTCATCATCATCATTTTTTTTTTTTGAATAGGAAGTCATAAGAAAAACCGAGCTTGCTACTAAAATAAAGGGTTTAAAATGAAAAAGGGTTTTGGTGGGTAAAAAAGGTGTTAGTTTTGGGTTAAGAAATGAAAAGGTTTAGGCTTAAAGGGGTTAACTAGGGGGATTTTGGGTAGGTGGTAAAAAAAAAAAGAAAAATAATGGTGTAGAAATAAAAAGGGTTAGTCCTAATGCCTCCGTCATTTACTTACTCGGGTTTAAGTTGATAAGGACTGGGAATGTATCGTCGTGGAAAGTTCTAGATTCGTAAGAACCAAGCGGCTATTCACACAAGAAACGAAAAATGAGCAATTAGTTTATAGATATGTATTTATATGCTCAATAAAGGCTCAAAACTCACTTTTGTGGGAATGAGTTTTTATGTGATCAAGTATATATAATTAAATTTTAACTAAACTTGTCATGCCGTTTCATAATTTTCTTATGTTGGTTCTTTTTATCACGACGCTATCGGTTGTAAATTTGTAAAAACATAACGTTTTTGAACTTGTAATTCCCAACTTAACTCAAGACAAGTAAAAAAAAATTGAAAATTTTTTAAAAAATTTGGGGTGATTAGCGGTTTCAATAGAGTTTTGTGTAAGGCTTGTGATTAGGACTTGCAAGATTCAAGGTTTTAGCATCCCCCCACACTTAAATTACACATTGTCCTCAATGTGTCCCAAAAATAAGTTTTTAGGTTGATTGAATGTGTAAAAAGGTGTGAAAAAGCAAAAATTTATGTTACTGGGCATCTGGACATGGCCCCGTGGTGTCCGGGCACGGCCCCGTGTTCAGATCGCCAGTAACGAAAACTGATAAAAAGAAACAGAAGCCTGGGCATGGGGGCGTGTTCAGTGAGCACGCCCCGTGTCCAGTTACCTGAACTGGGCATTTCTTGCAGATTATGCAGCACGGGGCCGTGTTGGGCGGGCACGACTCATGCTGAACTTGCTGTAACGAAGAAAAAATCTTCGGGACGTCCTGTTTTCGTGCATGGGGTGCTGGTGCAAGTTTCCCTTGTTATCCTTCACCATCCTGAGTGTGCTTTAACCATTACATCATCACTCAAACACCATTTTAACCTAAACCATCATTCATTAAATCATAGAGAAAATTACATAATATCCTTAATAAGTTAAAATAAGTTAAAAGAAACACAAGGAGTCTAAGAAGTTCTAGCCTAAAGTTTATTTTATTAGCAAAATTTCCGAAGAGATAATTCCCTCGGTTGAATAGGGCTTGAAGAACTTCTTCCTCCGGGCATGGGTTCCTCACACGTCGTCGAGCCATTCCTCTATCTCCCTTGGGAGAAGAAAGGTGGGCTCATTGGCGTCGGTTTGAGGGGGTGCAACCTCCACCGGGACTTCTTATAGTTCTTCAAGAGGAGGCTCCGCTGGAATGTCATCCCATCCGGAAGGATTGTTGATTCCAAGTGCTAGGTTCCAATCTTCTTGAGGGAGGATTGGTTCCATGGGAGGTGTTACATGAATGTTCAACCTCTGGTGCAAGAGGTTGATCTCTTGAAAACTGTTTTCCAGCCCCACCGTAAGATAATTTATACGGTCTATAAGGACCTCCTCTACCGAAGTCATCTCATCAAGCGCCTCACGTAAATCCATCACGTAGCATACGAGAGTTGCTTCAATTGAAGACCTTCTTTCTCTTCGACTGTTTCTGGAATGTGCAGAAGATGTTCCACTGTTTTGACTTGACATTCTACGAAAATAAACCAAAATAGTTCATTTTAATGAAACCGTAGCTCGGACACGGCCCTGTGCTCGATGAGCACGACCCCGTGTTCACCTTTCTGAAGAATTTTTGAACAAGGAATCTTGGAGTTTCAAATTATTTTTTTCAACTTATGAAGCACTTTTTGAGTAGAAATAACTTAAAACAATGTTGTATAACTTATTTTTAACAAGATTCCTTAAACAAAAACCTAACAAACATCACAATAAAGCTTGGAATCATGGTGATCTCAAGCTTCAATGGAGATGTTGAGGTGAGAAAGATGAAGAAGAAGGTAATGGACAAAAGAGGAAATGACAAGATGGTTGTTAGAACCTTCTTTTAGAAAATACCTAGGATGGTATGTTGGAAGATTCTCTCAAATCTCTGCCCCTGGAATGGTCCAAATGTGCAGGATTCTTGGCTGCACTTATAGAAAACGACAACATGCTGCACACGGCCCCGTGTCGGCTGGACACGGCCCCGTGTGTAGACAGGATCCTGACACATTTTGTCTGTATTCTGACAGAAAGTCAGAAAGGAATCTTTTGTTGGACACAGGGGCGTGTTGACCTGGGCACGGCCCCGTGTCTAGAGGCTGTTTATAAAGTTTCGTCTATTTCTAAGGAACTTATCCAGATCGGGTGGTTCCTTACTGGATGGAACAACCCCAAAGTGCCTAAGATACCTTAATTGTTCTAGACTAAGACGAGAACGCAAGAGGTTGTCGGTGAGGGTGATTCCTATGCTAAATGTAGGTGGACAAGTCCAACCCTTTCCCGGGCTCTCGTTAAAGAAGGTGTATGCCGAATCGCTCAGGTCTATGTATGCACCGAACGAAGTCGATGGAGAGTCCTTCACGGCACAATCGACACAGGGACGACTATCGCTCAAGTCTTCGCTAGAGTTAGAGGTGTTATCGGGAACAACGGAGTTGTTTTTATTCGAATGTGATCCCAACAATTCTTCTTGGGTATCGTCTTGAGATGAATTCATAAAATCCATCCTAAGTTCTTTTAACCAATTAAGAATTAGATCTTCTAGTTGAAATAGTTCATCAAGAAGCATTTCTCCTAGAAGGTCCGGTTGAGAGCATTCGAGGGAGAGATAGGGATTATTTTTACTTTCGCCCCTCTTAAGGCTACAGGAAAACAATGGGTCTATATAATGGAACTTATAATTTAGAAAATAACATTCTAATTCTTTATGATGGCCACCACATATTTGACACCATGTACCACAAGAGTGCCAAAAGTAAAAAATATCAGTATCACTCATGTTTGTGTCAGAAATTACCAACCGTCGGGATCTTACGGTTCTGTTTTCAGTAACTGAAACTTGGGCACGGGGCGTGTTGAGCGGGCACGGCCCCGTGTTCAGCTTACTGTCTGACTTAAAACAGGATTGCCAGTTCCAAAGATTGGGCACGGGGTGTGTTCAGCGGGCACGGCCCGTGCTGAGTTCTGCAGAAGCTGAAAAATTAAGAAAATCCTAAAAAAACAGAAAAATTTAGAAAAAACGATTAGGCCGTTGATTCCTAACTTTCTTAAAATCCTTGTCTCCCTGGCAACAGCGCCAAAACTTGATGTGCCTATAGTGTAATATATTTTTAATGTATATTTTAAACCCTTTTACACTTTTTAGCCAAGTTTTAAATTTATAAAACATGATATTTACTAACACTAAACACACATATGGGCAAGTGCACCCATCATGAGCGTAGTATAGTGTTGGTAAGATACTGAGGTCGTCCAAGGACACAAGAGCTTTTAGTACCGGTTTATCCTCAACGTCTAATCAAATCAAAAATTAGGAAAAAGGTTTTTAAACTAGAAAAATAAAGCTAACTAAAATGCTGAAAAATAAAATAAAAGTAAAAACAGATAGACAAGATGAATCACTTGGATCCGACTCGCCTTTAGTGTAACCTTTGATTATTTCCGCACTTTTACACTTTTTAAGAGATTATCTTAGTTATTGTAGTAGGCCCCTCTTTTGAAGGTGACGTTACCCTCAACCCAGTAATTTGAGTCAGCAAGGATACAATCCTACAGGGTCGGATTATTGAAAGATAATTAATTAAGTTATTAATGCATAATGTGGTAGGCCCCTCTTTTGAAGGTGACGTTACCCTCGGCTAAGTAGTCCGAGTCAGCAGAGATACAGTCCTAAGTAGCCGGGTTAAAGTTTTAATAGTTGGTTTAATATGAGGGGATCAAAGAGTTTGGACCCCCGCCATCCAATACCATTAGGTATTGAAGGAGGTCCTACTAAATTTGACCCAGGTCCTTTGCAGGATCTATACACTGAACAATGGCAAGACTCTTACCAAACCATTCCCTTAACCCCCGACCAGGTAGCCAACATATCTCCATATAGACCGTGGAGATATGAATGGTGAAAATCTTTTATTTTATATAGACAATAAAATAATGACAAGACACCACGGACAAATGATAAGGAAGAATCACCTTCCACATATAAAACTAGTTATTAAAGTCATTAAATCATAACCAAATAAAAAGTGCGAAAAGATTAAAAATAAAAAGTATTACACTAAATGCTTGTCTTCACCAAGTGATGTAAGAGACTTAGGCAAACATGGCCTTTGATTGTCAAGAACTCTTAGATCAATCTTGGATCCCGAAATGACTCACACACTCTATGATGGACAATGGATGATGGTGGTGGATGATGGTGTTGTGATGGTGGTGGGTGGTGGGTGAAGTGTGAGAGAGGTGGTGTGCCAAGGGATGATTTGCAAGTGAGCCAAGCACCCCTATTTATAGCCTGAACAGAAGCTCGGGCACGGCCCCGTGTCCATCCCTCTTCTCTTTCTTCATTAATTGTAGTTTGTCTGCATTAGTTGACCACGCCCCCGTGTCCGCTGTGCATGACCCCGTGTGCAGAAGCGTATCTGTACTATCAAGATTTCCTTAGATTCTGCGAATCTTAGAGTTGACCACGGCCCCGTGTCCAGTGGTGTCACGCCCCCATATCCACCCTGGACGGAATCGGGAGCCGCGAACAGCCACGTGGTACCGGTGATTATTTTGAAAAAAAAAACATAGCAGCGGAAATTTCATCAGGACCGTGAGTTAGGAAAAATATATCAGAGTTTAGAAAACACCGGATTTTATTTATTAAATAGATGGGATAAACCCATGTTTTATAATGGTAGCTTTAATAAAAACGATATTTCTTAATTTGACTTAATTAATAAAATAAGCCACTTCTTGATGCCTTTCAGTGCCGTATCCATCTTTTACTCCAATCTACTGTAATTACCTGAAACGCGTTTTAAAAAGGTTTTGTCAGCGGAAAATACTGAGTGAATCATTCTATTTAATAAAACGACCTGTTTGTTATAATTTACAGTATTAAGGGTGATTACATCGTTTCTATATCAACCAACTACCCACAGTATTTGTCACTCGACTCGTTTCTGTGACTGTGGTCATATCACCATTGGCTGCCCCAATGATGATGTATATCACTATTAGGGCTTATTGGCCTAACCTGTGTTAGGGCTTATTAGCCTAACCCTGTGATACTTCACTGTTAGGGCTTATTTGCCTAACCTATGTTAGGGCTTATTAGCCTAACCCCGTGAGAAATTAATATTGTGCACAATACCCCACATACCGGCTGTAATTTGGTGATTACAAAGACTTAATCCCTGTAATTATAACCTTGAAAATAAACAAGCTTTTGTAAATAAATTTGATAAAAAGAGAATGCCTCACATTATAAGCATGCAGTATTGAATTAACAAGCTTCCTGAATCAATTCTTCTGAGAATTAACATCTACTTTGATTGTAAGTGTATGGGGTAGAGTTTAGCCTACCGATAAGTCTGGTAACCTAATTTAAACAATAATGCACACGAAACTAGGTAATTAACTAATACAGCATTTACGATGAACTCACGAGATTAATACCCTCACAACAAATGATAAAGTGCGATACTTAAGTATCCAACGGATTCACAACGAATGACAGAGTATAGCCCGAGTTTGGACAGCACTCAAACATTCAAGTCGAAATCACGACGAATGACAAAGT
This sequence comes from Helianthus annuus, assembly GCF_002127325.2. Taxonomy (NCBI): domain Eukaryota; kingdom Viridiplantae; phylum Streptophyta; class Magnoliopsida; order Asterales; family Asteraceae; genus Helianthus; species Helianthus annuus. The sequence goes on from NC_035447.2 coordinate 84,122,644, forward strand.
ATAACCCTAATGTGGGCAGCACTTAGACATTTGTTGGATAGTTTCAATCGATCGGACATCGAATCGTAGCAGCGATCGAGTTAATACCCTGTATCGTAGCAGAATTCGAGCTAGTATGTGTTTGGTAGTAATCAGAGAATATCTTGGAGTGTATAACGAGTTTTGACATCGTTCCAGGGCCAGAAATCAAGTCCCACACCCCTCTATATATAGCTGGAAAATGGTCTCCCCCGCGTGTCGCGACAGGGAGACCTGTCTCCTTCGCGTGGCGCGACGGAACACCTTTTAGGGTAGGGTAGGTTTGTGTCCCAGTAGGCTTGCTGAGTTGACGGAATCGATATTTTCGAATTTGACAGCAAGATATGTGGATAATTGTCAAGTAGGGAATACCCCCCTGAGTTTTAGGGGTCCTGATCCTGATTCTGATTGTTATGAAAATTTTAGGAGTTGTGCAGAATTACTTGGGTGTCTCAATTAGGGTTTTCTATTGGGTAAAAATAATAAATAGTAGTTTTGGTGAGAGTTGTTTACAAAATAGAATAATACATAATAGTTTTGGGTAAATCACAAAAAGAAAATAAAACAGTGAGAAAAGATAATGGACCCACTGTGTAACTTTAGGGTTCAACTAGAAAATCTCCTGGTATAAATTTTGGGTATAACTTTTGGGCTATTATAATGCACTCATGTTAAGTATAGTACCCCTAATTCAACCTTGTCCCGAAGTCCTGAGATAGAATCCCAACAACTTAGTCGGGCAGAGCCCTGAAATATGTTATGAGGCTCAGATCAATCGGAAAGGGTAGCGGTGATCGGGAGTTACAATACTTAAAACGAAGTAGAGCTTTATTATTATTATAAAGTAAATACATATTAAAAGAAAAGAAAGAAAAAATAAAAATATATATAACTATATTCTATAGAAAGATGGCGAGACTCAGCCAAAACAAAGAAGTTAGGACAATTCTAAAGTAGAAGGTGTGTGTGGCTATTTATACCCGTTTTCTACAAACTTAGAGTAGTTGTATGATGGACACGTATAATTCCTTCTCATCTCTATGCTATGAGACACCTTGCATGAAATTATGAAGTGTAAGAATTTGATTATTTTCGATTATTTTATTATACATGTAGACACTTTTCATGCAATTAAATTTTCTAATTATTTTATTAATGTATATATGTTACACGTACATATCTATAACCATAATAATATTATTATTTTATTATTATATATATTATAATTAATTTAACCGCTTTACTTATTTGGCGCTCATAACTTCTAAGATATAGCGTTCTAGAAAATAGTAATTATGTTTTTAGAATGAGAATATTTTTGTCTACAATTGGGTCTAAGTTTCATTAAAAATAGAGTAGGTTCAAAATACAATGTATTTTTATAATTTAATTAGTATACGGTCACTAGGCCCGTTTAGGTACTTTATATTTGTAATAGTCAACTTACTCGTAGTCTAACCGTTTAATAAAATAAGTTCTTATATACTTTTATTTTATTAGAAATGTCAACCATATACAAGCCAATTAATTAATAAAATATTTCAACCAACTATATATAAAATAGTGTTTAAAATTATTTGGGTTGAATATTTATATTAAAAATAAACTAGTTACTAGTTACTAGTTACTAGTGGTTAATAAATTTAACCAAACTTATAATTCTTATATAAAAGTAGGAATGTTACAAGTGGGTACGCCCCCGTGGTGGGTGATAGAAGCTTCTCCAACTTTGTCTTTTCTGCTGACACTTGGGCACGCCACCGTACTCATTGAGCACGGGGCGTGTTCAGCCTTATGTTTACTTGTTTTTGCTTGGGAAGATGTTGTCGGGGGTCGGGCATGCCACGTTTGTTCCTTTTCTTGTATTTATGCTTGATTTAGCTGTCTTTTTGCTTCTTTTGTTCATTTGAGCTCATTTAATCCTGAAAATACAATAGGAAGACAAAAACACACTTTTTCCAACATTAGTACTAAAAAAGGGTTAGTTTTATGCCACAATTGATGTAATTTATATGTTGCATTTTGTGCACATCATGCATTGACTAACATGAATTGAACAAGGACACGATTAAGAATCGGTATCCATTACCAAGGATCGATGATCTGTTCGATCAGTTGCAAGGAGCTTGATTTTTCTGTAAAATCGATTTACAGTCAGGATATCATCAGTTAAAGGTACAGGAAGAAGACATTCCTATAACCGCATTTAGAACAAGGTATGGCCATTATGAATTTACTTCATGCCATTTGGTTTAACCAATACCCCAGTTGCATTTATCGACATGATGAACCGAATATGTAAGCCATATTTGGATAAATTCATAATTGTCTTTATAGATGATATTCTCATTTACTCTAAGAGTAAAGAGGAACATGCAAAGCATTTGCACGCACTTTTAAGTTTATTGAGAAAAGAAAACATTTATGCTAAGTTTTCAAAGTGCGAGTTTTGGTTAGAACAGGTACAGTTTCTTGGACATTTAGTTAATCATGAAGGAATTCCTGTGGATCCCACCAAGATCGAGGCAATTACTAAATGGAAAACCCCTGAGTCACCAACCGAGGTTAGAAGTTTCTTAGGATTGACCGGTTATTATAGAAGATTTATTCGAGATTTTTCTAGAATAGTCATTTCCTTAACTAAACTAACCTGTAAATCTGTTAAGTTTGAATGGGGACCAAAACAGGAAGAAGCCTTTAGAATTCTTAAGCAAAGGTTAACCAACGCACCCATACTAGCGTTACCAGAAGGAACTGAAGACTTTGTAGTCTATTGTGACGCTTCTAAGTTAGGCTATGGTTGTGTGTTAATGCAACGTCAAAAGGTTATAGCCTATGCGTCTAGACAACTTAAAAATCATGAAGAGAATTATTCAACCCATGATTTGGAATTAGGAGCCATAATTTTTGCCCTTAAGATTTAGAGACATTACCTTTACGGTAGTAAGTTTACCATTTTTACAGATCATAAGAGTTTAAGGTATGTTTTTGGGCAAAAGGAGTTGAATATGGGACAAAGACGCTGAATGGAGATTCTTAGTGATTATGATTGTAATATACAGTATCATGCAGGAAAGGCAAATGTAGTGGCTGATGCTTTAAGTCGAAAGTATCATGAAAAGCCAAAAAGAGTACGTTCTCTTAAATTAAATCTACGGGTAGATTTAAATGAACAGATTAGAAAAGCACAAGAATTAGTAATCAAGGATGATACTGAAAAATTAAAAGGAATGATTAAGGAATTAGAACAAGGAACAGATGGAATTTGGAGATTCCATAAGAAGAGAATGTGGATACCTAAATTAGGAAACCTACGCCACCGCATACTAGAAGAAGCCCATAAGTCTAAGTATACGATGCATCCTGGAAGTGATAAGATGTATCAGGATTTAAGAAAGAATTTTTGGTGGATAGGAATGAAAAAGGATATAGCAACTTATATTTCTAAGTGTTTAACCTGTTCCCAAGTCAAGGCTGCACACCAGAAACCCTCAGGTTTATTGCAGCAGTTAGAAATACCAGTGTGGAAATGGGAATGGATAACAATGGATTTTGTTACCAAATTACCCAAAACAAGGAAAGGTAATGATACAATCTGGTTGATTGTAGACAGGTTAACTAAGTCAGCTCATTTCCTACCAATGAAGGAAACTTTCAGTATGGAACAATTAGCTAAGCTGTATGTAAATGAAATAGTTTCATTACATGGAATTCCTTTATCAATTGTTTCTGATAGGGATAGCCGTTTTACCTCTCATTTTTAGGCAAGTTTGCAAAAAGCAATGGGAACCAAGTTGAATCTAAGCACAATTTATCATCCTCAAACGAACGAACAAAGTGAAATGACAATTCAAACAATGAAGGATATGCTTAGAGCTTGTGTAATTGATTTCGGAAGTAACTGGGACGATCATTTACCATTAATAAAATTTTCTTATAATAACAGTTATCACACGAGTATCAATGCTGCACCCTTCGAAGCACTATATGGACGAAAGTGCCGAACCTCAGTTTGTTGGGCAGAAATTGGAGAAAAGCAACTATCCGGACCTGAAATAGTGCAAGAAACAACTAACAAAATCACTCAAGTCAAGGAACGACTGAAAGCAGCACGTGATCGACAATAGAGTTATGCTGATAACAGACGAAAGCCATTGGAATTTCAAGTAGGAGATAAAGTGTTATTAAAAGTCTCTCCTTGGAAAGGAGTGGTAAGATTCATCAAAAGGGGAAAGTTAAGTCCCAGGTATGTTGGACCTTTTTAGATTATTAGAAGAATAGGACCTGTAGCCTATCAGCTACAACTGCCAGAGGAAATGGTTGGAATACATAATGTATTTCATGTATCTAATCTCAAGAAATGCCTAACTAATGACTCGCTGGTAGTACCTCTTAAGGATATAGAGGTAAATGAACAACTTAAATTCGTAGAGAAGCCTCTACAGATTGAAGACAGGAAAGTCAAGAACCTCAAACACAAGAGATTAGTTCTGGTCAAAGTGAAATGGGACTCTAAAAGAGGACCAGAATACACTTGGGAGCTTGAATCAGAAATGCAATGGAAATACCCGCACCTATTCCAGTAGACCTCGAGGACGAGTTCTAAAACAAGGTGGGGAGGATATAATAACCCTCCTAAATTTTTTTCGACACCCTGAAAATATTTAAAATATCTCAACACGTCCTAAAATACACCCCGAATATGAAAACGGGCCCCGAATACCTTTATTTCTATTAAAATTAAATAAAAACAAAAATAATGGGTCTCTGGCGGGCTGCGTAAGACCACTCCCTGGTCTACGCGGGGCGAGACAGCCCGTCTACGAGGCCTCACCCGGAGCCAACACGTGGCACAATCGTGTCGAGGCTATACGTGATGACCAGTCATAGCTAGGCCCTACAAGCCTAGGTCACTGGCCGCGTAAGCCCCTGCTTCATCTTACGCGGGGCGCGAGGGACTCGAATTCAGCTCCTATAAATTAGGAGCTCAGGCCTTCAGTCCCAACTCGCACCAAAACTTTTCTCGGGTATTATACCCCCTAATTTACGAAGTTCTGCCCCGTTGTAAGTATCATAACCCCGATTACGTATTAGATACGCTGCCCGATTGACCCAGGGTTCCGTAACGGCTATTGAGGTTCTGCCCGACGTAGTCGTTGGAATGCCGTCTCGGGGAGGGTATTACTAATGTAGATATTTGGTTATTATACTAACGCGTGTGCATTTGTGTAATTTATAGATAATCACCAGGAAACCCTAAAGGAAAACCTAAGACAGCAATGTGAGTAATCTCCCTTTTGTTAATTGTTTTTACAAAACCTCACTTAATTAAATTAAATTAAACAGTGATTGAGTACTTGTATTCTACAATTATCGTCGGTATGTTGGGGTTTTGTATACAAAATTTGTTACTACCTTGCGAGGAGTAACATGACCACAAGTCGGGTTGACAATACCGTGGGTGGTAATTAAAGTAGATGGAAACAAATGTAATTGCGCGACTGCCCTCAATACTGTACAATGGTTTTTACTTAACTTGATTAAACTGAGATTCACTTACCAGTATTTCCCACTGACAAAATGTTTTTAAACGCGTTTCAGGTAACAAAATGTGAAAGCCAAATAGAAGCCAGCTGTACAGCACTGAAGGCTTGGAAAAGTGGCTATAAAGTTACCTAAAATAAAGAGATGTTTTATTAAATAAAATAGGGTTTATCCCTTTGAAAATGTGTGTACTTAAAACTAGGGATTCTTCTCACGTGTTTAATATTATGAAAATGTGGTATTTTACTCTGATAAAGCATTTCCTAACTACGGTCCTGATGTAATTTCCGCTGCCAAAATGATAAACACGAATACCACCGAAACTGGCCGCGGCCGCCCGTTCCCGGGTAATTAAGGGACGGGAGTTGCGACACCTTCGTTTTTTCTCTCTTAATAAAAGTTGTTTCATCCCTAAATTGAGCTTCTACCACTGCCATCTCGAATTCAAAAGTTCTCAAAAATAATTTCCAACATATTAAAAACCCTCCAACTTAAACCCTGTTTCATCCCCAAATCATCTTCTTCTCCGATCATGTCTCTGAACATCAAAAACCCTCACAACTACCTCCCCATCTTCGAGAAAACCAGCAAAATACCAGCTTTCACTCAATAATTGACCTTTTAACGTCATCAAAATACAAATCAATCCTTACTGCTGATGCTCCGGTTCATACAGAAACACTCCGACAATTTTGGTTTAATGCTGAAGTAGAGTCTGAAGATAATAATCCAGTTGCCATCACATCTAAGGTCGGGAAAAGTGTGGTATGAATTTCTCCCTTTACAATTTCCACTACATTTGCATTAGACGACTTGGGAGGTAAGACCAACTTTGAAAAACCTGAACTTCATACAGAGTTCATTGGAAGAGGGTATGATGCACAATTAAAGGAAGCTACCATGTACAAACCAAACTTCCCTCCGCCAATGAAATTTTTGTTTCATACTCTTTTAACTTGTCTCTCAGCTAAGACCACCGCATTTAATGAGATACCTTTAAACATTCAGTATTTGGGTTATGCTATTTTAACAAAATCTGATTACAATTTATCACAAGCACTGTTTTCTGATTCGTTGAATAATGTGAAAAATGTGAAAAAATTGAAAAAAAGGTGTTCGTAGCAATGCTTTTCTATTGTATCCAAGACTTCTAAGCTACTACCTACGAAAAAAGTGTCACAAACAGATTTTGAACAAGGTGTAGCTTTTCAAATAAATAGTCTTACAAGTAAAACTTTTACTAGACTTATGGATAAAGAGTCAAAAGTTTCAAGAACGGAAACAAAGGGGGGATGGGCCTGTTTTAGATGCGTCCGCATCTGTTGCTCAAACCTCTGTTGTTGAGCCAACTGCTCCTGGTGATCATGGCACTACAACCAGTGTTGTGAAACTCACACCAGGAAAACACAAAAAGAAACCTGTCACATCCAAAAAGCCTACCAAACCCAAACAAAATAAAAAGGTTCCTCTGGAAGATGAGATCCCAGAGGTTAATGCAGTGACAACACAAATGTCACTTGAAACCACTGCTGCTACTTCTTCATAGTTGTTGGAAAGATCTCAACCCATCCAAAGTCCTCACGTATCCTCACAAAAGGATCATGTTGTAAGCACAGGGATACCACAACATGAAGTAGACCTTTCATATGAAAGTATGTTTAAAAGTCCCTCTCCCAGGGCAATCACGCTTTCTACACCACAACCCTCGACTCAAGTTCCATCAACAATATTACCTCTGTTTGAAGCAATTGAATTTCAGAAAGAAAACAGTTCCTCTAATGCACACGTTACTGAGAGTAGATCGCAACAAATGACTGTGTCTGAACCAATTCAATCTGCTATCCTACAAATAGTTGAGGAGGTTATCCTCGTTGAGTATTACAAAACTCTTGGTGGTAGTTCAATTAGATCAGCCACTACAACTGTTGAACCCATTGGTGATCAGTTGGACAGTGGTTACATCATTAAGACTCCCTTGAAGGCAACCACTGATGAGGTTACAACTGTAATCTCTGCTTCAGTGGGAAGTCCACAGAACCAAGAAAAAGGGGCATCTGTTTCTGATGATATGGAGACTTCTCCTATTATCAAAACAAATACAACCACTACAGGTGGGAATTCAAATGATCCTATTAAAGTAGGTGATGAATTAAGTTATAAGGATTTGACGGTTCGAGTGTCTACCATTGAAACAGATGTTGCTGAAATGAAAGAATTGATTAAGCAGATGATAGAGCTTTTTAAAATTCAACCCACCACACAGGAAATTGCCAATGAGCTTTGGAATTCTATGTTACCCATCCTTCAAGCTCAGAGGAATTTGGTTGAAAGTAACTGCAACTTCAGTTTGGAATTTATCAGAAATTTGGTTGATGCCAGGTATAAAGACACACAAGCAGACATTATGAACATTAAGGAACATCTGTTGAAAATTACTAGCTCCACCTATACATCAATCTTTGAGAAAGATGATGATGATGATAATGATGCCAAAAAGGGGGAGAAAGATTCACTGAGAATGTTGCCACCAGATTCAAAAGCTAATCCTACAGAAATTGTATCCCCTGCTCAACCTAAATCCAAACTTTCTCCAAAAAAACCACCACAAAAGAAGGAGAAAATAGCTTCAACACCATCATCACCCATTCTATCAATAGACGCTGATATAACAAAAGTATCAGCAGATGTTTACCAAACAGCTGCTGAGACACCAGTTGTTTCAGCAGAAGTTTGTCAAACATCTGCCATGATCATTTTCACTACACCAACCACAATCCAACCACCTCCAACTTCACAAAGATTTCCCATACATTCATCTTCACTACCAAAACATTCTCCTTCACCAGAAATCATCTCCACACATAAGAGAAAAACTCATATTGTGTTAGAAGATGATGAGGAGATTAAATTAGCAATCCCTGTATCATTTACCTCCATTCAAAACAGTCCATGCTCGTCATTTCCACCCAGAGAACCTACTTCATCTCTTACAATTGCTACACTACCATCAGTCATTCCTCTAGAAGCTCATATCCACAGGAGTTAGTCATTGTTAAAGGTGAAATTGAATCATTCTTCACAATAAAGGATCCATCTAAAAGATCCTTCCCATCTCTTTATGGCTATAAGAAGCCTCAAAACTTAGATGAGTATCTGAAATTAAAAGTATCACAGGCTGAGGTTATAGCAAGGGAGAAAAGCATAGGGATGGATGACAGAGAATACCGTAGCTTTTATCATTTCAGCTTAGCAAAGTCGTAAAACTTGAAGACTATTCTAGGGACGTCAGTAAATCCATGTCTGAGAGGCCAGTAATTCCTAAACTTCAGATGAATCTGAGGGATGCTTATGTTGCACACATTATGAAGTACAACCGTATAAAGCAACTGAAGATCAATTCAACAACTGGTCAGCAGATGCTCTTAGAGAAAAGATCGATAGAATCACAAAAATGCACAATGATCCTGTGGTAAAGCCAACTCCACCTAATTGGAAGAAAGTCAAAACAGTGGATTCAGATGAGGCATTGAAGTTTAAAAGAATGAGAGCAGCGCTTGTGGCTGCTGGTTATGGTCCAGCTAGATCCATTGCCAGATAGTCTAAACTAAAGATAGTTGAGACCTACAAAAAGCTGGAAGACGTTAGAGCTGAAGATTCAAATGATCTTCAAAACCCAGTCTATCCTACAACTGCTGCTCTGTCTCTAAAAATCGATACTCCGAAAATCCTTCTCTCGTCATCTAATTTGTCTGAACCAATTGCAAATTTAGTTAGCAGACCACAATCACCAAACTCATCTTCAATAATTCTTTGCCCAAGAAAACCAACTGATCCAAAAATAGTAAAGTGGAAGCCATGCTCAAAATCCCAAGTATTGACTTTGATCAGATCAGATGGTAGTGTTGAAGAGATTAAAATGGATAGTGCATATAATCTGAATGCATACGATCTCCAAGATTTGTTGGACCTTCAAGTTGAAAGGGATGATGAAGAAGACATGTTCTCCCTAGACTTTGAACTACAATTCAAAGGACAAATCAGGGAGATGTTGATCAGAAATAAAAATCAGTAATAAAGAAGGGTTTTCGTATCATCTGTTGTATAGGGAGATTGTTAGATCAACAGCTGTTACATTGTCTCCAATAGCATATTTAACCAGATCACAACATGTAGCAAAGGACATGTTGCTGTGTAACAAATTCTTGAGTGAGGTTTGATGTGTGTTGTTTAGGCAGGTGATCGTATGTTCTTAGTTAATGTTTGTTAAAACTTAAGTTGTATTCGAATTTTATTAGGTTTGTTAGACATATTTTATATGTACTTATGTTTATAACAGTTTACATTGTCAATGGGTGGATACTCTCTTTTTGGAATAAGAGAATGGAAATAATCATATGTAACTGACGAATTTTATTAAGTTTGTTAGACATCTTTTAGACATCTTTTATTAAGTTTGTTAGACATCTTTTATATGTACTTATAGTTGTCTTTTAGCTATAATAGATAACACATTTTGGTACAATATCTATACATGTATCTATATGTTCTATCAATATGTGTTGTGCATGGTTTTCTAAGAAACCACCCGTGTTTGCACACGAGTCTTACCGCTAGTATATATAATAAAAGAAATCATGTGAAGGGCACATAACACTTTATGAGGTGATCTCAATTGTCTTTTCCCACCTAAATAGATAAATATAGATAATATTTTTAATAAGATTCAAATAAAAATATAAATAGATATAGATAATATGATAACAGATCTTGTACAAGACACCAATCTTGTACGAAGTATAGGAGAGAAACTCAGTCGTTATGTAATACCCGTCTTATTTAATTGGGACTTTAATATAAAATACGCATTTTTAAAAGATAATACTTCATTCCTAAAGTTATACAAAATGAAAGTTTACATAATAACCGTATTCAAGTTAACTACCAACTAATTTTTAACATCCCAAAACATCAAGTTAAGTGATTATAACATAAAACATTGTTTTCAACAAGATTAGACAAGCGCGGAAGCTTCAAAAGATAGTGTTCGGTTCTTGAATTGTTGCTTGATCGTCATCCGGAGCATGACCAACATCACCTAAGGTCAAAACTACATCAAATGTTAGTTTTGATAATGTTAGAATGGGTATAAACAAGTTTCATGAGTCAAAACAACAAAATTTAAGCAATTCTCGAAATTAGGGGGCGTCGCCGCAGACAAAGGGGCATCACGCTACACCTAGCCCCCTTTTTGACAGAAAGTTCCTTATTTGTTGCTGCACTTGCCCAACTTAACCTTTTATCAAGTCCAAACTTAAAACCACCATAACTTTTAATCCGTAAGTCCATTTTAGGCGATTCTTTTTCCTACACGTCTGTAATTTAATTACCGACGCATCTATTACATTTATTTTACCAAAAATTTAGTTTACGAACCAATGACTAAAATCACTAATGTGTTTATTCAACCCACCAAATTTGCACCAATTCTACTACCAATGCTATTGTAACCTTAAGGCGCATTTACCCAACATCCGGGGCTTACGATCACAGTCATTTCATTACCAATCTATGGTTTCATGCTTTTGTGATCTATCATCGCCAAAAAGTATTCAAACAACAATTTTACTACTTACTAAACAATTATTCGACCTGTTTGGCTCATTTATGGAATACTCCATTTCTAATGACTACCAAACGCTTTCTAATCTAATTTTAACTCATTAAATCAAGTAGTGAACATTGTCACTTCAACTAATACCAATCTTTATTCTAAAACACAACTGTGAACGATTACAATATCTAATTTGCATAATGTAACGAAACAAGTTACATACCTTCAAAGCACACCCTTCAAACGCGCGTCACCACCGGCTTGTCCACTTGACGCTCCGGTTTCCTTTCCTATAGAGTTTAACCGCAAATCGATTAGAACTCTTTTCTTAACGTATAACACATAGTTCGCCACAATTTTACAAATATGCGTTTTAGCTCTAATTTCCAGTTTTAAGCCTTCTTTTAGGCATTTTTACAAACACCTTATGGGCATAATTTCACACAATTCACAACCAAGTTCATAACTTGTCATCCAACCAAGATTAATCATCATTTAAACATGTTTATATAAATTTTTCATATCATATTCTGAAATCACTTCCTAGAGCTCAAATTACACTAGAGCAACAATCAAAATTCTAGTGTTTAACATGTTCCTACAAAACCCACTTATCACCTTCAATAGTGATTGTGAATTCACAAGAAATAAGCATGATTTCAACAAGTGATTGACTAGGGTTTTACTCCTAGACACAATATCATTCCTATTTCATCCAAACAACATTCATGCAACATAAATTTCGAATTTCTTAGATTCATCTAGAAATTTAGATGGAGCTTTTCTATGAAATTTACATACCTTATGACCCCTTTTCAGAGGAGATCACTATTTTATACTCGGATTTTGATTTGGAACTGAATTTGACCTTCAATTTAGGGAAATTAACATGAACTAGGGTTTGAGGGAGTTCTCCTGGTCGCCCCTGTGTTTCAATCGACCCAGACACACACTTTTGTGTGTGTTTGGATTTTTAATTTTGTTTTAATATTTTAAGTTTCAATTTTAACAACTTTGGCCCCTCTAAAATCCTTTAGTTCATGTTTTAAGTGCTTTAACCCACTTATAAGTCACTACAAGACTTTTACCTAACTAGGTTATTTTTATTCCAAGTTAGTTCTTTTTGTTTATTTACCGACATCATACTTATGATAAAAAAGATTTATATTTTCGGGGTGTTACACATTACACCCAAGATTGATGATTCAAAGTAAGGCGGTGTCAATTTCATAAATCTTCGATTCACACAATTGAAGAAACAAATAGAAAAAGAGTATTATGGTCCTTTCATACTTGAACTCTTTCCCCCTTGATTTTCAAATGGCTATAACTTTTTCATACGTCAATATTTTTTTTTAAATTACACCGTATTAACGAGCATTTTGTTCTCTTTAATTCAAGCAGACTATTGCTATAGTTTTCTTTAAAAAGTTTTATATGATTTTGAATACCCATTATGTGTTTACGTGATTTTGAATACCTAACACATACTACGTGATTTTGAATACCCATTACGTGCTTTATTATAGTATGTGAAACCCCACCAAGTGATTACGTAATTACATTACAATAGTTGACTATGTATTATTACGTGACTATTTGATTTGAATATTCATTACGTGATTTCATTATAGTATTTTATGTGCAACCACATTGAGTGATTACGTAAAAACAAAAATATGTGATATATAATATTTCATTTGGAATACTTAATATTTCAGGTTTAATCTCGTATTAAGGTTAAATTATATACAAAACATTAACTAAATCAACCTATAATAACCACATAATGTCATATATTAGAGATTTAATCACGTAATAAAGAATAAACTATCAAGTTTTTATTATTGAAGTGTGTAATCACGTAATAAGCATAATTTTAATAACATCAGTTATAGTAAATCATATTGAATGTCTAATCCTAGTAATGGATTTATATTGAATGTGTAATCACGAAATGGTTTATGCTAAATGTGTAATTACGTAATGGATATTCAAAATCATGTAGTCATGTGCTAGGCATTCAGAATCACGTAATGGACTAATGGGTATTCAAAATCCCCTAAATTTTTTTAAGTAAACTATAGCAATAGGATGCTCGTGTTAATGAGAAAGAAATGCTTGTTAATACGGTGTGATTTTTTATAAAAAAATATTAACGTATGAAAAGTTATAGCCGTTTGAAAATCAAGGGAGAATGTTGTTCATTTGAGAAAAGACTAAATTACCCTTCCTACCAATGACGCTTGCCCTCCTCTCTTTCTCGCGTAAGCTTCGTCCGTAAATTCTTTCTTGTACATGATCTAGCCTCTAGATAATATATTTTAATACGATTCAAATAAAAAATTTAGAGTTAATAAATGACCTCTATATATTTTTGGAAATTGAATCATATTTTTGGAAACCTTGAAGATTGAAGAAGGAGGATTTAGAGAGAAAAAACAATTGCTGCTCAAACACTAATTCTTTGCCTAACTAGTAATGTCACATCATCAAATGATTCAGAAAAGTTATTATTCTTTAGTATTGGAGATAGATGTTTACGATAAATATAGAAAGGAAGAATTTGAAATACCGTATTAAATGAAAAAAAATCCATAAATTTACATTCTAAAGATGAGGGCAAAGAATTTTGAATGTGACACAAATTCCACTCGAGAACCTTTGACTTTGCTTCAAATCTTCAATCAATAAAATTTATAAATATTTATATGTTTGACTTAGTGAATTGTCCACTAAAAGAAAATTCAAACCAGTTAGACTTTGTAAATTCCACTATATTGCCGTAATAATATTATATTATAAGGGGGCGAAGGCACTCTACGCGTAGGGCTCACATGTTTGAGCTAGTGTGTAGTGTCATAACAGTTCCGCCATCTATAAGGATAGGCAAGGCAGGTTAGTTAAGCTAATAGATTTATCCGTACAAGGGTTGAATTTGTTTGCGAAGTTTGTTGACTTTGAGGTTGATAGGTGAGTTTTGATTGGTTGGTGACTTGGTACATTTAATCTTTTTAAATAAAATAAAATAATTTATGGTATAGGTAGGTGCCGCCAGTGTTTAGTAGCTAATGGGTACTTTGAGTCAAATTTGACATGTTAGGTGTTAGTTGGTTGGAGCTAAGGTAACTAGCCTTACGTGCTCCTTCCTCCCTAATGCATGTTAAAACAGATTGAGGTGCTAGAGTACCCATTATCCTCTTCGTTTTTCTTTTAGTTACAAGAATGTCATCCAATTACATATTTTAACTTCTTCTTTATGGCATTTTTATGATTTACTTTTTTTTGAGGGGCATTTTGGTGTGCGTTCGGTGTGATATGTTTTTATTAATATTTTAAGCCCATTTTACGCATTAGTCAAATTTTAAATTTATAAAACACGATATTATACTAACACTAAACACATACTTCGGCAAGTGCACCCATCGTGAGCGTAGTATAGCGTTAGTAAGATACTGAGGTCGTCCAAGGACACAAGAGCTTTTAGTACCAGTTTATCCTCAACCTCTAATAGATCTAATTTTTTGAGAAAAGTTTTGAAATATAAAAATAAAACTAAAAATGAAAAAATAAATAAAATAAAAACAGATAGACAAGATAGAATCACATAGATCCAACTCGTCTTTAATGTATCCTTTGATGATTTTCACACTTTCGAACTTTTTAAGGGATTATCTTAGTTATAGTAGTAGGCCCCTCTTTTGAAGGTGACGTTACCCTTAACCCAGTGATTTGAGTCAGCAGGGATACAATCTCAAAAGGTCGGAATATTGAAAGATAATTAAGTAAGTTATTAATACGAAAAGTGGTAGGCCCCTCTTTTGAAGGTGACGTTACCCTCGGCTAAGTGGTTTGAGTCAGCAAGGATATAATCCCAAGAAGCCGGTTTAAAGTATTAATAGTAGTTTACATGTGAGGGGTTCGAGTTATTCGCACCTCCGCCATCCAATACCAGTGGATATTGAAGAAGGTCCTAGTAAGCTTGAACCAGGTCCTTGCAGGATCTATACACTGAACAAGGCAATAACCTTATTAAACCCTTCCCCTAACCCCCAACCAGGTAGTCAACGTGCCTTTATATAGACCGTAAAGACACGAATGATGCAATCTTTTACTTTATATAGACAGTAAAATAACTTCAAGACACCACGGAAAAATTATAAAGAAAATTCACCTTCAACATAAGAAACTAGTTATTAAAGTCATTAACACAAACCTAAATAAAAAGTGTTGAAAGATTAAAAATCAAAAGTAATACATAAAAGACTTGTCTTCACCAAGTAATGTAAGAGGCTTAACCAAACATGACCTTTGATTGGCGAGAACCCTTACAATCAATCTTGGATCCCGAGACTACTACACACTCTAAAGATGGATGATGTATGATGGTAGTGGGTGTTGGTGTTATAGTGGTGGTGGAGTGGTGGCAAAGTGGGAGAGTGGTGGTTTTCCAAGTGATGTTTTTCAAGAGAACCAAACACCCCTATTTATAGCCAGAATAGAGATCTGGCCACAGTCCCGTGCCCGCTGGGTACGACCCCGTGGTCACTCCTTTCTCGTCCTTCATTAATTGCAGCTGTCAGCAGAGGGCCTCACACACGCCCCCATGGCCTCTGGACACGGCCCCGTGGTCAACTCTTCGCAATACTATCAAGATTCTGCAAATCTTAGAGTTGACCACGCCCCGTGGTGAGCTGGGCACGACCCCGTGTTGGGCAGAGAAGCTTCTGCAGGCTTTGTCTTCTTGTGTCAGGGCTGACCGCGCCCCGTGGTGAGCTGGGCACGGCCCCGTGGTCAGCTTCTGTCTTCTTGTTTTTGCTTTGTGAGATGTTGCCGAGGGGTCAGGCATGACACATTATTCCTTCTTCTTGTATTTATGTTGGTATTTGCCTGCTTATTTGTTCCTTTTGTTCTTTTAAGCTCATTTGGTCCTGTAAATTCAAAAGGAAGAAATAAATGCGCTTTTTCCAACATTAGTACTAAAAAAGGGTTGATTTTATGCCTCTATTGATGTAATTTATATGTTGCATTTTGTATACATCAAATACACTTGAATCTTTGCTTGTCCTTAAACAAAACTCTTTAAATGTGGCTTACATACCCAAATGGAATATGTAAAGAAGAAGTTTTGTGGCTTATCTTGAGTGTCGGGAATCCAAGATCTTTATTTAATTTTGTTTTTATTTTATTTACAATCCTATTCGTCATGATTTATTTAGAACAGCTTGTTAAGAAAAATTATTTATTTGGGCATAACATGCCTCTTTAAAAATCTATTTATATACAAGTTCACATACCTCAGGTGAGATCACTCAACATTTGGCCGATTATGTATTTTTGTGAAACACTCGATACCGACATGGAACTTACTTCTACCATATGCATGCCAAGCGATCAAACCTCCTCCTTTTTAAATATAAACCTTTGTAAATATGAAGAGGATTTTGGGAAGGGTTAGGCTTGGGCTAAGGATAGGTTGTTTTTGGTTAGTGGTTAGTAAAAATGGCGAAAAGCGTAAAAAGCGTCGGTCGTCGTAAAACTTTTTGTTTTTGTGACTTTTATTCAAACTAAGCATATTCAAACAAGATTTCTTTGTGGAACTTGTTTGTTTATTGCAAGACTTTCATTTTTTTTCATGTCACAAGATAACCGAGCTTTTTACTAAAACAAAGGGGTTTGAAAAGAAAAAGGTTTTGCTGGGTAATGGGTGTTTGTTTTGTGGGTTTTGAAACGAAAAGGTTTAGGCTCAAAGGGGTTAACTAGGGGGATTTTGGGTAGGTGATAAAAAAAGTAAAAAATAATGGTTTTGAAAGGAAAATGGGTTAGTCCTAATCCCTCTATCATTTACTTACTTGGGTTCAAGTTGGTAACGATCGGGAATGTATCGTCTTGGTAAGTTCTAGAGTCGTAAGAACCAAGCGGCTATTCACACAAGAAATGAAAAAATGAGCATTTAGTTTAAAGATATATGCATGTATGCTCAATAAAGTCTCAAAACTCACTTGTTGTGGGAATGAGTTTATAATGTGATCAAGTATATATAATCAAATTTTAATTAGATTTGTGATGCCTTTTCATAATTTTCTTATTTGGTTCTTTTTATCACGACGCTATCAGTTGTAAATTTGTAAAAACATAACTTTTTTAGAACTTGTTATTCCCAAATTAAACCAAGATAAGTAAAAAGAATGAAAAATTTTGAAAAGATTTGGGGTGATTAGCGGTTCCAATACGAGTTTTGTGTAAGGCTTGTTATTAGAACTTGCAAGATTCAAGGTTTTAGCATCCCCCTCCCCACACACTTAAATTACACATTGTCCTCAATGTGTCCAAAAATAAGTTTTTCGTAAGATTTTATGTTACTGGGTAGCTAAACACCGGGTGTGGTGGGCTGACCACGGCCCCGTGGTCAGATTACCAGTAACAGAAAGTTACAAAAGGTTAACCACGGGGTGTGCCCAATGGACACGACCCGTGGTCAGTTACCTCTTAGAAAATTTTTCTGCAGAACCCTAGGCACGGGGGCGTGTTGGGTGGCCACGGCCCCGTGCTGCACATGCTATAGTGCTGGAAATTTGTCGGGAAGCTCTTGTTTACGTGCATGGGGTCCCTTTTTCAACTTCCCTTTGCCATCTTCAATCCTTCTTTGAGTGTTTATTATCCCGACTAATTTATAAACTTAAAAATAAAAGCATTAACTAAGAACTAAACTAAATTTTAAACATGATTGTCCTTTCAAAATAAAAGAAGCCATACTTTTGATTGTTCATATGTTTAAGTAAACTAAATTTATTAATTTATAATCCATGCAATGCCTCCATGGTGCGCCACGTTTACAAGGGTCCTTGGCTAGACCCACCGTATCGGGTGGTTCTGGCTCATCTTCAATTAGGGGGTCGTCATTGCCAATTGGATATTTCATTGATTGGTCAAGATCGACATACCTTTTGTCGGCCCCCAATTGAATTGGTAGGTTGTTTTGATTTCGGGTGGTCAAGGCTTGATGGGTTTTCACAAAAGGTTGTCCCAACACAAGTGGAGCATCATCAATAATGACGAAGTCGGTTGGGACTACCGTTTGATTTGTTTGTACTAACGCATCCTCAACTACTCCCGTTGATTTTATTACCATCCAATTAGAAAGAAAAATGGGGATTTAAAGTGGAGAAAAATCACTAATACTTAATTTTTCGAAAATATAGTTTAGCGTTATATTAACACAAAGATATTTATCAACCGTAATATTACTAGTAAAGGTGTTTCGAAAGAAACATGGAACCGGTGTAATGTTAATTTCAAATAGGTCATCTTTTATTAGCGTAGTTTGACCGTTTGTTAACTTAATGCTTACCATTTTTTCAATTTTAGTGTTAGTGTTTAACTCTTTTAAAAACTTAGCGTGAGTAGGTACCAAACAATGGTTTTCGAAAGAAGGTGGTAAGAGATTAATTTCTTGAAAAATTGACTCTTTTCAAAAATTATCATTTTCGGACTTACCTTTTTCGTCGTTTGGTTCATGCGTCGGTTTTTCACTTACTTGTTCTTCCATTTTTACTTCTTCTATTATTACTTCTTTAGCACAAATTGCCTCTTCCCTCTCGCGGGATTCTTTTATATAGCGTTCGATATCTTTGAGGTGTTGTATTATTCTCTCGGCTTAGGGGATAAGTGTCCCAAAAGCTTTAGTGCGGAAGTTCAAACCTTGGTCCTTCATAAAACTCATATGAGGTAAATCGTTCATATCATTGTTCCTCATAGTGAGTGTATAAGGGAGATGATTCATACCTTGGTTCCTCATGGTATGTGTATGAGGTGGATGATTCATACCTTGGTTCCTCATGGTATGTGTATGAAGTGGATGGCTCGAAAAGGTCACAATATTACACCGAGTGAGGGTTACCGCAAATGGTACAATATTCTTCTTCATAATCATCCTCTTAGTAGTAAGTGTATTGATCCATGAGAATCACACAGCAGATCATAAAGTCTCGAGACCAGAAAACAAAATAAAAAACTGAAACAGAGGCTCACCACGGCTCCGTGGTCAGTGAACATGGCCCGTGGTCAGATCCTGTTTCTAAGCGTTTTGAAAAATGTTACTGGTTATGTGCAACACGGGGGCATGTTCAGTAAGCACGGCCCCGTGTTCAGACTACTGTTATGCAAAAATTCTAAAAAATAAAAAAATGTGCGCGTATTTTGAAAAGGTTTTGAAAAATGATTAGGCCGTCGATTTTAAGCTTTCATAAAATGCTTGTGTCCCCAACAATGGCGCCAAAAACTAGGTGTGTGTTCGGTGTGATATGTTTTTATTAATATTTTAAGCACATTTTACGCATTAGTGAAGTTTTAAATTTATAAAACACGATATTATACTAACACTAAATACACACTTGGGCAAGTGCACCCATCGTGAGCATAGTATAGCGTTAGTAAGATACCGAGGTCGTCCAAGGACACAAGAGCTTTTAGTACCGGTTTACCCTCAACGTCTAATCGATCTAATTTTTGAGAAAAGTTTTAAAACATAAAAATAAAACTAAAAATGAAAAGATAAATAAAATAAAAAAAGATAGATAAGATAGAATCACTTGGATCCAACTCGTCTTTAATGTATCCTTTGATGATTTTCGCACTTTCGAACTTTTTAAGGGATTATCTTAGTTATAGTAGTAGGCCCCTCTTTTGAAGGTTGCGTTACCCTCAACCTAGTGGTTTGAGTCAGCAGGGATACAATCCCAAAGGGTCGGAATATTGAAAGATAATTAAGTAAGTTATTAATGCGAAAAGTGGTAGGCCCCTCTTTTGAAGGTGACGTTACCCTCAACTAAGTGGTTTGAGTCAGTAAGGATACAATCCCAAGAAGCCGGTTTAAAATATTAATAGTAGTTTACATATGAGGGGTTCAAGCTATTCGCACCCCCGCCATCCAATACCAGTGGGTATTGAAGGAGGTTATAGTAAGCTTGAACCAGGTCCTTGCAGGATCTATACACTGAACAAGGCAAGAACCTTAGCAAACCATTCCCTTAACCCCCGACCAGGTAGTCAACGTGCCTTTGTACAGACCGTAGAGACACGAATGATGCAATCTTTTACTTTATATAGACAGTAAAGTAACTTCAAGACACTGAGGAAAAATGATAAAGAAAATTCACCTTCAACATAAGAAACTAGTTATTAAAGTCATTAATACAAACCCAAATAAAAAGTGCAGAAAGATTACAAATCAAAAGTAATACATACAAGACTTGTCTTCACCAAGTGATGTAAGAGGCTTAACCAAACATGGCCTTTGATTGGCGAGAACCCTTACAACACACACTCTAAAGATGGATGATGGATGATGGTGGTGGGTGTTGGTGTTGTAGTGGTGGAGTGGTGACAAAGTGGGAGAGTAGTGGTTTGCCAAGGGATGCCTTTTAAGAGAACCAAGCGTCCCTATTTATAGCCAGAATAGAGCTCTGGCCACGGCCCCGTGCCCGCTGGGCACGACCCCGTGGTCATTCCTTTCTCTTCCTTCTTTAATTGCAGTTGTCAGCAGAGGGCCCCACACGCCCCTGTGGCCTCTAGACACGGCCCCATGGTCAACTCTTCGCTGTACTATCAAGATTCTACAAATCTTAGAGTTGACCACACCCCGTGGTGAGCTGGGCACGGCCCCGTGGTGGGCGTAGAAGCTTCTGCAGGCTTTGTCTTCTTGTGTCAGGGCTGACCACTCCCCGTGGTGAGCTGGGCACGGCCCCGTGGTCAGCTTTTGTCTTCTTTTTTTTGCTTTGGGAGGTGCTGCCGAGGGGTCAGGCATGTCACGTTATTCCTTCTTCTTGTATTTATGTTGGTATTTGGCTGCTTATTTGTTCTTTTAAGCTCATTTCGTCCTGTAAATTCAAAAAGAAGAAAGAAACGTGTTTTTTCCAACATTAGTACTAAAAAATGGTTTGTTTTATGACTATATTGATGTAATTTATATGTTGCATTTTGTACACATCACATTTTTTTATCATCTTACATTTTTTTTAATGTTTTGACTAAAATTCTTTTTTCTAATGTTTTGACTGTCAGGTTTTTGGTTCTTATCATTTTGCCCCCTTCAACTTTTGTTAGTTTTATTAAACAAGTTACATTCTTACCCCTTGAATTTTAATGAATTTATTAAGCATCTCTTGAACTCTAATAAGGTTATTATTACATCTTTTAAACCGTTTTACACTCGTACAATGCTACAATATATTTTTAAGTTTCATGTTGATCCTTAACACTTTAAATAATTTAAACCGTTTTACACTCGTACAATGCTACAATATATTTTTAAGTTTCATGTTGATCCTTTACACTTTAAATAATATGAGCCTTTAACCTAACAGTTTTATCTTCCTCTTATAACTTTCGTTAGTTAGTTCTTTTACAACTAAATTCGCGATACAATTTTTTAGAAAACGGACCAATCCAGTACCCGCCGAAAAAAATTATTAGTTTACTTTTGCGTTATTTAACATTGATGTTTTAAAACTAATCATTATTAATTAGGACAAGTTGACTTTGAATATATAATGTAATGTAATATAGTAGTTTAAATACTAATCTTTACGGTTTGGTTCGTACATGAATTCTCCGCTTTAAGAATAGCCACCAGCCTCCCCCTTTTGTGTCGAATCCCTTGAAGTCGTAAGAACTATCTTATTCGAAGATCCATAACCCTAGAGATTTACCATATTTCACATAACGTACAGTATCATAGCAGAGAATCACATTACATCACATAACCCTAGCTAGCATAACAAGTATTTACATCTGATTACTTAAACAATTCTATAATACGAGCTCCATTATCATTAGTTACTCTATCCAGTGTTGGCTACAACATTTCGTCAACCAACATTTTACTATTAAAATATGTAACGTATCATGTAGGTTAATTCATATATTAAAAACGTACATGACAAGGCAACTTTCATATTAGAAGTCTTCTCATTTCCCGACCCATTGGTTTTACCTTTAGATGTTGTTTGTTTTTTCAGAGGTAAAACGTCTACCGTTTGCGGACCACATCTGCAGACATCTGTAGCAGAAGAGGTGAACCAAACCTCTGCAGTCTGCAAGAAGAAAACTGTTTTTTTTTACTTCTGCATACTGTGTCAATTGTCATACACACACTTTTTAGTTTTCATAACCAAAACATCATAATTTCAACATTTACACGCTCAAATTCTACATTCTCCATACAAAATATAAACATTTTAAACCTAATTCACTCAATACCACAAGAATATATATGACAGTAAATCGAAATACTCAAAAACACATATTATTATCATCAACTACACATAACTTGTCATACCCCCAAAATACCACCTAGGGAATGTCCCTGTTAGGCGTGCGGCATACCAATAACGAGCCACTAATTACATTGAATGTGTACAAGTTTCAAAATAAAATCCTTAATTATTAATAAAATACCATCAACAAGTTTAAGTGAAAACCAAAGTATTTAGCGGAAGCAAAATTTGTGACAACTCGACCTTTCGACTTTAAATGCACGTTGACTTTGACCATTGACTTTGACTGTTTGACTTGTTTGACTTGTAATTGTACGCGTGGTGTGGTAATGAAACGTTTTGTCGGTTGTGTATATATGTGATTACTTGCTTTGTAAAATATAATATTAGAATTATTATAGAACACTTAATCACGAATCGAGATGTAAAATATTATCAAACAAACTAGACGAAACAAAATTGTTATTTGCCATCCAACCCACTCGACGAAACATAAGTGTTTCGCCGAGAGCCCAAATTCGCCAAAGCCCAATACGGCCCAAACGTGTATGCGTAAAAGAATATATATATGTGATTAGGGAACGGTTATGAAACTTCTAAAAACCCTAGAGCCTCCTCATCCATTCGACGGCAACCTGGTGATCTCGAAATAGCAATCACGTTTAGGGAACGATCAAGTTATTCCTCATTCGCTGTGGTTAGTGTTAGTCATCACCCTATTATGTGATTTAAAAATACTTTTGACTACTGTTTGACTGCATTGGTTAATGATCATCACGTGTTGTTCATACTCAGTAATATTATCCTCTCAAAGTGGTTATATGTTTTTATAGAGTCTCGGTTCTTGTGATATGATCGGTGTATATTGATGACGATTGGAATATATGTGCATAATATATAGATCGGTCCAATCACGTCTAGGTCGGCTAGCCTTGTGTTCCGTGTATGTTCCAAGACTGATTAATCAAATATATTTGTTTAAATAGTTGTTCAACTCACAAAGCAGTTTGGTCCAATAATACTTGGATGGTTGAAATGTGTCAGCCGCTATGTTATATGGCATTGGGCAAAATTGTTGGCTTGTTAAAATTGGTCCAATCGAACTTGTATGGCATAACACACTTAAATACATTAAATGACTAATGATTAATGTGCAGTGTATATGCATGTGATTATTTAAATGTTGCATGTGCAAATGGCGGCTGGCAACATGTCTGTTGATGTAGGGCTCAAAATCATTTGTTAGTAGGTTGAGGTTGCAAAGGGGCATGTGGCTTTGGGCGGCCCAAGGGCTCCGATTGGTGGGTTAGGGCGGCTAAAAAGGGGGTATTGGTTACTCTCTTGGCCCACTAATATTAAAGAACAAAATGATAAATGGCTAACCTTTCACGTGAGCATCTATAAGTCATTTGACTTATATATTTTTCGGCCCTATAGCATTTGGCGGTGGTCACTTAGGTCGGCCACTTGAGTCTTGTGTCATGATTATTTGGTAAAACAGTTTGGCTTTGACGAAACAAAAGTGTGTTTCGCCAAAGGGGATCTTGACGAGACAGAAAGTGTTTCGCCAAGGAGAAATTGACGAAATAGGATTTGTGATTCGCCAAGGAACTTGTTTCGCCAAAAGAATGATTGACGAAACAGATTATGTTTCGTCAACCTGTGTTTCGCCAAAAATCCTTGTTTCGCCAACTTAGTTATTTTTGCACAGTAACATGTTTTAACCCTGTTAAAAGTTAACGGGATTATTTAACTACTGTTAAGTGTTGTTCATAACTTATGTGATAACAACTACATGCTGGTACTTGTATGATTACCTATACGTGCTCAACTTGGATATGAACTGATTGTGTATACGTGCATACTCTAGGACGTGACTGAGTATTCGTGAGCACATAGTTTAGCATACCGAGCAAACCAAGGTGAGTTCACACCCTTACTAAGGCATGGGATTCCCAAGGGCTTGGGAATGGGATTGAAGGAAAAAGAAGGAATAGATTCGTACTGACACTGATACTAGACTACCATACCACTGTCCTCGGTTATGCAGGACACATACGTATACTATTCACTGTCCTCGGTTGTGCAGGACACATACTTACCCTCTACGTAGACTCATACTTACTACTATCCTCGGTTGTGAAGGATACCTATACTTAATACTATCCTCGGATGTGAAGGATACTTATACTCATTACTATCCTCGGATGTGAAGGATACTTATGCTTATTACTATCCTCAGTTGTGAAGGATACCTATGGTTACGAGTAGTCTAGTGGTTATACAACATGGGAAGCCCCCACCAATAGAACGTACTAACGGCCCAGTAGTGCCACCTGTTACAAACGAACTTACTATTACGCTTTTACTTTCTGTGAACTCGCTCAACTAGTTGTTGATCCTCTGTTACATGCCTTGCAGGTCGTTAGGTATATGGAGCTTGCACATGGAGGAGCGGGTCGTTGTGGGCTTGGATCGCGATTATCTTATTAAACACTTATGACATTTCGTACTTAATTACGTTGGGTTTTGATTATACGCTTCCGCTAAACAATGATAACTTACTTATGTTTTGGAAACACCTATCATATGGATTTGGTTTGGATGATATTGCAATTACTTTTATTTTATACAATGTTCTATATGATTGGTGGCTTGATCCTGGTCAGTCACGCTCCCAAGCGGTGATACTCCGCAGGTGGATTTTGGGGGTGTGACAGATTGGTATCAGAGCCATTGGTTATAGAGAACTTGGTTTTAATATGGGGAAACGTTTTTATTAAAACCAGACTATAACCAGAACAGTGCTCTCAACGATCCACAACGACGCTTCGCTCCACGTGCAAGACTCGACATCCTAGGTAATAAGGTTTATGTTTATTACCTGTTTACTAGAACTACTTAGAACTTTGCTCGTAGTATGCTTACATTATTTTGCTCACTACTTGTTATTGCTTAAGAACACCTATGTGCTTACACTCTTCTGTCATCGCACTATTCGCGAACCTTTCTCACTTATGTTGCCTTTGATGTGAAGATCAATGGCCGGAAGAATCAACATGACTCAAGCCCAGCTAGAGGCTCTTGTTCAAGCTCAAGTTGCTGCGGCACTTGCAGCTGCTCAAGCAGGTAGAATACCCTGCAGTATAAACACACACTAGGATCTTTAGATCCTACATAAATTCTCGTATTTAACTTTGTCCTATTCGTACACAATAGGTCAACACGCGCAGCAGCCTGTCTGCACTTTCAAGAATTTCATGGATTGTCGCCCTAGCACGTTCAGTGGCACTGAAGGAGCGGTTGGACTCCTCCACTGGTTTGAAAAGCTCGAGTCTGTGTTCGAGATGTGTGAATGCCCTGAGGCTCGCAGGGTTAAGTTTGCCACTGGTACTTTGGAAGGGGTCGCGTTGACTTGGTGGAACGCGCAGGTGCAGGTCCTAGGGTTGGCAGCTGCTAACGCCACCCCTTGGAATGACTTCAAGGAATTGATTAAGCGTGAATACTGCACTCGGGAAGACATCCACAAGCTGGAGGATGAGTTCTATCATTTGAAGATGACTGGGTCAGAGATCGAGGCTTATACCAAGAGATCGAACGAGCTGGCTGTGCTGTGTCCAACCATGGTAGACCCTCCATACAAGCGTATTGAGTTATATCTCAAGGGTTTGGCGCCAGAAATCCAGAGCCATGTAACATCGGCTAATCTCGACAACATTCAGGCTATTCAGCGCCTCGCTCACCGCATCACAGATCAGGCAGTGGATCAGAACAGACTGCCAAAGCGTATCAGTGCTACTGCTACCGCTACTGCTTCTACTACCCTTGCTACTCCCAGTGAAAGCAAGCGAAAATGGGATGGGGATTCTAGCAAGGGGTCAGCTTCAGTGCAGTCACAAGCTCAGCAACGAAAGACAGACAGTTACCAGAGTCCCAGTCAGCACTCCTCAGGCAGCCACAGACAGGGGGGATATCGAGGAAACCTCCCGAAGTGTAACACCTGCAACAAGCACCATAGTGGCCAGTGTAATAAGGGTCGCTGGCAGAGATGCCTCAAGATGGGTCATGAGGCCAAAGATTGTAGAAGCCCTCGACCTGCGAACCAGAATCAGCAGCAGCCTCAGGCACAGCAGAATCAGCAGCAGGGCAACAAAGGGTGTTTTCATTGCGGTGCCGAGGGTCACTTCAAAAGGCACTGCCCTCAGCTGAACAGGAACCAGAACAACAACAACAATCATAACAACAACCAGGGCAACGGGAACAACAACAACAACAACGGGGGAAACAACAACAATGGCAATGATGCAAGGGGTCGTGTGTTTGTGTTGGGGCAGGGTGATGCCAGAAATGATCCCAACGTCGTTATGGGTAAGTTTCTTCTCGACGATATCTATGTTACTATTTTGTTTGATTCGGGTGCGGATACGAGTTATATGTCTTTGAAAATGAGTAAATTGTTAAAACGTGCACCAACACCCCTAAACACCAAACATGTCGTAGAACTAGCAAATGGTAAAAGCGTAGAAGCCACACAGATAGTTAAGGGTTGCAGCATTGTCTTA
Organism: Helianthus annuus; assembly: GCF_002127325.2. Lineage (NCBI taxonomy): Eukaryota > Viridiplantae > Streptophyta > Magnoliopsida > Asterales > Asteraceae > Helianthus > Helianthus annuus. The sequence continues at coordinate 84,149,655 of NC_035447.2, forward strand.
GCTGGTCAGGCCTTCTCCATCGACCTTATTCCTATTGTTCTGGGTAGTTTCGACATCGTCATCGGCATGGATTGGTTATCTAAGCAGCAGGCAGAGATTCTATGTAAGGAGAAGATCATTCGTATTCCTCGTTCGGGAAAGGAACCTCTCGAAGTCCAAGGCGACAAGAGTGGTGCTGTGGTTGGCATCATCTCTTTCCTAAAGGCTCAGAAATGTTTACGAAAGGGTCATACGGCTATCTTGGCACTGGTTACTGATGCAGCTTCGAAAGAGAAAAGAATTGAAGATATTCCTGTAGTACGCGAATTTCCTCAGGTATTTCCTGAAGATTTACCTGGTCTACCGCCTCATCGCCAGGTCGAGTTTCAAGTCGAGCTAACTCCAGGAGCGGCACCTATAGCCCGTGCACCGTATCGTTTAGCTCCAACGGAATTGGAAGAACTGTCAAAGCAGCTACAAGAGCTCTTGGATAAGGGTTTCATTCGTCCAAGCTCTTCGCCTTGGGGAGCTCCAGTACTATTCGTGAAGAAGAAGGATGGCACTTTCAGAATGTGCATTGATTATCGCGAGCTGAACAAGGTCACAGTGAAGAACCGCTATCCTCTTCCTCGTATTGACGACTTATTCGACCAGTTGCAAGGGTCGAGTTACTACTCCAAGATAGACTTGAGGTCAGGTTACCATCAGCTGAGAGTCCGGGATGAGGACGTCTCCAAGACAGCATTCAGAACTCGCTACGGCCATTACGAGTTTCTGGTCATGCCATTCGGGCTTACGAACGCGCCTGCAGTCTTCATGGATCTTATGAACAGGGTGTGCAAACCTTATCTTGACAAGTTCGTCATTGTCTTCATCGACGACATTCTGATCTACTCCAAGAGTCAGGAGGAGCACGAGCAGCACTTACGTCTTATCTTGGAACTCCTTCGGAAGGAACAGCTGTACGCCAAGTTTTCTAAATGCGACTTCTGGCTTCGTGAAGTCCACTTCTTAGGCCATGTGGTGAACAGGGATGGGATCCATGTCGACCCATCCAAGGTAGATTCGATCAGAAACTGGCCTGCACCGCGTACACCGACGGAAATACGCCAATTTTTGGGTTTGGCGGGTTATTACAGGCGATTTATAAAAGATTTCTCCAAGATCGCACAACCACTTACACTACTGACACAGAAGGGTGTCACCTACCGTTGGGGAGATTCTCAGGAAACGGCTTTTCAGTACCTAAAGGATAGGCTTTGCAGTGCGCCTATTCTCTCATTGCCAGAGGGCACGGAAGATTTCGTGGTCTATTGTGACGCATCGATACAGGGGCTTGGTTGTGTATTGATGCAGCGGGATAAAGTTATTGCCTACGCTTCGCGGCAACTCAAGATTCATGAACGGAACTACACGACGCACGATTTAGAGCTGGGAGCTGTTGTTTTCGCGCTTAAGATATGGCGACACTACCTGTACGGTACCAGGTGCACGATTTATACCGATCACAGGAGTCTCGAGCATATCCTTAAGCAAAAGGATTTGAACATGCGTCAACGGGGATGGGTTGAACTACTGAATGATTATGAATGCGCCATCAAGTACCATCCAGGCAAGGCCAATGTTGTGGCTGACGCCCTCAGTCGGAAAGACACTCTACCGAAGCGCGTGCGAGCGTTACAGCTTACTATCCAGTCTAGTCTTCCTTCTCAGATACGAGCTGCTCAGATGGAAGCTCTGAAACCCGAAAACGTCACAGCTGAAGCCTTACGCGGTTCAAGGCAACAAATGGAACAGAAGGAAGACGGCGCCTACTATGTAACGGTGCGTATTTGGGTCCCACTTTATGGCGGTCTACGCGAGCTCGTAATGGATGAAGCTCACAAGTCTCGCTACTCGGTACATCCAGGGTCGGATAAAATGTACCACGACATCAAAACAACATATTGGTGGCCTAGCATGAAGGCCCACATCGCTACTTACGTCGGCAAGTGTTTGACATGTGCAAGGGTCAAAGTGGAATATCAGAAACCAGCGGGTCTACTTCAACAGCCTAGGATACCACAGTGGAAATGGGAAGAAATTTCCATGGATTTCGTTACGGGCTTACCTAGATCCCAGCGTGGGAACGATACGATATGGGTGATCGTGGATCGACTCACCAAGTCTGCACACTTCCTAGCGATAAAGGAAACGGATAAGTTCTCCACTCTCGCAGACATCTACCTTAAAGAAGTAGTTTCAAGGCACGGGGTGCCCATCTCCATCATTTCGGATCGCGATGCACGATTCACGTCAGAGCTATGGCAAGCGATGCACAAATCTTTCGGCTCAAAGCTAGACATGAGCACGGCATATCACCCTCAGACGGACGGGCAGTCTGAGCGAACGATTCAAACTCTTGAAGACATGCTCCGGGCATGTGTTATCGATTTCGGCAACAGCTGGGAAAAGCACCTCCCTTTAGTGGAGTTTTCGTACGATAATAGTTATCACACCAGCATTCAAGCCGCTCCATTCGAGGCATTGTACGGGCGTAAATGCCGATCACCTCTCTGTTGGGCAGAGGTGGGGGATAGTCAAATTACGGGTCCAGAGATTGTAGTGGACGCCACAGAAAAGATTGCACAGATACGACAACGTATGGCGGCAGCACGTGACCGTCAGAAAGCCTACGCGGATAAGCGTAAAAGGCCTTTGGAATTTCAGGTCGGGGACCGGGTATTGTTGAAAGTTTCACGCTGGAAGGGTGTGGTACGTTTTGGCAAACGGGGTAAATTAAATCCGCGATATGTTGGACCATTCGAAATCATTGAGAAAATCGGCAAGGTAGCCTACAGATTGAACTTACCAGCAGAACTCGGGGCAGTTCACAATGTCTTTCACGTGTCGAATCTGAAGAAGTGCCTATCAGATGAAACCCTCATAATTCCTTTTAAGGAACTCACTATCGACGAGCGGTTGCAGTTCGTCGAGGAACCTGTTGAAATTACGGACCGGGATGTGAAGGTCCTCAAACACAAGAGAATCCCTCTTGTTCGAGTTCGTTGGAACTCCCGACGTGGCCTAGAGTACACCTGGGAACGCGAAGACCAAATGAAAGAAAAGTATCCCCAGTTATTCGGAACCAATACAACCACTGCTGAGGCTGAATAATATGAGCCTTTAACCTAACAGTTTTATCTTCCTCTTATAACTTTCGTTAGTTAGTTCTTTTACAACTAAATTCGCGATACAATTTTTTAGAAAACGGACCAATCCAGTACCCGCCGAAAAAAATTATTAGTTTACTTTTGCGTTATTTAACATTGATGTTTTAAAACTAATCATTATTAATTAGGACAAGTTGACTTTGAATATATAATGTAATGTAATATAGTAGTTTAAATACTAATCTTTACGGTTTGGTTCGTACATGAATTCTCCGCTTTAAGAATAGCCACCAGCCTCCCCCTTTTGTGTCGAATCCCTTGAAGTCGTAAGAACTATCTTATTCGAAGATCCATAACCCTAGAGATTTACCATATTTCACATAACGTACAGTATCATAGCAGAGAATCACATTACATCACATAACCCTAGCTAGCATAACAAGTATTTACATCTGATTACTTAAACAATTCTATAATACGAGCTCCATTATCATTAGTTACTCTATCCAGTGTTGGCTACAACATTTCGTCAACCAACATTTTACTATTAAAATATGTAACGTATCATGTAGGTTAATTCATATATTAAAAACGTACATGACAAGGCAACTTTCATATTAGAAGTCTTCTCATTTCCCGACCCATTGGTTTTACCTTTAGATGTTGTTTGTTTTTTCAGAGGTAAAACGTCTACCGTTTGCGGACCACATCTGCAGACATCTGTAGCAGAAGAGGTGAACCAAACCTCTGCAGTCTGCAAGAAGAAAACTGTTTTTTTTACTTCTGCATACTGTGTCAATTGTCATACACACACTTTTTAGTTTTCATAACCAAAACATCATAATTTCAACATTTACACGCTCAAATTCTACATTCTCCATACAAAATATAAACATTTTAAACCTAATTCACTCAATACCACAAGAATATATATGACAGTAAATCGAAATACTCAAAAACACATATTATTATCATCAACTACACATAACTTGTCATACCCCCAAAATACCACCTAGGGAATGTCCCTGTTAGGCGTGCGGCATACCAATAACGAGCCACTAATTACATTGAATGTGTACAAGTTTCAAAATAAAATCCTTAATTATTAATAAAATACCATCAACAAGTTTAAGTGAAAACCAAAGTATTTAGCGGAAGCAAAATTTGTGACAACTCGACCTTTCGACTTTAAATGCACGTTGACTTTGACCATTGACTTTGACTGTTTGACTTGTAATTGTACGCGTGGTGTGGTAATGAAACGTTTTGTCGGTTGTGTATATATGTGATTACTTGCTTTGTAAAATATAATATTAGAATTATTATAGAACACTTAATCACGAATCGAGATGTAAAATATTATCAAACAAACTAGACGAAACAAAATTGTTATTTGCCATCCAACCCACTCGACGAAACATAAGTGTTTCGCCGAGAGCCCAAATTCGCCAAAGCCCAATACGGCCCAAACGTGTATGCGTAAAAGAATATATATATGTGATTAGGGAACGGTTATGAAACTTCTAAAAACCCTAGAGCCTCCTCATCCATTCGACGGCAACCTGGTGATCTCGAAATAGCAATCACGTTTAGGGAACGATCAAGTTATTCCTCATTCGCTGTGGTTAGTGTTAGTCATCACCCTATTATGTGATTTAAAAATACTTTTGACTACTGTTTGACTGCATTGGTTAATGATCATCACGTGTTGTTCATACTCAGTAATATTATCCTCTCAAAGTGGTTATATGTTTTTATAGAGTCTCGGTTCTTGTGATATGATCGGTGTATATTGATGACGATTGGAATATATGTGCATAATATATAGATCGGTCCAATCACGTCTAGGTCGGCTAGCCTTGTGTTCCGTGTATGTTCCAAGACTGATTAATCAAATATATTTGTTTAAATAGTTGTTCAACTCACAAAGCAGTTTGGTCCAATAATACTTGGATGGTTGAAATGTGTCAGCCGCTATGTTATATGGCATTGGGCAAAATTGTTGGCTTGTTAAAATTGGTCCAATCGAACTTGTATGGCATAACACACTTAAATACATTAAATGACTAATGATTAATGTGCAGTGTATATGCATGTGATTATTTAAATGTTGCATGTGCAAATGGCGGCTGGCAACATGTCTGTTGATGTAGGGCTCAAAATCATTTGTTAGTAGGTTGAGGTTGCAAAGGGGCATGTGGCTTTGGGCGGCCCAAGGGCTCCGATTGGTGGGTTAGGGCGGCTAAAAAGGGGGTATTGGTTACTCTCTTGGCCCACTAATATTAAAGAACAAAATGATAAATGGCTAACCTTTCACGTGAGCATCTATAAGTCATTTGACTTATATATTTTTCGGCCCTATAGCATTTGGCGGTGGTCACTTAGGTCGGCCACTTGAGTCTTGTGTCATGATTATTTGGTAAAACAGTTTGGCTTTGACGAAACAAAAGTGTGTTTCGCCAAAGGGGATCTTGACGAGACAGAAAGTGTTTCGCCAAGGAGAAATTGACGAAATAGGATTTGTGATTCGCCAAGGAACTTGTTTCGCCAAAAGAATGATTGACGAAACAGATTATGTTTCGTCAACCTGTGTTTCGCCAAAAATCCTTGTTTCGCCAACTTAGTTATTTTTGCACAGTAACATGTTTTAACCCTGTTAAAAGTTAACGGGATTATTTAACTACTGTTAAGTGTTGTTCATAACTTATGTGATAACAACTACATGCTGGTACTTGTATGATTACCTATACGTGCTCAACTTGGATATGAACTGATTGTGTATACGTGCATACTCTAGGACGTGACTGAGTATTCGTGAGCACATAGTTTAGCATACCGAGCAAACCAAGGTGAGTTCACACCCTTACTAAGGCATGGGATTCCCAAGGGCTTGGGAATGGGATTAAAGGAAAAAGAAGGAATAGATTCGTACTGACACTGATACTAGACTACCATACCACTGTCCTCGGTTGTGCAGGACACATACGTATACTATTCACTGTCCTCGGTTGTGCAGGACACATACTTACCCTCTACGTAGACTCATACTTACTACTATCCTCGGTTGTGAAGGATACCTATACTTAATACTATCCTCGGATGTGAAGGATACTTATACTCATTACTATCCTCGGATGTGAAGGATACTTATGCTTATTACTATCCTCGGTTGTGAAGGATACCTATGGTTACGAGTAGTCTAGTGGTTATACAACATGGGAAGCCCCCACCAATAGAACGTACTAACGGCCCAGTAGTGCCACCTGTTACAAACGAACTTACTATTACGCTTTTACTTTCTGTGAACTCGCTCAACTAGTTGTTAATCCTCTGTTACATGCCTTGCAGGTCGTTAGGTATATGGAGCTTGCACATGGAGGAGCGGGTCGTTGTGGGCTTGGATCGCGATTATCTTATTAAACACTTATGACATTTCGTACTTAATTACGTTGGGTTTTGATTATACGCTTCCGCTAAACAATGATAACTTACTTATGTTTTGGAAACACCTATCATATGGATTTGGTTTGGATGATATTGCAATTACTTTTATTTTATACAATGTTCTATATGATTGGTGGCTTGATCCTGGTCAGTCACGCTCCTAAGCGGTGATACTCCGCAGGTGGATTTTGGGGGTGTGACAAAATTAAACAAAGTTAAATAGTTTAAAAACCAATATATAGTCTCAAGAAAGCAATAGCATAAGTTCCTCCAGTCGACCCATGACCTCTCCAGCTACTCCAGACAGCAAGTTCCAATGCAAAACAGCTAACGACCTACAAGCATGCAAACAAGTGTGTGTCAGAAGACGCTGGTGAGTTCAAAGTTTTGTTACCGAGTTTAGTTTAACAGATACATGTATAAAACAGTTTATCCATTTGATTTGATGTTGTTATTAAATCGATTACCAAAATGGCTACAAGATGTATTTGCCCAACCCCAATGTCTCTATCAAAACATTGGCCATGCTTTAAGGAATTTAGTTCACGCCCGTCCTCCCCGGTACGGTGTGAGGGTGCCAAACCTAATAGCGCTATCAACTAATAACCTCGTTGCCTCCCCGGCAACTGTCGGTAGATATAAGGGGTCTTATGTGATAGAAACTGAGTAATAACAAACATCCCATAAACTAGCATTCCTCCCTGGAACGTTACCCGATATCCCTCCCCGGGATGCATGCTTGGAAAAAGAGCAGTGAACTCACCTTGGTTTTGCTCGGTAAGACTAGTTACGTTATCAAATTGCTCTAAACGATCCTAACATGGATATACCATTAACATTTAGTTGTGTATCGCTTAAATCTTTATATTCTACACGCACATCACACAAGTAGGCATCATATACTATCATGCATGTTATAACAAGCGCTCGGACTATGAGTATTCTTACATTACAGGATCATATATCATAAAACACGTAGTAACAGTCAAATCCTCAATCAACTGAACATGCACATAATGACCACCATTCATAATATTCTATAATCTTTTAGTTATAACAAACCAACTTATCTATTATGTATTATCATCATAGACCAGCAATACTCAAAGCATTCACATTGTTAGCATCAAACTACCAAGCCCAACTATGCCTAACCTATTCTACCTGCACACTATGACCAGCCCAACAACACAAGACTGATATTGATTGAAATTGGGCCTGGGATCCCAACAGAGCCCAATCCAGCCGCGATTCAACCTGTTTAACAATTCCTGCCTATTGTCAATTACATTGCCTAATTCATTTGACCCATTCATTGGTTTATTAATTTTTTTACACACGCATGGATATGTTTTTAAAAGATACCTCGAGCATCACACCTTCATATACAAATTTGCAACATAGTTAATGATCACATCGAACCTATATTCAAAGTAATTATCACCTTTAAGTCCATGCACAATAATTCAAGAGTCAATATTATATCGCATGCCATGCCATGTTTATTTACAAGTTCAAATCCTATAGTCCGAATAAAACAGAATACACAGCCCATTCATATCAATATATGTCTAACTATTCCTGCAACACAAATAAACCCACTGTTCCCGTCCCCTTATGCGGCCCAGTCTTTAAGTGAGGCGGCCCAATACTTTAGTCCGATTACATGTGGGCCTGATTAACAAACCAGTTTTGTGTGACTATCCCTAAATCATAATTTTGGTTTTAAACAAACATATCACATATAGATTAAACAACCTGGACATTTGCAAACCAACGTAATAGTTAACATGCTCCATTCGATCAATTCACAATAATAAACAGTTAACATCTATTTGATTTGTATAACCAATAAACAGTTTATCACATAACCATTCATCCTCATTTAATTAACCCTACTCTAGGAGTTAAACACAATCAAAGAACTATGATATCAAAAGAATGATTCACTAACCTACTCTTGATCCGAAAGAATGATGTCTCGCGAGGGGGGGGGGTTCTCCAGTTGTCGTTCGCAATCAAGAAGAGGGTGTAGGGTTTGTTTTGTTATGCGATATAGTGATATGTAAAGAAGGTACGTACAATTTGACTATAATACCAATTATCAAAACAAGTGGGCCGGTTGCATTATAATACCAGTTATTAGAACAGGTGGGCCGATTGCATTATACTGTTGGGCTACAAGGACTATTAGGCTACAAGAATTGGGCCACGTTATATACATGGCTTTATAAGTTAAATCAAGGCACATAAATAATAAATTGGGCCTTGGACCGATATAATAACTAATTGGGCATTGGGCCGATATGGTGAATGCTGTGAGTGTTTGCAAGGTATAATTATAAAGCCCAAAATATACACGGCCCAACGGTTTCCGATAAGTTATTTAATCCGTGAAATCGGACGTTTTAAGTTTACAGGAGTTAAGATCACAAAATTACACGTCACTAACCTTGAAAGGTCGGGTTGTCACATCATCCCCAACTTGAAAGAAATTTCGTCTCGAAATTTGACAAGTATGCACAGAAGGATGAAGTGACAGATCAAGATTGTTGCCGGTTTTCCCCAGGTGCTACATCATCCCCAACTTGATTGGGAATTTCGTCCCGAAATTCACTAGTCGCATTAGTCTCAGGTTCACCAGGCTTAGACTTGTTCTCTGGGAATAAATGTGGATACTTGAGCTTCATCTGATCCTCGCGTTCCCACGTGAACTCCGGTCCACGTCTTGAGTTCCAATGAACTCTCACAATCGGAATACGACTATGTTTACGCACCTTGACCTCCCGATCCATGATCTCTATAGGCTTTTCGACAAACTGCAACTTGTCATCGATCTTCAGCTCTTGAAATGGCACAACCAGTGCTTCATCAGACAGACACTTCTTCAATTGCGAAACATGAAAAACATCGTGAACATTACCCAACTCAGCAGGTAACTCAAGCTTGTAAGCCACTTTACCGATCCGCTCCAAAATTTTAAACGGCCCAACATATCGTGGATTAAGCTTGTCGCGTTTCCCAAAACGCACCACACCCTTCCAGGGTGAGACTTTCAACATGACACGATCATTAACTTCGAACTCCAAAGGCTTTCTACGCTTGTCGGCGTAGCTTTTCTGATGATCACGCGCTGCCGCCATACGATTCCTGATCTGAACAATCTTTTCTGAAGTTTCAAGAACTAGCTCAGGACCCGTGATCTGGCTGTCACCCACCTCAGCCCAACAAAGAGGAGAACGGCATTTCCGCCCATACAACGCTTCAAACGGAGCTGCCTGGATACTAGTGTGGTAACTGTTGTTGTAGGAGAACTCGATCAACGGCAGATGTTTCTCCCAGCCCTTACCAAAATCAATCACACATGCTCGCAGCATGTCTTCAAGTGTCTGGATGGTTTGCTCGCTTTGACCATCCGTCTGTGGGTGATATGCAGTACTCATATCTAGACGTAAACCAAACGACTTATGCATCGACTACCATAAGTCAGAAATGAAACGCGAATCACGATCAGAGATAATAGAAGTTGGTGCTCCATGCCTAGAAACCACTTCTTTCAGATAAACAACAGCCAATTGAGAGAACTTATCTGTTTATTTAATCGCTAGAAAATGCGCTGACTTCGTGAGACGGTCGACAATCACCCAAATAGTATCGTTTCCAGCCTGAGTTCTCGGTAGCCCTGTAACAAAATCCATAGCAATCTGCTCCCATTTCCACATAGGTATCTCTGGCTGCTGGAGTAGACCCGAGGGTTTCTGATATTCCACCTTGACTTTAGCACAAGTCAAACACTTACTCACGTATGCCGCTATGTGAGCCTTCATCTTCGGCCACCAATACATGACCCTAAGATCCTGATACATTTTGTCTGAGCCCGGGTGAATAGAATACCGAGACTTGTGCGCTTCATCCATCACAAGCTCTCGAAGATTACCATACTGAGGAACCCATACTCGCTCCATAAAGTAATGAATGCCGTCAGATCTCTCCACAAGTCGCTTCTCCATGCCTCGTAAGTACTAAGCCTCGATGTTCTCTTCCTTCAATGCCTCGATCTGAGCGGAACGAATCTGAGCAGGTAAACCAGAGTGAATGGTAACCTGTAGAGCGCGAACACGCTTAGACTTTGTCTCCTTTCGGCTAAGGGCATCAGCTACAACATTAGCTTTACCCGGATGATACTTGATGGCACACTCATAGTCGTTCAAAAGCTCTATCCAACGACACTGCCGCATATTCAATTCCTTCTGGTCGAAGATATGCTGGAGACTTCTGTGATCGGTGTAGATGGTGCATTTGGTACCGTACAGATAATGCCTCCAAATCCTCAACGTGAAAACCACGGCTCCTAACTCCAAGTCGTGAGTCGTATAATTCTTCTCGTGTACCTTCAACTGTCGAGAAGCATATGCTATCACCTTGTCGTGTTACATCAATACGCAACCGAGACCCTGAATCGATGCATCACAATAAACCACAAAATCCTTGGTACCCTCAGGTAGAGATAAAATCAGCGTGCTGCATAGTTTCTGCTTCAAAAGTTGGAAAGCATCCTCCTGCTTCGTTCCCCAGGAATAAACTACGTTCTTCTGTGTCAAGGAGGTAAGAGGTTGAGCAATCTTTGAGAAATCCTGAATAAACCGATGTTAGTATCCTGCAAGACCAAGAAATTGTCGCACCTCCGAAGGATTCTTCGGTGCCGCCCAATTCCTAATAACATCAATCTTAGTAGGATCTACGTGTATCCCCTTTTCGTTAACAATATGGCCAAGAAAACGTACTTCTCGAATCCAGAAATCACACTTAGAAAACTTCGCGTAAAGTTGTTCCTTCCTCAGGAGCTCCAAGATAAGACGTAGATGTCGCTCATGGTCCTCCTCGCTCTTGGAGTAGATCAACATGTCATCGATGAAAACAATAACAAAGTCATCAAGACACGGTTTGCACGCGCGGTTCATGAGATCCATGAAGACCGCTGGTGCATTAGCCATCCCAAACGGCATAACCAAAAACTTGTAATGCCCATAACGCGTCCTAAAAGCCGTCTTTGGGACATCCTCCTCTCTGACTCTCACCTGATGATAGCCCGACCTTAAGTCGATCTTCGAGTAAAAGCTAGACCCTTGCAACTGGTCAAACAAGTCATCAATGTGCGGTAAAGGGTAGCGATTCTTGACTGTCACCTTGTTGAGCTCACAATAATATACGCACATCCGAAAGGACCCATCCTTCTTCTTCACAAACAGTACTGGGGCTCCCTAAGGCGAAGAGCTCGGTTGGATAAAACCCCTATCCAACAGCTCTTGGAGTTGATTCGACAACTCCTGTAACTCTCCTAGCGCAAGACGATAAGGAGCACGAGCAATCGGGGTTGCTCCTGGCATGAGGTCGATCTGAAATTCCACCTGACGATGTGGAGGTAAACCAGGGAGTTCTTCAGGAAACACATCAGGAAACTCACGAACAACCGGAAGGTCCTCGATCCTTCTCTCATCTGACTGCGAGTCAGTAACAAGAGCTAAAATAGCAGGGTAGCCCTTACGTAAACACTTCTGAGCCTTCATTGCTGAGATAATACCAGCCATAGCACCACTATGATGACCCTGAACCGATAAAGATTCTCCGCTAGGGAGAGGAATACGCACGATTTTCTCTTTGCAAAGAATTTCCGCCTGGTGCTTGGACAACCAATCCATGCCAACGACCACATCAAAACTTCCAAGAGTAACAGGGAGTAGGTCAATGTCAAACACTTGACCTATAAGATCAAGTTTACAACCAAACAGAACATGGGAAGCCTCTATAGATTTACCATCAGCTAATTCTAATACATGCTTACTTACAAGAGGCGTGAGAGTCAACCCTAACTGACGACTGAACTCCAAGGACACATAACTCCAATCGGAACCAGAGTCGAATAAAACATAAGCAAATAAATCATCTATCGAAAACGTACCAGTCACTACGTTGCCATCATTCCTAGCTTCCCCAGCTCCAATAGTGAACACCCTCCCGTGTGCACCATTTCCCCCATTGCCCCCATTGTTGTTGTTCCTGTTGTTATTGTTCCCAGCATTGTTGTTGTTGTTGGCATTCTGATTCAGCTGAGGGAAATCCCGCTTGATGTGGCCCTCGTCCCCGCACTGAAAACACCCTTTCTTAAAACCCTGATTCTGCTGAGGTTGTTGCCTTTGCTGTCGCTGGTGCTGCTGATTCTGCTGTTGCTACTGCTTTGGCTGTGGGGCTCTACAGTCTTTGGCCTCATGGCCCACTTTCTCGCAACTACGACAAGTCCGGACACACTGTCCATAGTGATGATAGCCACACTTGTTGCACTGTGGCTTCTTTCCAACATAAGAACCCTGATTCTGATTGCTGCCCTGGCCTTGATTAACTGAAGAAGACGGACTGAAACTGCGGTTGTTACTGTTATCAGGCCTTTTTTTGGGTTTGACTTGCACTAGTTGCTTTATTAGTATCGTTCCACTTGCGCTTGTTGTCACTGGCAGGTGTGGTAGCGGTAGCAATCGAGGTAGTAGCAGAAACACGTGGCAGCAAGTTGCCACGTTCGACCTCTTGGTCTGTAATCATATGTGCCAAACGGACGATACGGGGCAGATTGTCTAGGTTTGCAGCAGTAACGTACCCCTTAACAGCTGGTGCTAAGCCCTTGAGATACAACTCGATTCGCCGATGTGGGGGTCGAGACAGGTTAGGGCACAAAGTTGCTAAATCATTGGACCTCCTCGTGAATGCTTCAATCTCAGATCCCTGTATTTCCAGATTGTAGTACTCATTTTCTAGTTTCTGGACCTCATCTCGAGGGCAATACTCCTTCCTCATCAACTCCTTAAAGTCATCCCAAGTGGTAGCATTTGCCATTTCGATACCCAACATCTGAACCTGGGTATTCCAGCATGTTAGGGCACCATCCTCGAGTGTGCTTGTACCATACTTCACTCTGTCCCCAGCAGGAAAGTTACACATCTCAAATACCGATTCTGCCTTTTCAAACCATCACAGGAGTCCTACAGCCCCTTCAGTCCCATTGAAGGTCTGTGGCTTACAATCCATGAACATCTTGAACGTACAAGCAGGTGGGGAGGTAGATTGTTTTGATTCGCAGGTTGACCTAAAATGAAAGAACGTACAACGCACAGGTAAGATTCGAGTATACGACACAAGGATAGAGAGTAGTTGGTACATATCATACCAGCCTGGTAAGCCGCTAGGGCTTCAGCTACACGAGTGTTGATTAAGTTGGTTAATTCGGCCTGCGTCATAGCAATGTGGCCATGTCCGCCACCTCGGCCTCCTCCACGTCCACTCATGGTTCTATATAAGAGAAGGGAACAGTCTTAAGGGTTGAAATGAGGTAAAAGTCAAGTATCACGTTGAAATCTACTAACTATCAAGTTTTCACATAATAGGGTAGAATCCTTCTCACGTTCGTTAAGCTTCACTGGGACTTACATGCACCTCACGTTATTATTATGTGTGCACCCATAATAATAAGGCAATTTGCATGCTCATCTCAGCGCCTCTAAACTTGCGCTGAAAGTTTCCTTCGCATTCAAATAGCAAAGCAGTGGGTACCACATGATTATGATTCACAAAAGTCGAAGAGTAGGGTTACACTATCAATTCACCATAGTATCTAGTATGTCGTTTTCATGTAAGTTGTGAGTGTGTGACTGTTAAACAAGTAATGCATAAAGTAACAGAAGACGAACCTTGCAATCTGGAGCTGAGTGTCATGGTCGATTGTCGTAGTTGTTCGGTTATAGTTTGGTTTTATAAAAACGTTTTAAAACCAAGTTCACTATAACCAGTGGCTCTGATACCAATCTGGAGCTGAGTGTCATGGTCGATTGTTTTGTTATGCGATATAGTGATATGTAAAGAAGGTACGTACAATTTGACTATAATACCAATTATCAAAACAAGTGGGCCGGTTGCATTATAATGCCAGTTATTAGAACAGGTGGGCCGATTGCATTATACTGTTGGGCTACAAAGACTGTTAGGCTACAAGAATTGGGCCACGTTATATACATGGCTTTATAAGTTAAATCAAGGCACATAAATAATAAATTGGGCCTTGGATCGATATAATAACTAATTGGGCATTGGGCCGATATGGTGAATGTTGTGAGTGTTTGCAAGGTATAATTATAAAGCCCAAAATATACACAGCCCAACGGTTTCCGATAAGTTATTTAATCCGCGAAATCAGATGTTTTAAGTTTAACGCAGTTAAGATCACAAAATTACACGTCACTAACCTTGAAAGTTCGGGTTGTCACATAACTGAGCTTCAATTTCAACAATCGAGAAAGAAAAACACACCTGAGATTGAAATTATCACTCTTCTCTTCTGAGGCAGTAGGGCGGCGGCTTGGAGGAGGTGGTTGCTTGAGCCGGCAGCGACGTGGAGGTTGACGATGAAGGCGATTGGGGTCGATGAGGCAGCAGGGGCCACGATTGGGGTTGTCGGAGGTGAAGGCGGCTCAATCGGAGGTGGGGGAGGTGACGAAGATGTGGTGGTGGCGGAGGGGAGATGTGGCGTCGGCTGTTGGGAGGAGGAAGATGTTACGGTTTCTTGTGTTTTGAAAGAGCAGAGAGATGAGAAGAGCTTTCAAGGGGGGAGTCCAGATCTGCTTGGAGAAGAGGTCTAGAAGACCTTTTTTAATGAAATCACTTCCAAAAAACAAACACCCTGCAGACTTAAACGTCTGCGCATGGTCTGCGTGGGGCAGACATAGGAGGTCATGAATTCTCACGTAGGGATGAGCAAACGGTACTCGGTACCGGTATCGAATTTACCGAACCGGGTACATTTTTGGTACTGCCTTTTGACATTTTCGGTACCGGTTCTGTAACACCCATCTTTAAATGACACGATTTTAACAATAAAATACGCATTTTATACTAAAATGCGACTTTACAAAAGCTTTGTCAAGTTAACATTTATACATGTTTAAAATATTCAAAAATATAATGCTAAGTGTTTACATAATTCACTTTTATCAAAACAAAACAAGATTTAACGCGGAAGCTTCATTTAACATGTGTTCGGTTCATGTTCGTCGCTTGATCTTCACCCATCCTAAGTTCAAACACACCTACATTGTAAATTTATCACAAACGTTAGTATATGAGACCTTAGAACCCATCTAAACGGACCCGAAAGCTCAAAATCATCAAATAAACAAAATAAAAATTTTGTTTGGAAGTCGACCATAGGCTACGGTTCACAGACCGTAGCTTACAGTTCACCATATTACTTCAACCAGAACTTCTGGACCATAGGCTACGGTCCAGGATCGTAGCTTATGGTCTGATCAGTAGATTTTGTTTGTTTTCCATTTTTAATACGATAACTTTTTATCCGTTTGTCCGATTTGCGTGATTCTTTTTCCTACGCGTTCATAATTTAATTCTCCATCTTACGGAGTAAAAACCCGACATCTAAATTCACAAAATTTTAGATTTCAAGCTCTCGGCTTGAAATTCAATTATGACAGTTTTGACCCGTTTGTGATTTGATCAAACAGACTTGTTAGTTACCTTTAAAATGTCATGTAAATCACATTATATCAGTTTACTAATATCCAAGGTTCAAATTTGCGGGTTCTTATGCAAATCTTAACCCGTTTTGCATATCTATTCATTTTGACCCGTTAAGGGTATTTACATTTTCAAGCTCAAATCACGCTTCATTTTAGTTTACATCCTATCCCCAAATTTTTATACGTATCACAAGGACTCAATTTAACAAAAGGCTTATCTCTAAACAATTCTTAAAGGTTGTTTGCCCTATTTACCCCTCAAGGGTTTTTTGGTCAATTTTAGTCCTTCATTTTGCGACGAAGGACTTTCGCTAATAGTTGACCAAAATATCTCTTCTAACTACAATACAAAATATGCGTACACCCGTTTTAATACCTTGCATTAATGATTTTGCTAATTTAGAGCAATGCAAATTTCCATAAGCCGTTTTTTATCCTGTGGGCACTAGACTCAACAATACTCATTAGTCGTTATTAATCAAACGGCGCTAAAAAACCACAATTTAACCCGTTTAGTCTAAACGACCAAATGTTTTGCATATGTATTTAAATGGTATATATATATATATATATATATATATATATATATATACATATGTATCATTTCGTTATTTAACCCATTTCGGCTTACGTCGAAGGGTATCTTTTAACCTTAACTTACGTTGTCGACACGCGACTAATTCCCATTTTACCCCTCTCATTATTCTGAATTACCCATAGGGCAACATTTCAAAATTCGTTATATGTTTGTCACTCCATGACTATATTACCATTTACCCATTTTTACCATCTATCATGGTTTTCCATCATTTTTTTTCTTATTCCGAGCCGTATCAATTACGTCGGAACACCACATTTTAACCATTAGCTAACATATTCGTAATCCCTTATAATGATTTGACATTCTATAAATAGGGAGTGTAAGATTTACTTACCTTGCATTCAACCACGCTTCTCTTTTCCTTCTTGATTCGTTTGACCCGTTTCCTCCCCAAGCTTCCACCTAGCTTGTTAAGCGTCAAACTATCATCATTATTCACAAAGTGGTTAGATTAATCATAATTTACGACGATTATTCCACCTTAGGCATTTTATGTTCAAAAATTATCATTCATCATTATATAGGTCGGTTTGACTTTTTAAAAGTCAAACGCCCATTAGTATATGAAATGCACAACGAAGTTTATCAACTAGATTAGGCATTCCTTAATTACCCGGTAGGCGCTATCTTTAGGCCACCGGTTTCAACAAAGCTTTAACCGAGTTTATCATGTTTCCAACACTTTAACTAGTTCAAGCGATCATCAAAACTATTCTTATTCATTCATTTCACTAGAATTAAGGGTTCTCCCCTATAAGGTAGCGTTTGGTACGAAGGAATAGAAGGCGGAATGTAATGGATCATGTTATTGGAATGAAAAGAAACATGTTTGGGTGTCAAGTGGTAATGGAATGAAGCATTACACAAGGAATGTAAACCTTCCAAATATAATAATTTTCATTTCTTGGTAGGGTGGAGTTTTTTTTTTTTTTTTTCATTCCTTCAAGGAATGGAAAGATATATTATTATTATTATTATTATTATTATTATTATTATTATTATTATTATTATTATTATTATTATTATTATTATTATTATTATTATTATCAATATTTTTATTATTTTTTTTACCATTATTATTATTATTCTTATTGGTTTTAATAACTCACTCCCTGCGACACCACTACTGCCATAGCTGCCGCCATGACTACCGTCGCCGCCGTCACCCACTTCCGCCACCACCACCACCACCACCCACCTCCACCCCAGCTGTCTCCCGCCACCAACCACCTCCACCCTAGTCGTCACCCACCTCCGCCGCTACCGACCGTCACCCACCATCCACACCTCCGCCCCCGCCGTCACTCGCCACCACCCACCACCCCCGACACCACCGCGCCACAGCTGCCACCCACCCCGCCTCCGCCGTCAGTCGCCATCCACCTCCACCACCGACCACCATTGTCGTCGTCACCCACCACCGTCCCCGTCACCCACCACCATTGTCGTCGCCACCACCTACCTCTACCACCGCCCACCGCTGCCACCACCTCCGACCATCGCTACCATTGCCACCTATCACCACCAACCACCACCGACTATCGTCACTCATCACCGATTTTATTCCTTCGTCTATTGTTTCCTACCAAACAACACAAAGTAATGATTCATTTCATTCTCACATGGTAACCAAACAAGATATGGAATGGTAATGATACATTCCATTACATCGTCAATTCCATTACCTCATACATTCCATTCACCCGTCTATTCCATTACGTCATACCAAACATACCCTAAGTGAGACCCGTTTCATCATATCACTAGCATTCACCCGAATACCTAATATAATCAAATTTTACACACAACCGAGTAGACCGCGATTTCATTTAGGCATTTTAACAAACACCTAGTGGGTATAATTTTTACATATTTACAATCAAGTTCATAACTTGTCATTTAGCCAAGATTAACATCAATTAAGCAAGTTCATATCAAATTTTCACATCAACAAATTCTGAATTTACTTCATAGAGTTCAAAATAAACTAGAATGATAACTATAATCCTAGTGTTAAATATGCTTTTACAAAACCCACTAATCACCTATATTGGTGATTATGGAATTCACAAGTAATGAGCATAATTTCAGAAAATCTAATGACTAGGGTTTATTCCTAGACACAATTTCATTCCAACTTCATCCAAACAACAATCATGCAACACAATTGTCGAATTTCATATGTTCACCTAGAGTTCAAGATGAAATTATTCAATGAAATTCTACATACCTTATGATCCCTTTACTAAGGAGATCACTAATCTTTGCTTGGATTTCGTTTTGGAACAAATTTAGGCCTTCAATTTGGACAATTTAGCATGAACTATGGTTTGGTGGAAGAACTTGGTTACCCCCTGTGTTTTTGATCGAACCAAACACACACACAAGTGTGTGTTTGGTGTTTAATTTTTGTTTTAATAATATCACTTTGCAATTGCCCAACTTTGGTCCCTCAAATATCCATGGTTTATAAAAGGCTTACTAGTTCATGCTTCTTTATTGTTTTTAAACAAATAATTAACTAGATTAATTACCCCTAGTTAATTTAGTGAGTTCCGGGAGTTCTAACCCGTTTATTTTAAGTTCCGTTAACTCGGGCCTTTTATCCATTTTATTTCTTGAAAGTTCTTATCCGCTTTTAATTAATGTTAGGAATATTTATTTAATTCCTAATATTTACCGGGTTACTTTTACCCCTAACGGTACTTTACCCGTCTTTTAGTAATTACAGGGTTTGATTACCAAACCCGATTTCGAGGTGTTACAAGTCTACACCCCTTAAAGAGGTTTCGTCCCCGAAACCTTTCTTACACAGTTTATTGAGTTTTATAACCAATACACTTAACTGAGTAATCTTTTTAAGCATTACTCATAGTTTAACCCTTTGTTGGTGGTACCACAAAAGTATGGTAATACCTTTTTTTATTAATAACATGCGCATATTTTACGCAAAATAATGAAACTCATAATAACAAAATTTCATTATTTTCAACCAGTTTGGTTAATTTAGCGAAATCCATCGCTGTTAGACTATCGAATTCTTCATGAATCCATTAATTTAATCCGTTTGGATATTTTAGCGAAATCTTCCACTTTTAACAACAATTCTTTCGTTTTTGAATTTATTCATTCGGTTCAGTTATACGAAATTCATCGCGTATGAGCAAACCAAATTTCTTGAATTTCATCTTAATTATTTAAGATAGTTTAATAAATGTTATTATCATAATTCTCATAAGCATATAGTCACATACCTTATAGCTTTATCTTTCAATCGTGCTTTTGCTCGATTTGGCTTTCCGGCACTTTGTTTGTGTTGTCTTATGATCGCTTAGTATAGGCGATCAATACTCTTCGTTAATTAAGCCCCATGGGCCATCATTTCCATTTGTACATGTTTACCTTTGTTTTATATATACTTTACCGTGTCGCTCCTTGGCCGTTTGGTCATATGAATTTATCAGGTATGTTTATTCCATGCTAATCTCGTAATGAATAGCGTATTACACCAATTCTTACATTAGAATTTTGACCTTAATCAGTCTCACTGACTGGACTTATTAGTCCAGTTACTTTATACCCATTGCTCAGGCGACAATGTGATTATACTTCACATTACTTTTCTTGACCGTGATCGCGTCACGTCATGTTTAGGTTTATATTAACCTTTCTTCAACGAGAATCTTCTTTTCGAATGTATCGTTTTTACACCTATCGGTGTTAAGACCTAAATCCTTTTATATTAACCCTTTCCTATTTTCTCTCATAATATCTATGTTTGCTAAAACGTTGTTTCTCAATAAACTGAATTTTAGTTTAATGTTTTCTTTTCTCCTTGTCTTATATCATTTACTTGTATCAAGGAATTTTATGCCCAAGGATTTATTCCCTTTCATTATTATTTGATGCGGGGAATTATAACTAGTTCCCACGCTTAACCCACATAACCCGTAGGTTCTTACCTATACTTCTTTACGACCTGTTACCTAGATTCTTTATCTTAATGTTTTTAACATTCTTGTTTCGCTAATTTGCGTTCTTCCTATCTACCTTACTAGGAATTATTCTTAATTTAACTCGTTCGACTCGTTCGTGTGAAATTTCATCACTTGTGAACGTCAAACTTCATTCTTTATTTGACCCGCTCAACTTTAAAATAGTTGAACGTAGTTATAAAAATTTCTGTTTGCAAATTCTCATTGTCTTTTTCATGACTCATAATCCGAGTCTTTTGACTTTCTATTCCGCGTTCCCGTCTCTTGGTTTACGCATACCTTCAAAATCATATCCATCTATCGGGTATTTTGCCGAAGTCACTTTCAAAGCAACCGTCCCGGTATGTATTAAAACTTCGTATTAATTTTATTTGGTCGTCTTAGCGAAATCCATCACTTTTATTCAGTTAAGTCTTTTATTCTTTAGTTGATTTGTTTGACTTGTCCGTGTGAATTTCATCACTTGTGACAGTCAAACTTTTATCCCTATACTTTAGCATTCCTATTAGTCGGTCTGTATTTTCATTTACTTTGATCCTTATCCCTTCTCTCGGGCTCGTTATTCTTACGTAATATGCTTCCGTCATCCGACTTGCGTTTACGTTTACTATCAAACATCTTACTTATTTGATTCATTTGGATACCGTTTTAATTCGTCCCATTCACCCCATCCTTACTACATCGGATGTAAGTATGTCCATCATAAAAGTTCATGGTACCACGTGTTCACTACTTACTTGGCCAGAGTAAGCGATCAACACTTGATATACATGACCCTTAATAATTTTCACATTACACCCCATGTAAGTAACACCTCTATTTAGTTTTCTTGGAAATAATATCCTGGATAGGTGTTCTATTCAGGTTTTCCAAGCTTTTAATTTACATATACAACAATTATTCTCTACATGTTTGTTGCATATTGATATTTGTGCGACTAAATTTAAAATGTGCACCTGGTATGTTCGCGATCACTATACGATTTAGGTCCTTGATGAGTATGCTCTGCTTGTCATAACTCAGACCGTTCCACCGTCATATCCGCAATTCGTTCAACTATCGTCATCTTCAGATGCGAGTGTCCTTTAATTAAAACATTCACAAAAATTAGTAATATTGACATCAACAATCGCCCGTATTATAATACAAGGCCTTTCCACTATACGTGTCAACACACGTAATTTTGTTGACTATATCTACCCTTTATCAATTTGATTGGTGTAACGTGTATTACACAATAATCCTATGTGTTGTTTATAACACTTTAATATGCTAAATCATTTATATACATATACCTTACAGGGTTTGCGATCAAGCCTCGAACCGAACACACTTTACTCTTTAACCTGGAGCTCTGATTACCAACTTGTAACACCCATCTTTAAATGACACGATTTTAACAATAAAATACGCATTTTATACTAAAATGAGACTTTACAAAAGCTTTGTCAAGTTAACATTTATACATGTTTAAAATATTCAAAAATATAGTGCTAAGTGTTTACATAATCCACTTTTATCAAAACAAAACAAGATTTAACGCGGAAGCTTCATTTAACGTGTGTTCGGTTCATGTTCGTCGCTTGAACTTCACCCATCCTAAGTTCAAACACACCTACATTGTAAATTTATCACAAACGTTAGTATATGAGACCTTAGAACCCGTCTAAACGGACCCGAAAGCTCAAAATCATCAAATAAACAAAATAAAATTTTTGTTTGGAAGTCGACCGTAGGCTACGGTTCACAGACCGTAGCTTATGATTCACCATATTACTTCAACCAGAACTTCTGGACCGTAGGCTACAGTCCAGGACCGTAGCTTATAGTCTGATCAACAGATTTTGTTTGTTTTCCGTTTCTAATACGGAAACCTTCATAACTTTTTATCCATTTGTCCGATCTGCGTGATTCTTTTTCCTACGCGTTCGTAATTTAATTCTCCATCTTATGGAGTAAAAAACCGACATCTAAATTCACAAAATTTTAGATTTCAAGCTCTCGGCTTGAAATTCAATTATGACACTTTTGACCCGTTTGTGATTTAATCAAACAAACTTGTTAGTTACCTTTAAAATGTGATGTAAATCACATTATATCAGTTTACTAATATCCAAGGTTCAAATTTGCGGGTTCTTATGCAAATCTTAACCCGTTTCGCATATCTATTCATTTTGACCCGTTAAGGGTATTTACATTTTCAAGCTCAAATCACGCTTCTTTTTAGTTTACATCCAATCTCTAAATTTTTATACGTATCACAAGAACTCAATTTAACAAAACGCTTATCTCTAAACAACTCTTAAAGGTTGTTTGCCCTATTTATCCCTCAAGGGCTTTTTGGCCAATTTTAGTCCTTCATTTTGCGAAGAAGGACTTTCGCTAATAGTTGACCAAAATATCTCTTCTAACTACAATACAAAATATGCGTACCTGGCTCGGGTCAAGTATTGACCCGTTTTAATACCTTGCATTAATGATTTTGCTAATTTATAGCAATGCAAATTTCCATAAGCCGTTTTTATCCTATGAGCACTAGACTCAACAATACTCATTAGTCGTTATTTATCAAATGGCGCTAAAAAACCACCATTTAAACCGTTTGGTCTAAACGACCAAATGTTTTGCATATGTATTTGAATGGTATATATATATATATATATACATATTTATCATTTCGTTATTTAACCCATTTCAGCTTACGTTGAAGGGTATCTTTTAACCTTAACTTACGTTTGTCGACACGCCACTAATTCCCATTTTACCCCTCTCATTATTCTGAATTACCCATAGGGCAACATTTCAAAATTCGTTGTATGTTTGTCACTCCATGACTATATTACCATTTACCCATTTTTACCATCTATCATGGTTTTCCATCATTTTTTTTTACTTATTCCGAGTCGTATCAATTACGTCGGAACACCACATTTTAACCATTAGCTAACATATTCGTAATCCCTTATAATGATTTGACATTCTATAAATAGGGAGTGTAAGCTTTACTTACCTTGCATTCAACCACGCTTCTCTTTTCCTTCTTGATTCGTTTGACTCGTTTCCTCCCCAAGCTTCCACCTAGCTTGTTAAGCGTCAAACTATCATCATTATTCACAAGGTGGTTAGATTAATCATAATTTACTACGATTATTCCACCTTTTGCATTTTATATTCAAAAATTATCATTCATCATTTCATAGGTCGGTTTGACTTTTTAAAAGTCAAACGCCCATTAGTATACGAAATGCACAACCAAGTTTATCAACTAGATTAGGCATTCCTTAATTACCCGGTAGGCGATATCTTTAGGCCACCGGTTTCAACAAAGCTCTAACCGAGTTTATCATGTTTCAACACTTTAACTAGTTCAAGCACTCATCAAAACTATTCTTATTCATTCATTTCACTAGAATTAAGGGTTCTCCTCTATAAGTGAGACCCGTTTCATCATATCACTAGCATTCATCCGAATACCTATTATAATCAAATTTTACACACAATAGAGTAGACCGCGATTTCATTTAGGCATTTTAACAAACACCTAGTGGGCATAATTTTTACATATTTACAATCAAGTTCATAACTTATCACTTAGCCAAGATTAACATCAATTAAGCAAGTTCATATCAAATTTTCACATCAACAAATTCTGAATTTGCTTCATAAAGTTAAAAATACACTAGAATGATAACTATAATCTTAGTGTTAAACAAGCTTTTACAAAACCCACTAATCACCTATATTGGTGATTATGGAATTCACAAGTAATGAGCATAATTTCAGAAAATCTAATGACTAGGGTTTATTCCTAGACACAATTTCATTCCAAATTCATCCAAACAACAATCATGCAACGGAATTGTCGAATTTCATATGTTCACCTAGAGTTCAAGATGAAATTATTCAATGAAATTCTACATACCTTATGATCACTTTACTAAGGAGATCACTAATCTTTGCTTGGATTTCGTTTTGGAACATAATTAGGCCTTCAATTTGGACAATTTAGGATGAACTAGGGTTTGGTGGAAGAACTTGGTCGCCCCCTGTGTTTTTGATCGAACCAGACACACACACACAGGTGTGTGTTTGGTGTTTAATTTTTGTTTTAATAATATCACTTTGCAATTGCCCAACTTTGGTCCCTTAAATATCCATGATTTATAAAAGGCTTACTAGTTCATGCTTCTTTATTGTTTTTAAACAAATAATTAACTAGGTTAATTACCCCTAGTTAACTTAGTGAGTTCCGGGAGTTCTAACCCGCTTATTTTAAGTTCCGTTAACTCGGGCCTTTTATCTATTTTATTTCTTGAAAGTTCTTATCCGCTTTTAATTAATATTAGGATTATTTATTTAATTCCTAATATTTACCGGGTTACTTTTACCCCTAACGGTACTTTACTCGTCTTTTAGTATTTACAAGGTTTAATTACCAAACCCGTTTTCGGGGTGTTACAGGTTCAGTACTGGTATTTACCAGTTTTTACCCCTAAATATCGGTACCGTACCGGTACCTACTTTGGGGGATTTTCGATACCGGTACTTTCGGTTTCGTGTACCGGTCGGTACCGAGCTCATCCCTATTCTCACGTGACATTTAGCTTTAGAGGATTTTAGAAATGGTCCGTCTTCCCACATATATAACATTAATTACTCTATCCATTAGGGGTGTGCAAAAAACCAAATTAACCGAACCATAACCGAATTAACCGACAAAACCGAACTGAAAAAACCGAACCAAATAAAAATTTGGCGGGTCGGTTAATGGTTTTTTTGAAAACCGAAAGTAGCGGGTCGGTTATGGTTCTCATTTTTTTCATACTCACCATAACCGAACCGAACCGACATGTAATAAATTTTTGTAGGGTTTAGGACTTTTCAGCATATTTTTAATATTTGATGTTTTAGACTAAAGATTTTTAGTACTTATGGGTTTTTTCATATCATTTTGTGGTTTTGTTTGAATATGTATTTGAATTTATGGAATGTATCATATCAATTTATTTGAATATAGATAATAATTGGTATTAATATTATAGATTATATGTATTTTTTAATACTATGTAATATACTAATATAGACAAATATGCAATAACAATTTATTCCATGTTAAAAAAAATTAAGTTATTTTTAGCTAAGCTAAATATACGGTTAACCACCCATAACCGACCCGCTATAACCATCAAAACCGAATAACCATAACCACCATAACCGATCGGTTATGGTTATGGTTATGGTTATCCAATAACCGACATCGCGGTTATGGTTTTTGGTCAAAACCGACCTGTGCACACTCCTACTATCCATTATATTTTTTTAAATATAATATCGGTGGATTACTAATTAATGGGATGCCCGTCGGAAAACATAACCTAGTCGGAGGACTGTAGTTGTTAATTTGTCAGGAAGAGTCAACCCTGGGCCGAGGAACTTAAATTTTGGCAGGAGAAGGGGTTTTGGTGATCCATCGGTAAGTTCAATGGCGTAGCTTTTAAGTGACCGGGGGATGCACCCCCCCCCCCCCCCCCGCCAATTATTTTGCCTAAAATTGCCCTGCCCCTACCAAGTTTATTGTAAAAAATATTTATACATATTTTCGTATTGAGTTAAAAAAATATGAACAGGCTAAACTTTAAGTAAAGTTTGTTGCTACTTTGATAAATCAAAGTTGAGAGTTCTTTTTTATCTTAAAGGTCTTAAAGGTACTTATCATTTATCTTAACACTACTAGAAAATACACTCCTCTTGACACGCGCATATTTATGACTACTAGAAAATACACTCCTCTTGACACGCGAACAATAAATTTCAGTTCCTATTGAAATAAGTATACTAACAACTTGTTATCTCTAGATAGTATCCGATTTTGTAGAATCACTTAATACCTATACCTTCTTTCAAGGAAAAATATTGTTTATAAGGATCCATTATTTGTTCTTTTACGATTACGTATTTATGTACTAGCATGTTTTTTTTTTCATTTATAGTTAGAATATACTTTGATATAATTTTGATTTTTCATAGGGTAATGGCCGTGTATGCTTCACGAAGTGGTGCAGCCAACATAAGGGTTAAACTCATCTGGATTAACGCTAGTGTAAGCACTTAATCCTTTATTTAAATTGTGGTTGTAATGATATTGTAAATATTGAAATCCTTTAGTTTAAACTTAAATCGCAATGGTTTCACATTTCTTGATATTCTTAATTGTATAGTGTCCACGTCAGCCAGGGGGTACTGAACACGGCTACTATGTGATGAAATTCATGAAGCAGATAACTTACGAAGGAGTTGAAATATTTGACAATGATAATGTAAGCTTAGTCATATTTTAGTCTGTATATTAGAGAAATATCTACTTATATATTCAAACAAATGCTTAAATTCATATATTAGGATTAAATTCTGATTTTAAGATTTATTTTATTTAATTGTTGTCTTAGGTTGGGAAAGGAGTAGAGGAATACTCAGCTGTGGATATGGAGGCCATTCACGAAGATTGGTCGGCTTATGCAGTTAGCTCTATTTTTAAGTGACAAATCGTATTTTAGGTGTTGACCATGTATTGACAAACAATTCTTTTTTTTTTATGTTAATGTTAAAATATTTGTAGTATACTTATGATAATATAATGGAATTGTTTTGATATATATATGTGTGTATTTGTTTTATAAAAAAGATTTATTGTTTTTGTTATTATACATGTATTCAAGGCAAATTAGTAATTATATAAAAAAAATTTAAACAATTAAAAGCATGACACGCGTAAATGAATGTCATAAATGCTTGTCATGAACGTGTGTTATTAAAAAGTGTCATAAAATGAGTGTCATTAAAAGGTATCATAAAATGAGTGTCATGAATGTGTGTCATGAATGCGTGTCATTAAATGTGTGTCATGAATGCGTGTCATTAAATGTGTGTCATAAAAACATGACACATAAATGCATGTCATGTTAATTTTATGACTCCTCAATCAACGACTCGCATTTGCGTGTCATAAAGACCCTTTCATGACACGCAATGCATGTCAAGAAAGGTGTTTTTTCTAGTAGTGTAAAGGTCGTTGGGCTGAGTTGTAATTCTTCGTCCAGGTACTTAACATTTATCTCGCATCATTATAAATATTTGGTCTTTATTTTTGTTAAACAATATATAGCATTTTTTATGAGTAAGAGCGTTTCATTTGAATGAATGAAGATTATGTAGTTTTATTTGGAGTTTTTATTGTTTGACTCGACCCGAATCAAATATCCGACCCGTAGATATAACCCGAAACATAGCGATAGAAAAACTTTTTTGGTCTCATGACTTTCCGTCCCCCGCAACTTTTGGTCAAGCTCCGCCACTAGGTAAGTTGACCGTCGGTGAACTTGCCGGAAATATCCGTCGGTGTTCCATCGGTAAGAGGATTACGCAGGGGCAGTATCCCGACAGAGTTTCACCAATGGGTTCTCGTTGACGATTGCTTTATCCGACAGAAAATTGATGTTCTCATTTCTATTTCAAAAGTTATGAAAAAGATAACCTATGCTAATAGCGTAGTTTAATTGTGTGATAAAAGACTTAAGTGTGACCTTCATTAAAAATTAAAGTGCAATATGTAAAACTAGTGAAATGCTAGCAACGAAATGGATTATACACTTGAAAATAAAGAATAAATTGTTCATTTGATTTCAAGAATGAGAACTCACAAAATAATAAGAAAGGAACATGAAGTGTCTATGGATGTGGTGACCCTAACCATATTATTAGTGAATACCCAAGTATTTGGAACAATGAAGAAATACGACTACAAAGCATTAATGGTTGGAGCTTAGAATGATACTAGAGATGAAACCTTAAACAACAAAGAAGACACTTAGCTTATGACACTTAAGAAAAATGAGGTATCTTCTAACTCAAATTATTATACCAATAGCGATCCATTTGACGACGAAGATGACTAAAACTTCTGATATGACAAGCACATGCGAATCTGGTATGAAAAGACCGGGTTCCCAAAAACCTATATAAAAAGAATTACTGGATCTGCCACGCCACTGATGACAATATACATAAATAAAGTACAAAACAAGTTCTAAAAAAATGACTCCATCCACCTTGAAAATAAACGTGTTTAGTTTAAAAAATAAGAATATGAGAGCTCTGTAAATTGTTCTGCTAAACAGTGGCGAAGCTTGACCCGAGTGACCGGGGGGGATCGAAAACGTATATATCCAAAAATTTCTATAGAACCGGGGGATCAAAAGCGTATATACCAAAAATTTCTATACGAAAACTGTTGGAAAAATTGGTAAAAATAGCATTTTTCACAAATATAGGAAAATGATTTTTCCTATTTTGGACTAGAAATAAATATAAGAAAATGAGCGGGTTTTATATATATATTTGTGGGTTTGTGTTCTATGTTGGAAGAGCTTCGTAACGAACTAAACCACGTCCAAAACGGAGCTAAGATGAATGAGATATCGATGCTCAAAGTTGGGTGTTTGAAACATTGAATGCTGAAACAAAAAAGAAAGTTGCACCTTGTCCCACATAGGAGGAGAGATGGAACTTAAATGGGTATTTAAGTGGGAACTCTCCACCTTTATTGTTTCATGGAAGCACACACTAAGTGTACTCGCGAAAGATGCGGAGCACCCTAACTCGTGCGCGTGGCGTGGGCGATAAGGCGCAATGTGGCGCACTTTTCACTTTGCACTTTGCACGCTCGCATCGCCGCTTGAGAGCCGCCTTCGTATTTTTGACCACGTGCGCGAGGTGGATCACATGGGCTGCAAGGACCAAGTGGTTGAAGTGGCGTGCGGGTTCGAAGCGCGTGACGTGGCAGTCCACGCGCATGGACCTGAGTCAGTGTGGCGCACGCGCGCATGGCAGTGAGCCAAAAGGACGCAGCGCATGAGCGTGCTGACCTGCGCGCGCGCAGAAGCTTCTTGCATTTAATGACGAAGCAGTTTCAATTCTGCATTCGAAACTGACGAGTCAAACGGTTTTAACAGCGAATTAAATGACGTATTAAATTGCATTGAACACGTTTAATGCAATTTAAACCTCTCCTTAGTTCCTTTTGACTGTTTCAACTTAGGAGCTGTATAAATACAGCTCCATACCCAGCTGCAGATAACACCAGTAACACAACAGCGAATTCAACTTTCTCTCTATAGCTTTCTGATCTTCTCCTGCTCTCTTCAAGGTAGTCTTCAGGTTGTAGGTCAACTCCGGCAGTACGCTGCTTCGGCTGTTGTACCCTGGGAAACAAAACGAGTACTCCGGCAGTCTTCAGGTTGAACTTTTTTTCATCTCTTAAATATCATGTTACGAAGTGCTAATATTCCCTAAAGTTTATACTAGCAGTCTAAAATGTTTTTTTTTCAGTCTATAATGTTCGCATTGTCAACAAATCTATCGTACATTCTTGGATTAACCACTGTGTGTTATGTTAGAAGGGTAGGTCGTAGATTAAAAAAGAAAGAGCAAAGGGACTTTTATGGCCATTGATGACGTGGGTGCCCAGAGGCTCTCACTCAGCAAAGTTGGGAAGCTACTAGCAAGAAGCGACAAGCAGGAGGCTAGGAGCTTAAGAGCCCGAACAGAAAGCTACAAGCAGGAAGCTAAGAGCTTAACAACCCATCACAACTAAGCTCATTAGAGTTAGAATTCCTCTATCTATAAATAGAAGGTCTACCCTCTCATTTCATCCAACCCCATTTGGCCTAGACCTATTAGCCACTTACTTTCTCTTTCAATAAGATAACTCTCTCCCTCTCTAGAATTACATTCTCTCTCTAGGAGACAATCCACTAAGTTGAGCTGCTATGCTCATGAGCTACTAAGACACTACATTAGCAACTTCCAGCCCACGAGCTATACAATCTGGAATCATCACAGCTAACCTCCCTAAGCATTATCTATCTCTCTTATACTTATGCATACATCTATGTTTTATGTTTGTACCTTCTTATAGGACAAATTACTAATGTTGAGCGTCGGAGGGTGATCTAGAGATCCAAGTCTCTGGGCTCTTCTAACGGCTTCTTTCGTGTTGAAGGTACAAGCTAGGAGGTGACGAGACTGACCCGAATAACGTTCAAACCTTCCCCTGACCTTACTCTTGTTGTTTCAACAACCATAATGTATATTGTTGATTGTGTGATTAGATGACTAAGTGGTTGGTTCGATAACTTGACATCAAAGCATACTTGATCATAAATGAGTCAAGTCGTTACAGTTTATTGGTGCCTTTTTATGGCCTCATGAAGTACCTTAATCTCTCTCTTAAGTATTTTTGTAGGTGTGACAACTGTCAAAAATCCAGGTATCAGTACAATTAATTAATCATGATCAGTGCTTAATGACTGTGCTAAATTGCAATTAACTGCTTTCTGATTTCTGCTTAATACATGCATGTGCATCACATATTGTTTAATTTCATATCATTACTGCATGAAAACTGTATTGCCTTAAATGATGCCTTAAGTACAGTTAGCATAGTTATCTGATAAATCAGGAAAATGCTGACAGAACTCAGCACATAGACAGACAATGCATTTAGACACAGAATGAGCCAGAAATTAAGTATTACACTAGTATAGTGTGTAGGAAAGTAAAGATCATAAAACTGCCTTGATAGTGATAGTTTAAGTGTCGGAAAGTGCCTAAAACTCACATAAACTGCAGAATTCTGCAGAAAATCAGCAAAGTCAGCATTTAAACAAACTAATATCATGCAGAGATATGGATAGATGGTCCTGAATGCTTTCCTAAGTGTCAGGAATCAAAACTGTCATAAAAGGGTACACAAAAGCACACTAAACTGCAAGTTTAGCACCTTAACGAACCGGTAACCAACCGAATAACCGGACACTACCCGAAACATCAAATTTACACTAGAAGCACTGTTTTAACAATACCAAGCTAGTTATGGTCCCCAAACATCATAACACACTATATAAATATCTAATAACTAAATCCTAACTAATACTTGGAGTTTAACCTAATAGCTAACTAAATGGTTGGAGCCTACACCTACACCCCCCCCCACCCACCTATGGACGGCTAGGTATGGTGGCCCCACCATTTGATTTTATTTACATACTTAAATAGATTATGTTGGATCATGTTTCATTATATTAGACATAAAAACCATTGGAAAAAACATTAGTTTAGATTATAAATAAGCATAAGAGTTCATAAGACTATATTCATTTCTCATCACCAACATCACCCACAATCTTCTCCTCCCCTCCTTCGTACTTATGGCCAAGAACCACCACACACAACCACCCATTTTCACTTCAACCTCTTCCATTCTAAGGTGTTCACAAGGTGTCTCTAGCATGATTAGGAAGCTTCGTGCCATTGGAAGTTGAAGGACCTTTCCCGTTTGCTTTTATCCATTTCATTTCTTCTCTTGATCATCCCTAGCCTTGAGCTAGTAGTAAGATCTTCTACTCTTCATTTTACATCTATATTAAGTGGTTAAAAGATGATACAAGATGATTATCATAAAGAATACTAAGAAACAAGAAGATGAAACATGAACATAAGCTTAAAGTTATAAGAAATCATGAAGAAATCAAGTTATTTATGTGATGTTATACTCGATGATTGTTGTTTGCTTGTGTAAATGATGTAGATCATCATCTGATCTTGCTAGATCATGATTAAAACATGATTTAGCAAGAGAAGAGGATGATTATGTTAAGAAATCAATAGATCATCCTTATGTAAATCATGAACTTGAAGTATAAATTGTTTTTCTTGTAAAATTATGATTAAAGTAAGTTGTGATACTTGTAGATCTAGAAATTTTATGGATGATTTCTAAAGAAACCGAGTTAAAAATATAAGCTTTGTCAAAACTTGGTTCTTACATAAACAAACTCTATTTTTGGTGGTTAAACAAGTGTAGAAACACTTGTGTAACAAGAAAATTTCATAAAGAAACATTTTTAGAAAATATGACAAGAAGTTGTAAACATCTAACATTTTTAAAAATGAAGATTTTAAAGAACTAATCACACTTTAAAGGATAGCAAGGCTTACTAATAACACTAGTAAGTTACTAAAAATTTTTACAAATATTCAAGTTCATGAAGAAGTAGAAAATGCATGATTTTGGCAAAATGGGTAAGTAAAGGTTGTTAGTTGATGATTGAGAATTGGTTGTGATGATTTTTACAAAAGAAAATGATATGCTTGAATGCATGGAAACCTCCATTTTTAGGGGAAACTATGGCAAAATTTTCTAAAAATATAAACACTTAGAAAAATATTTTTAAACAAGTATTTGCAAGTGTATTTTAACCATGAATTTCCTACATAAACCTTGCCATAATTTTTGTTACAAAAATATAAATATTGGAGGTTGGTTTTCATAAATAAAAATGACTAAATATGTATTTAGGAAATATATATTTAGAAGACACCATGTGTGTAATTATTTGTATATTTTGTGTATTAGTTATATTATTTTAGGACATGAAATAATATAACTCATTAAAATACCAAGAATCACAATCCAAAATATTACCAAAATTCCAAGGAATAAATATACAAATAATACCCCAAAATACCGGTAAAACCGAACAAAGGAATATAACTCACAAAAATTCTAGAAATATTATTCATGTGTATATTTTGGTAAATGATATTTTGGACATCAAAGGAATGAAAATGAGATTTTCATGATTACTACAAAATATTTCATATTTTTGACAAGAAGGAAATGTATTATCTTTGGGCAAGTAAAAATATATATTTTCTTGGAATTATTAGAAGATATATTATTTTTGAAAGAAAATATATATTTTCTCAAACAAACATCAAATACAATATTTTTGGGGTGAAAGATATATTTTCTCAAATAAATGTGAAATATATTATTTTTGGAACATATAAGAAAATACAAATATTTTTGCCAAAGGAAAAATTATAAATAATATCTCTAAGTAAGATTTATTGAGATATATATGTTGGAAATATATATTGGAGAGCTTCTATTAAATATAATATTCCGGAAAAATTAATACAAAATCAAGTATAAGAATACTTAATGAATACAATAGAGATACATATTCTCGTACGTATAAATACACATCGGAATACAATCCCAAAACATGGCAAAAATATACAAATGTAAGAATCCGAATACACACATCCTTGGGAAGAATATACAAGTATAAATACTTGGGAAGTATTAAGTTAATATATATATTGTTTTAACAATTATTCCAAAATTTAGTAAATATAATTTAAGTTAAAATATTAACTATTTTAACAAATAATTATATAACTTGGAATAACATCGAAGATACGAAGAAACGTAACTCAAAGACCTTAATACTAAGTCAAGGCACGACCTACTCTTCTAATGGACCATAGTACGCATGTAGGTAGTCGTGCATTCTAGAGGAAGCTTTGGGTTACATTGGATACAAGGAACGCAAAACTGTGAGTTCATGTCCCCCTTTTCTTTTAACTGTTTTCGTTTTACGACTTCGGGGGTGAAGTACATGTTACAAATGATCACGATTACAAATGATTTACAAATGAAATGAACTGCTAGATCATGTGAAAGGGTAGGCGTTAGCTTGAGACCATTAATACTTTAGAAAGACCGAGGGGCATGAGTGATAGATCTATTTGGGTGTTGCGAGCCCCACCCATGAGTCCGCGAGTTTGCTCGTGTGGTGACTATGTCGTTCCAGCCGGGAGGCCCGGTGCGAAATACGTAAAGGGTTGAGCCTTCCTACACCGGTTCACACATGTTAATATATTAGCTACACATTAATTGATGTGTTCATTTTCACATACAAACATACTTACAAATGTTTCAAAGGTTTATTCACAAACACACACATGAACTCGCTTAACTTTTGTTGATGTTTTCAAACTACATGTATTTCAGGAAACTAAGTATGGATCTGGCGGGCGATAAAGTTTCAAGTGTTGTCTGGAATAAAAGATGTCATCCGGTGTCAAATGGTTTAGAGTGTGTATCCTGTCCTGGATAGGATACGTGTTTCAAAGCTTGGTTATCTTCAGTTTCTTTTGAAAAGTCCTCATGGAATTTAAAACCTGTTGGTGTTGTATTCTGAATATGAAGTCCGTTTTTTTTTTTGGGGGGGGGGGGTTAAATCAATGTTGTTTTAATGTTTCAAAATTTAATCAATGGATGAACATCTTGGATTTATCATATAGTTGTTTGTTATGGTTGAATGCAATGATATTAAGCAAGTCACACCAAATCACGCTTCCGTAAAAGTCAGGGTGTGACAGTAGGTGAGTGGGTTAAGGAGTAGAGGTGGCAAAATGGACCCAACTAAGAAAGTTTGGGTTGATTTTGGTGCAAAAAAACTAAGCAATAGGTTAAGTTAGGTAAGACTTTATAGTTAAAGGGCCAGGATGGGTAAATTTAAAATTGAAAGAAAAAACCAATGGGTCAGGATGGGCCAAGATAATAAAAGGAGCGGGTCATTTGGAACCCAAAATAGAAACAATTGAACACAACATTAATTGGGGATTAGGTTCTTCAATTACTAAACATCAAACCTAATTCACAACAAATCTGTCCATCCAGCGATCGAATTCCCAAAATCATCACATCATTCCGGTAAATTCACCCAATCTGTTCAATAGTGAGAGTATCGGAAGTTTCGTCGATTGGAGAGTCAAACGGAGCGAGATTTCCTTTCCGGTAAGGGGGAAGGAGACAATGTTAGTGGCGACAGTGATGGATACTAGAACTCCTGCGAGCTTCGTGGCGGTTATAATGAGAGGTACGGGAGCCATTAAAACCGGAGGGGTTTCCGGCAAGAAAAATACGTGACACGTGGATATTGTGTTATCTAGCATTTTACATGCTCACGATTCTACTTGATCAAAATGTCATCTAGAATGTTTTACTTTATCTTTTTTTTTCCTTATTTGTAATTATTTCAATAAAATTATCTATATTTATATTTTTTAGTTTTATAAATATATGTGGATATTGTGTTATCTAGTGTTTTGCATGCTTACAATTCTACTTGATCAAAATGATCAAAATGTCACCTAGAATGAGTACCGGTACTTACCGGTGTTTTACCCGTAAATACCGGTACCGAAAAACGGGGAAAATGAGAACCGGTATCGGTACTGAATATACCCGGTACGGTTCAGTACCGGTACCCGTACCAAATGAAGTTCATTGTGACGTACAATTATTTATTTATTTATTTATTTATTTTTTATTTTTTTAAATTTTTTTGATTTTTTGATTTTTTATTTATTTATATTTTAGCCTATCATGCCCAAATCCATCTTGACAAAAACTCATCTTGACCTAAATCCATCCTAACTTATTTCTTAATAAACTCATCCTAACCCAATCTCATCATACCCATCCTAACGCATTACCCAAACATGCCCAACCCACTCATTTTGCCACTCCTATTAAGAAGTATGCAATTTATGAACATGTTTTTCTTTGTCGTTGTCTTTACTTAATTGCCATATCTGATCATGTCATGAAGGCTTATCTGTCTTTTTTTGCTAAATGAACCTAAACTTTTTTTTTTTGGTGTTAGGTTGCGGTACAAATTGATACTATCTACAATCATAGGCAAGCCATACTAAAATGACTACTATGGCCACATGACTTTTATGGTTTTTTGTTTTCCATTAGTTCCCTTTGTTGGTTGCTTCTTAGACCGTGAGGTATGGTGAGGCAGGGGTTTGGAGCATGGATTGACACTTGTGTTGGCACGCATTTAAATTGTGCCGGTCGTTCCCCACGTTGTGCCGGTAGCTAGCGAAAGCTTCCGGCCTGTAACGGGTCTCACCGGGTTGGCGGCCCTTCATCGCGTCCACGACGCTCATGACAAGTGCTAGCTCTTCCTCATGGGTCCAAGAGGCCATTTATCAAGTGTGTGTGGGTAGCGGGTTCGGGTAGGTGGAGTGAAGGGTTGGGGTAGCGATGTGGACTGGCGGTGGAGGGTTGGGGGGTTTTATAGTGACTTGGGTGAACCGTTTGGCTTGGCCAAACGGTTATTTTTTAAATTTTAAACATAGCCGCTATGACCTAGCCAACATAGCCAATGAGAGCCGGCCACGGAAGACCGCTAGGCATGCCCAACGCCCGGGCTAAAACCCCCGCCCAAGGGGCCACGCCGAAACCCAAGCCCACCCGGGGTGGTGACTTGGGTGTTTGTACCCAACCCACGCCTCAACCCCCGTCCCATACCGAAGGTCTTAGCTGTAAAAATATCATATCATTATTATGTGCAAGTGTAATTTCACTTGAACATACCTTTACTATGTCGAATGGAACAAAACGTCTCGCTTTGATCAACTTTCTACACATATCATTTTGTACATCCTTATACATAGACTAGGCGATGTAACTATAGAACGTAGATGTAACTAGAGCTGTAAACGAACCGAACGTTCAGCGAACAGTTCGTGAACCGTTTGGTGGGAAGTTCGTTTATGTTCGTTCGATTAGCTTAACGAACGAACACGAACAAAAAATTTCGTTCGGTTAGCTTAGTGAACGAACACGAACACAGGTTTCGTTCGTTCGACTGCGTTCGTGAGCGTTCGATAATATGTTCGTTTACGTTTGTTCATGTTCGTTCGTTCGTGT
The DNA here is from genome assembly GCF_002127325.2 of Helianthus annuus. Classification (NCBI taxonomy): domain Eukaryota; kingdom Viridiplantae; phylum Streptophyta; class Magnoliopsida; order Asterales; family Asteraceae; genus Helianthus; species Helianthus annuus. The sequence goes on from NC_035447.2 coordinate 84,187,037, forward strand.
TCGTTTGATTATATTAAAAATAATAATTAATAAATCTTTTATCTAAACATATTGAAAACTTGAAATCCTGTCTTTTTCTAAGTTAGCTAAAATTTGGACACTCGTAGACATTTTTTGGGATAATTATGTTTAGGTTAGTTAACCTTGATTTATCATTTAGTGGTGTAGTAGACTTCTTGTGTGTTGATTTACATTTGATGGTTGTATTTAACTACTTATATCCATTTTTTAAGGATAACAATGTTTTTTTTATTTTTTATTTTCAAGTTAAATGTTCGTTTACATTCGTTGTTATTTGCATGCGTTCGTTTGTGTTCGAGACCAGTGTTCACGAACTGTTCGTGGACAACTAAATTTCCTTAACGAACGAACATGAACATAAACTTATGTTCGGTATGCGTTCGTGAACAGTTCGCGAACATATTAATTTCCTTAACGAACGAACACGAACATGGCCTTCTTCGTGTTCGTTCGGTTCGTTTACAGCCCTAGATGTAACAAATGCTTGGGTTTTATTTAAATATGATGCATATGAAATGAATCCCCGCCGCATCGTGACGGGTGATAAATCTAGTTAAAATATTTATTTGTAACTTTATAATAACACATTTTTTGCAAATTTTAACTACATGACATTTTGAAAAGATAAAGTGCACCAAATCTACAATTTATATGATAAACCTTCAATTAATGATAGAAAGTGACACAATCAACAACTAAAAGTTCTTCAAAACGAAACAATTTAATCTTCAAATGCATACGGATAGAAAAAACATTGGTAAATAAGACTATCCGCATCAGTGAAAGGCTATCTTTTCTACAAACAGCCTAGTCAGCATGCACATCAGCTTTTCACTTATTCTTTCCACAAACATTTTTTACCCATAACAATAATATATATATCCTTCCCACAAACAACCTTATTATAATTATTTTATTAAATTTAAACTAAATAAAAAAAAAGAAAGGACCCACTTTTCCCCATTCTTCCCCAAGAATCCTTAAGAATGAACACCCTCCATGTCATCCTCTACAACACCCACTAATCCATCCCTCTCACAAATGCCCTACACATAGGCCAAGAATCACCTACAAACATTCTTGATGTGAATAGTCTAACTACCAAGAATTGAAAGACAGCGAAAGCTCCACCACCAGTCCACCAGTCCACCATTTCCACCCATGTGCCCCAAATTAACACGCAAAACTCGCTAAGCTTCAAGTTGTTTTTATCCAACCCTCAAAGTGTTAACTAGTTGCAACTTTTGTCTATGTTCATTTTTGAAAAAGAAAAAATGTATATATAGAAAGATAAGTAAGGACCACAATGTATTTGGATTGTGTTATGATGGTGATAGGTTGTAAGAGACGTATGAGTTGATCGTAGAACACATTTATTGTATCGTACGTTCATATTCCAACTCACATTAGTGTATATGGTTGATGTACCTTGTGGACGATTTTCTTTTTGTATTTATATTTGTAGAACATTATACTATACGATACAGCTTTTATGTTAGTATGTTTGTTTCGTACCGGTTTGGTAGATTATTAGTGTCATTATAATGTTTTAGTTATGCATTGTTATATTTCTTCCGTTTATTTGTCCACTCAACAATTGAGTCAGTCGCAATTTTGTTTGAGTACGACAAACATCAAGATTGCACGAAGTCATTGAGGACATGAGATCTAGAACTCAAAGCATTTTATTTAACTATAATAACAAACTATATATTTAATTAATTCATTTGGATTTAGTTAGGGTTGTTGGATGTTGAATTCTAAAATAGTCATGGAATTTTGTTTTGTTTATGACTTCTTGTACCTCAATTTATCTAGAATATAATATGGACAGTGAAAATTGTTAGAAATATTTAAGCGCATAGGGAATTTAGACTTCGTACCTCAATATATCTAGAATATCATATGGACAGTGAAAACTGTTTGAAATATTTAAGAAGATTATTAATAGTAATGTAATGCATAGGGTATTTAGACTTTGTATACTCTAACACCCATAGGTGTTAATCTAAGTTGGCATCCGTTAACACCTATCATACGGTATTAAAAGTTTCACGTGTTAAGAAGTTAACTATGAGAGAGAAGGAGGGAATCAAGCATTGAAAAATTTGCACACACACAAAATACTATATATATATATATAGAGAGAGAGAGAAACGGGTTCAGGAGAAAACGCCCTAAAGTGTGAGAATGGTGAGAACGCATCCTGATGGAACACATGGCGTGGGATATAATCAGGGTGGGGGGGCTTTTTGTCTTTTTAATATTCTTTTTTCCCAATTTCGTGTGTTACAATGCTGCTTCATTTTTTCCGTCAAAGATTATTTTGGCGTTAATTAGATTCAACAACTACCTGGCATTTTACTATTTTTTTGGATGTGTCTCGTTGGATTAATTGTTTTTGTGTCACATAGATAATTTTTTTGGCGTTATGGCATTCCCAGTTGAATTAATCCCATATATGTTAAGGTATATTTTTTGGCGTTCATGGCGTTATCCTTCATTACCATTCATTAATATTTCATAAGATTATAGTAAGGCGAAATCAAAACAAACTAATAGTCTTCTGTGTATGGGATTACATCAGAGATGTACCCATCGCTTTTTTCATCACTTTCTTCAGATTCATCATCATATTTTGCATTGGCGTATAACGCCATCATCTCGTCTCTTCTTTGTTGCAGCCTATACTTAAATATCATTACAACCCTGTATCTTGCATCGTTCGAAGGTGCTAAATCACAGAGTTGTTCAAGAAGATGTAGCTTCTCTGTCTTCAGCATTTCCTCCATCGGCAATGAATATTCCACTCCGTGTCGATAAGTCACTTCAACTGTTCCTGCTTCTTCATGCACCACCCAACTGCTAACTGTTGGTAGAGAAGTGTCGTTAATATCATCATCATCATCTTTTGCTAGAAATTTTCTCTCCAATCTTCTTATAACTTTCGAGTTCTTTCACAATCGTTGGCCATTGGAACCCCAAGGGCCAGAATATCCATCCGAACCCCTTTATCCATAGTAAGTATGGCCTTGATTGTCTTGACTTTCACCCTTCTCCTATCAAAGAACCTTAGGATGAAACGTCTCTCCGACCTTTCAAACCTCCATGCAATAACCTTATCCATTTTTTAAGTTATATGGCGTTTTGGACAATGTTTGGCGTTTTAGACAATGTGTGGCGTGTTAAGTTGTGTTTACATGTTCTACTTTTATAATGACTTTTTTCCTGCCATGTAGGATGCAGTCCTATAAAGTGACAGGTAATTATAGCGTTTTGAAAACATAAATAAATTCAGTTTCCCATGGAGTGGCTTTTAATATAATAAATGTTAGTAATAACGTTTCCGTCACTTCAGTTTACTGTTTGTAGTTACTATTTTGTTTCAGCTTCATATGTTTATGGCTGTAAAACGTCCTATCTTTATGGCTGTAATTATGGTGTTTTGTATTTTCAATGGCGTTTAGATAAAGATGGCACTTTGTTCTATTCTCTTGCACATTGTTTTATACTTTTTTTAGTTTTATTATAATAATACTTATCCAAAGTAATTTTATTATACTTTGGGAGTTTGGGCGTTTTATGGCATGATGGCGTTTCACAAGCATTTGTCCGTTTGACGTTTTATTATTTTTTTAGAGAATTAATGTATTTGTTCTTAGCTGAAAATTACATAACAAACAACAGAAAAAGAAAATTAAAAAAAATAGAAGCAATTTATCTTACAAATCTTCACTGTCATCAATCTCTTTCTTCTTTTGAAACTATAAGAACTGTCACAAATAAATGGCGTTTTGGTTTTGGTGTTGTTCGTGTGTTGAAGTGGGTTTGTGGATGTTGGAGACATAAATCGAAGGAGTGTGGGTGGATGTTATTTGTCCGTCATCTTCATTATCATCATCCAGTGCAAAATAGCATTTACACTAGGATCGGTCTCTTCTCCTCATACAAACCTTCTTCAAGATCAAAGAAGACAAAATGACATATGGGTGTCATCAGTTTCTTTTCGTTGAATTTTGTCCATTTCACGCAGCAAAATCTTACTCCCCTCACCTAACAAACCATTCAACGAAACTTCATGCAGAACATTACTGTGTATCCAAGAAACGATGTTTGTCATCGTTTTACAGTGAGTGGTATTTAGGAACCATTGTGTTTGTTTTTTTGGTGTGATGAACGGAATGTGCTGAGACGTTTCTCTTTATAGGATGTTTTTGGAATGTAGTTTAGGCGGGATATTATTATAACAATAAATGCAATTAACAAAGTATCCGGTTTTTCTCAGCTTTATCTGTTAAGTCTGTAACACGTCCCATCTTTCAAGCTTGGCGTTTATATTTTATGGCGTTTTATAACAATAACGCTACCGCGCCAAAATTTACGGTACCCGTAAACACAAACTTGTGGTGCTCAAAACTACACTCACGACATTTTTTTTATGAATTTTTTTTTTTACAAATGTGTTTATAATACACGCATCTACGTTTATGAAAAAAATTTGGTCCAACTCGCCCCATACGGTGTAGTTCTCATGGTTCTTACAACTGGAGGTGGTTTTCATTTTAGCGGTCCCCTATATATATATATATATATATATTATTAGTTATATATATTATTATCTATGTATTAAAACTCGCTTAAACTCTCACTTGCACAACTCGATTTATCGCTCTAATACGCAACGTAACGTAACACTTAATATCTCGCTAAAATACTTAAAGTACTTGAACTAACTAACGCAACAAAACGCACCTAACGAACATCCGACACGCGAAACGGGAATTTCTCACACAAAACTGGTCCCTTCTTACGAAACCAGTTGCTTCTTACGAAGGCAGCCCGCTTCGAATAGGACTTTCAGCTCGCCTATAAATACCCAACTCCACTCTTTCACTCTTCATTGCAGCCATTTTCCCCCTAGAACTCTCCCAACCTGTTGTCCATCGATTTCCCAAGATCCCATATTTTTACAAGTTTCACAACGATTTCCACTATGATTTTACACAAGTTTCACTCCAATTTCATCCAAACTTCTTTATTTTCATCTAAACATCATCTTTTTCATCTAAACTTCAACTTTTCATCTAAAACCCCATCTTTTTAATAAAAACCTTCATCGTTTTCTTCAAAAACTTCTGATTTACCGCGGATTTGCACTTAAACGACTGTATTGGGCTAAGATTTGGCTTCCCAAGATGTAGATCTGAGAATCTCGCACTCACCAATTGTTTAATCCAAGGATAAACTCTTTTAAACTCGATTTTTACACTAAACCGGACCAAAACCGACATATATTTCCTTCACTGAATAGTGGGGCGAAGTGGTGTCGAAACCGTCATTTAAAGGACTCGAAAATACATCCGATTCAGGCGAAAACACAAGTCCAAACACTCAAAAATGTTGAACAGCTGCTTGTGCGAAGACAGACTGGCTTGTACGAAGCCATGGCTTCTTACGAAGCCAGCAGCTTCGTACGAAGGCAGCCAGATTCAGTTTTCCGCATGTGACTCAACACTCAAAAGACCATTTCGGCGCTAAGTTTAATCAGTAGCTTAAGACTGGAGGGATGAACACTCGATTTTGAACACAAAACAAGCAACTTGTACGAAGACACCAGCTTCGTACGAAGGCACGCCTTCGTACGAAGGCACTCCCTTCGTACAAGGAGTCTGTTTCCCACTCGACACTCCAACTTTGACCGTTTCAGCACTTGGAAGACTAGTGCACTTCTGTTCCCGTACACAGGCTGATCCGGCGCTCTCTCCACTCCATTCCAGACCGTGTTTACTGTTAAAAACGCACAGTGAGTATACTCGAACCCTTTTTCGCTTAACGCACTTTTGGGTGTTACATACGTTCTCTATCAAAACACAATGCACATAATGCCTAAACCCTTTTACAAACGCTAATCGCTCTCGCTTGTTATACGTGACTAGTTGACTGCTTATTTGTTATGTTTAAACAGTGATAACTTTCCCTACCACCCTTAGTAACGATAGTACCATAGTTTGAACCCAGCATCTGTTTATTCAGGGGTTGTTAAGGTTTAATTACTTTACGTGCTCACTTCGGTGGACACGTGTCGCGCATACTCTACTCGCAGTCATGTTGGTTAGCTTGTATCATCGTCGATAGCTTACTTGATTCGCCCTTTACGTGTTACATGCTGGTTATGCGTAAACGCTTTTATTACTATACCTATGCAAACTTGTGTACTTACCTTTACATTATTGTATTGACCTTATTTTAACGTATGTAACAGGTTGATGGATTCTGCTGGAATTGGTTTAGGAAGTCTAGAAACCCACCTAAACAAATTGCAAGTTTCATTATGTTACGTTGTTTAGTTGTTTGAGAAACTCGTAATCTGTGATGACTTTTGTTGAGATATTTGTTTAATAGTATGGGATATTGAACCTTTTAAATATTGTCACTAAATTAGTCATTACGGATTCTCTCGAGCAACCTATTCGCATCATGCTACACCCCGATGATTCCGCCATCGGTTGGGGTGTGACAAAAACCCTGATGATGAACTAGTTGAATAATATGGAAATATTTGAGATTGTTGTTGTTGATCTGGTTTAGGGTGGGTACGGAATACAAAACATGTTAAAGAATTTTGATTGGCTGTTGCTGAAATGGATAAGGTTCTAGAAATATCAGCAGTGGTTGCGAGTCGAAACCTCCCGGTTGCGACTCGAGACCATATTGTTTACAACTCGAAACCAGATACATCACAATAAGGGGACTCAAGACCAGCTTGGTTGCGAGTCGAGACCTCTCTGGTTCCGACTCAAGGCGTGACTCAAAACCATGGTTTCGGGTATTAACTGAACAACTCGAGATCTCCTTATTTCGACTCGGAATCCCGTGGTTGCGACTCGAGATCTCTTATTCTCGAGTCGATACCTCATGGTTTCGGCTGAACTAGTTCATTTAGATATTGGGCTGTTAAGTAATTTGGGCCACACAGTTTTGTGGGCTGGTTTAATTATTGGGCCGCACACAGTTGAATGTTATGTATTGGGCTATGTGTTACTATTACCATTACTGTACAATGATGCAAACCGTATGTGAAACATGGATTTATATACTATGTATTAATACGTGAATACATGCCTACTTGAATACGGTCCTAACGTTGGTAACCATAATAGGACGTGGTTGACCAAGCTTAGGGTAAATACATTATCTACCGAGTAACCTAAGGTGAGTTCACACTACAACTAAAAGCATGCATGTGACAACCCGAATCTCTAAGGTTAGCGTTACTTAAACTCCATAATCTTTGGCGTGGATTACATGTGTACATCACTAGATATTTATGTGTGCACATTAACTGTACACGAAGTCGTTAAACGTGTTATATGTATTAATCGTTTTATATATGTGTTTAATTACTTATGTCGCATTTGCGTATTTGTACGTACGTAGTAGAGTAAATAATGTAGTGTCGTCTAGTCTCTCTCACTTAGGCCGAATTAGAATCTAGTTATACACTTGGGCCGCGACACACTTCGTTCTGACCGCACTTCTTTTCGGGCCGCGATGCATGTATTAGATCACACACTTTGAACCTTCATCTTATTCTCTGAACCCATCGGCCCAATCCATTAATGGTAAGACTCGGCCCATTCTTCCCCTATTCTTCATATATTACGTAATGTGAGGGTAGGTGTTTTAAGTTACAACTTTTGTAAACCCTACCCATCCTAAACGTGCCTACGACAATAGACATCCATCCATCATCTTCGAGGCCCCTCATCTCTTTCAACGAATTCTTTGGTTACTACTTTTGTATTTATGTAAATCTTACTTGTCGACCTTATTCATGTGTGTGCTTGATTTACAAAGAACGTGTATTATGTTCCATGATGATTATGCTATGTGAATGTATGAGTTATTGGATGTCGCTAACATGATGATTAATTGTGGCCGATTAGTATACTGATGGTAGGGTAATTGTAATGATAACGAATATATCTATGATAATCTAATGTTGCATGGGGAGGGGACCGGAATGTAATATTGGTCGTGACCTTAATTACTGTTAGGCATCATAGGTGGGAGTCTCATAAATCTTGATCCCTTGTAATTACGTAGTTGTGAAAGAAGATTGTAATCGGCCAAGTATTAATCAACTTATGTGCTTATGGATAATAATAATTGCTTTACTTGTGATGAACCTGAAAATCTAGTAGGTTTACTAGAATAATGGTTTTGATTCACATGGCATGAGATAAGAATAATGGGCACCGCATATTCATGTGATGTCAGACAAAGTCTATCATCCTTAGTGGGCCTCTAACTATTATCTCATTCAACCGCCGGCTTGTAATAGATCCTGGATACACTGACACAAAATGATTTCCACTTGAATTTAGTTGATGTTTCACGTGAGCCTCTTAAACAATTGTGTGAATTGTGACAATTTCAAACTTAAAGTGGCCGACATGTGTGGTGTAATTGGGCCAAGCATGTGTGCCTAGCCGCCCACTTGTATGATGGGCCGAAGACTTTATCTTCAGTGGGCCGCCTATATGTATGTAATGTGACCAACACAAATTGGTCATTGATTTTGATCAGAACAATGTGATTAGTGATATATAGTTTCGAATATGCAAATGAATAATGTCAGAATTATAATTAATGTAATTTGAATTATTAGACATGGGGGATATTCTATAAAGGCATGATGTCATAGTTTTGACTATCATACTTTGCATGTGATGTCTATATATATTTATATATGTTGTTAGTGGGTTTTTTTTAGAAATGTATAAGTACTATATTGCTCCGAATTATTATTATGTAAATGCATTCGTGCTAACATCCAGCTGTGTGTACCATATGTACTGTATGCCATATTTGTTGGTTTGTAATCAATAAGCATCCATTACTTAGGATACTAAACACCCTACTTGTGTACTCACCTATATGACATTCTACCATAGGTCGCGTGTAACGGACCTAACAGTTAATTAACGCTAGAAGTACATAATCAAACCGAGCAAACAAAGGTGAGTTCATTACTTTTGAGCATGCGTCCCGGTGGTTGGGACAGTCAGTGGGTATCTCAGGGAGGGATAAGTCTTTTGGGTAAAAACGGGAATGTTGGATAATATACTCTTCCTATCACCTTTAAAGTCCCTCCGTGTTGTTTGGTTACCAGAGAGGTAACATGGTATTAGTTAGTAGCGCTACTTAGGTTTGGCAACCTCACCCCGTTCCTAGGAGGACGGGTGTTGAACTACTGACCTAGTCATGACCAATGCTTTGATAGGAGCATTGGAGAAAGGGCAAAATAATCAGAAGTCGTCTTGTATTGGGGTATTATCAACATTGTTTTCAACATTACTTTTGGATTTAAATTCAATGGATTAACCAAACACTTGGTAACTAACGTTTTCGTAAAACTATGAACTCACCAGCGTTGTCTGATACATTTGTTGCATGCTCGCAGGTCGTTAGATGTCTTGGAATTGGAACTTGCTGTCTGGTGTAGCTGGAGTAGTCATGGGTCGACTATTGATATTATACATTGGTTTTGAAAACAGTTTAACTTTGGGTTACTATTTGCTTCCGCTGAACATCTTGGTTTTTATTTAAACTTATTGATGGCTCTTTTCATTAACAATTGATGATTTTATTTAACAACTTGTGATTGGTTCAATATGATTAGTGGCTCGTTATTGGTTTGTCACACGCCTAGTAGGGTTTCCCATGGGTGGTATTTTGGGGGTGTGACAGTTTGGTATCAGAGCCACTGGTTATAGTGAACTTGGTTTTAAAACGTCTTTATAAAACCAGACTATAACCGAACAAGTTCTGAATGCGACCAAGACACTCAGCTCCAGACTGCAAGGTTCGTCTCTCGTTTACTAATTGCACTGCATAACTAGTGAACACTTACATATGAAATTGCATGGGATTACACGTTTAGTACAACAGTATCAATTCATTACTTGCATGTGTTATGTGATTGGTAGTGTGGTGTTTCCCTAGACATTCATGACTCGCGTTTTGTGATGTTCTTTGCTTGCAACTCGAGTTTGAGGAACCATTTGACATGAGTTAGGAGGAGCTGAGATGAGCATGCAAATCACAATATTATTGTGGGTGCACACATAATAATAATGTGAGGTGCATGCGAGTCCCAGTGAGGCTTAACAAGTGAAAAAGGGGATTCCGTTCCATTATTTGATCGATGTGAAACATAACAGTCTATAGGAGTCATAGCAGTGATTGTCTCTTACTCGAACATGATATTTTCACTCCTTTCTGAATCCTTATGAATCTTGATGCTATCGAGTATCACCTGATCACACATCTGAACGCCTAGTAAACTGTGTAGAATGTTAGGTGCTAGTACGAACGTCCTTGAGTTGGATGGCTCAGCGTCAAATGATTGGACTATACATTCCTCACTTATTTTTGTTTGCTGGAACTTAGCGTGTTGACGCCTTAGACCTCGAAGTGCGATCACTTCTGCAACACTCTCGCGACATACCGTGTATTACTCAGTTAACTTGCAAGAACGATGGACAAGAGGGTAAACGTAGTACCTTACCGACTTCAGCATTTGAATGACCCTAGTTACCGGCAACGAACAACAGCTTTTTGACTCCATTCGAATCCTTAACCCCAGCCAGTGACTCATGGGAGTCGACTCTTACAAACCAATCGGGACAAAATCGATGACAATTGACTGTAGAGCGGACTGCGTTACCGCCCGCACCATGAGTAGTGCCTTAGGACGTGGCACGGAATGTGAAAAGATGGACCTTGTTGGTGAAAGGATGTAGGACACCGTTACAGGAAACAATATTAGAGACAACGGTCGTGACAATATCAAGATACTCGTGATCGTAGCTTACAGTATGGAAACGAAGGTGACCTCGACAAGGATTGACTGTGTTAAGTCAAGGTAACGACAACCAAGGGAACGACGGCAGTACTGGAAATTCTCGTGACGAAAACAACACTGGAAATGAAGCTCATGGAAGGACATTTAGTATTGGCATAGGCTATACCAGGCGTAATAGCAACACGATAGCTTGGATGGGTAGCTATTCGCTTCGTCTCTGTTCTGTTTAACCCTGATGCTTCTTGAAACCGAACCTGTTGTGGAGTCGGCTGATGCAAGTCAATTGAAGCCTTATATGTTCGTTGGGATGCAAACTCGACCTTGGGGGACAGGTGTTCGACATCGACCTTCCTTCTACTACCCCTGATGGTTACAAAGCAGTAGTTAGTGTGGATAGGTTATTTAGAAATCGTGCAGACATACCTTGTGAGGAGAAAATTTTGTGTGGAGAATCGTTATCTGTTCTAAAAGCGTCAGAGTGGCACAAAGGTTATCGCCATTTCGGCTATGAAGGCCCAGAAGTGTCTACGGAGGGATTACTCCGCTACGTTAGCAACTGTTACTGATGTTGAGGCTAAGGAAAAGAGGATCGAGGATCCACCAATTGTTCGTGATTCCTCTCAGTGTGCTACCCGAGGAGCTTTCAGATTTACTTCCACCACTATTAGGCAGAATCTCAGTTTGATCTCTGGACAGGGGCAACCCTGATTACTCGTGCTACATACCGTCTTGCACCAGGAGGACTATCTACAGGAACTGTTGGACAGGAGTTTTATTGGACATGGTTTTTGTTCACTTTAGGGAGCCTCAACTATATTCGGAAAAATAAAGCCTTTTTCGTATGTGTACTGATTATCCAGAACTCAGCAAGGTGACAATCAAGAACTGTTTGCCTCGACCATGTATTGACGGAATACCAAGAGGAGAATGTTCCTGAAACGGCATATCGAACGCAATACGGCCATTGCGACTTTGTACACCATGGTCATCGAGTTAATCAACACACCAGCAGCTTTATGGATCACAAGAATCGACCGTGTTGGTTGATGATGTTTTGAGTCATTACAAGGAGAAAGGGATAACATGGGTGGCATAAGTATCCTATCTTGGAGCTCCTGAGGGAGGAGCCACTCCACGTGAAGTCTAGTTAAAGGTAACTTCTGGATTTGAGAGATTCATTTTTTGGTCATATAAACAACGAAGTGGGAATGCACATGGATCTCACTAGGACCTATTTTATTTGAAACTGATCGACACCAAAGATCCCTTCGAGGATGCAGCAATTTCTTGGCCACACTAGACTCTATCGCAGATTCACCACAGGATTTTCGAAGATTGCGCAGCTTAAATCCCTTTAGCACAGTAGGGTGTTGTGTTCGTGAAAGACAAAACAGGAGGACGTCTTTTCAGCTTTCGAATCCCAACTCTGCAATGTTTACACACCGACGCAACACGAGAAAGTGATGACTTACGTAATGGACTTACAGGAAGAACTGCACGAATCACGACCTGCGGTGGAAGCCATGGTCTTTGGATTTAAGTTGGAGGCATTACTTGGACGGTACCAAATGCACTACCTAGACCGATCACAAGGGCCTCCCGTGTGAGCTAAACATGTGATGGCACCGCTGGATGGAACTTTTGAATGAATACGACCGTGAGACCTGGACGTGCACGAGCTTTGCAGCTCGCTATCGACTCCAACATACCTGATCAGACTCGCCTTGTTCAAATTAAGGAACTGAAGGAAGAGAGTTCTTAGGATTGACCCATGCGGGGCAGGGGGAAGCAACCTTTGGCAGGTCGGACGATATTTGCTACTTCATGGAACGAATATGGACCTCACTACACAGCAACCTTAGGGAACTGGTGCAGGCGAAGCACACGAGCCTCGATATCCTATTCATCTGAGCTTTGATAGGATGTATTAAAACCTGAAGACCATGTACGGGTGACCGGGCCTGAAGGCCCACATAGCCACGCATGGGAACGAAGTTTGCCATGTGGGAAAGTCAAGGTTGGATATTAGCAACCAGAAACACATGTATGGAAATAAGGACAGACTGCCATGGATTCTGTTACTAGTCTACTTACAACTTGAAACGGAAACATTATCACCTGGGTGATCATTAATGGACTCAAGTTACCAGCACACTCCCTTGCAATCAATAAAACTGACGAGTCTTCACAGTTGTGAATGTTCCTCTGAGAGAGGCGGCTTTTAGGTACGAGGTGCCAACTCCTGTTACCCCTGAATTTGATCTATGCATGATTTATGTCAGGCAATACACAACACCCTTGGCTCACATCTAGACATGAGCATTACTTATCATCATAAGACAGACGGCCAGAGTAAACAAACCATCCTGACTCTCGAAGACATGCTGCGAGCATGTGTGTTTTGACTTTAAGTAAACATTGGAAGGACACTTATCTTTGGTTGAGTTCTACTACAGCAGTTATCATTCTAGTATTTAGACAGCTCTGTTTGAGGCATTGCATGACGATAATGCCAATCTCCTTGTTGGACTAAGGTGGGTGACAAACTAATCACAGATCCAAGATTGGTACCCGAACCTCTTGGGAAGATTGTTTAGATTGGAAATCGTTTGGCGGCAACGCGTGGCCGCCAGGAAAACTGATAAGCTTGGGAAACACTGAGAGTTCACTGTAGGCGAACGTATCATAATAAAAAATCTCACCCCAGGAGGGTGCGGTATGCTATGGAAAGCGTGGCAAGCTTAGTTTACGATACGGATTTCTGGAACAAATCAGTGACATGGCTCACAACCTCGAGTTACCTGGCGAATTGGGTAACGTTCGCGATGACATTTATGCCTCAAATCTAAAGAAGTGTCTGTCCAACGGAAAACTAGTGATACACTTACTAGAATCTAAGGCTAACGACAAGTTGCGGTTGTCGAGGGATCTATCGAAAGCATGGGCCAGGCAGTCAAGGTTCGTAAGCACAGTCGTATTTTAATCGTGAGAGTTCGTTGGAACTCAAGAGGTGGACCACGTGGGAACGCGGGGATCAGATGAAGCTCAAGTATCTTCACTTGTTCAAAACTGCCGAACCTAACCCTGATGCAACTAGTGAATTTCGGGACGAAATTCCCTTTCAAGTTGGGGATGATGTGGCACTTGAGGAAAATCCGCAACAATCTTCATTAATCACTTCATCTCTCTGTGCTTACTTGTCAAATTTCGGGACGAAATTTCTTTCAAGTTGGGGATGATGTGACAACCCAAATCTCTAAGGTTAGCGTTACTTAAACTCCATAATCTTTGGCGTGGATTACATGTGTACATCACTAGATATTTATGTGTGCACATTAACTGTACACGAAGTCGTTAAACGTGTTATATGTATTAATCGTTTTATATATGTGTTTAATTACTTATGTCGCATTTGCGTATTTGTACGTACGTAGTAGAGTAAATAATGTAGTGTCGTCTAGTCTCTCTCACTTAGGCCGAATTAGAATCTAGTTATACACTTGGGCCGCGACACACTTCGTTCTGACCGCACTTCTTTTCGGGCCGCGATGCATGTATTAGATCACACACTTTGAACCTTCATCTTATTCTCTGAACCCATCGGCCCAATCCATTAATGGTAAGACTCGGCCCATTCTTCCCCTATTCTTCATATATTACGTAATGTGAGGGTAGGTGTTTTAAGTTACAACTTTTGTAAACCCTACCCATCCTAAACGTGCCTACGACAATAGACATCCATCCATCATCTTCGAGGCCCCTCATCTCTTTCAACGAATTCTTTGGTTAGTACTTTTGTATTTACGTAAATCTTACTTGTCGACCTTATTCATGTGTGTGCTTGATTTACAAAGAACGTGTATTATGTTCCATGATGATTATGCTATGTGAATGTATGAGTTATTGGATGTCGCTAACATGATGATTAATTGTGGCCGATTAGTATACTGATGGTAGGGTAATTGTAATGATAACGAATATATCTATGATAATCTAATGTTGCATGGGGAGGGGACCGGAATGTAATATTGGCCGTGACCTTAATTACTGTTAGGCATCATAGGTGGGAGTCTCATAAATCTTGATCCCTTGTAATTACGTAGTTGTGAAAGAAGATTGTAATCGGCCAAGTATTAATCAACTTATGTGCTTATGGATAATAATAATTGCTTTACTTGTGATGAACCTGAAGATCTAGTAGGTTTACTAGAATAATGGTTTTGATTCACATGGCATGAGATAAGAATAATGGGCACCGCATATTCATGTGATGTTAGACAAAGTCTATCATCCTTAGTGGGCCTCTAACTATTATCTCATTCAACCGCCGGCTTGTAATAGATCCTGGATACACTGACACAAAATGATTTCCACTTGAATTTAGTTGATGTTTCACGTGAGCCTCTTAAACAATTGTGTGAATTGTGACAATTTCAAACTTAAAGTGGCCGACATGTGTGGTGTAATTGGGCCAAGCATGTGTGCCTAGCCGCCCACTTGTATGATGGGCCGAAGACTTTATCTTCAGTGGGCCGCCTATATGTATGTAATGTGACCAACACAAATTGGTCATTGATTTTGATCAGAACAATGTGATTAGTGATATATAGTTTCGAATATGCAAATGAATAATGTCAGAATTATAATTAATGTGATTTGAATTATTAGACATGGGGGATATTCTATAAAGGCATGATGTCATAGTTTTGACTATCATACTTTGCATGTGATGTCTATATATATTTATATATGTTGTTAGTGGGTTTTTTTTAGAAATGTATAAGTACTATATTGCTCCGAATTATTATTATGTAAATGCATTCGTGCTAACATCCAGCTGTGTGTACCATATGTACTGTATGCCATATTTGTTGGTTTGTAATCAATAAGCATCCATTACTTAGGATACTAAACACCCTACTTGTGTACTCACCTATATGACATTCTACCATAGGTCGCGTGTAACGGACCTAACAGTTAATTAACGCTAGAAGTACATAATCAAACCGAGCAAACAAAGGTGAGTTCATTACTTTTGAGCATGCGTCCCGGTGGTTGGGACAGTCAGTGGGTATCTCAGGGAGGGATAAGTCTTTTGGGTAAAAACGGGAATGTTGGATAATATACTCTTCCTATCACCTTTAAAGTCCCTCCGTGTTGTTTGGTTACCAGAGAGGTAACATGGTATTAGTTAGTAGCGCTACTTAGGTTTGGCAACCTCACCCCGTTCCTAGGAGGACGGGTGTTGAACTACTGACCTAGTCATGACCAATGCTTTGATAGGAGCATTGGAGAAAGGGCAAAATAATCAGAAGCCGTCTTGTATTGGGGTATTATCAACATTGTTTTCAACATTACTTTTGGATTTAAATTCAATGGATTAACCAAACACTTGGTAACTAACGTTTTCGTAAAACTATCAACTCACCAGCGTTGTCTGATACATTTGTTGCATGCTCGCAGGTCGTTAGATGTCTTGGAATTGGAACTTGCTGTCTGGTGTAGCTGGAGTAGTCATGGGTCGACTATTGATATTATACATTGGTTTTGAAAACAGTTTAACTTTGGGTTACTATTTGCTTCCGCTGAACATCTTGGTTTTTATTTAAACTTATTGATGGCTCTTTTCATTAACAATTGATGATTTTATTTAACAACTTGTGATTGGTTCAATATGATTAGTGGCTCGTTATTGGTTTGTCACACGCCTAGTAGGGTTTCCCATGGGTGGTATTTTGGGGGTGTGACAATGCATTCCTCAAATCGTCTATGTTGAAGAAGGGGTCTTCGTTCGCGGGATTGCCACGATCTCGGTTGCCTCGACGGTCGGAATTGACATTCCGATCATCAAGGTTGAGGGGTAAAGAGGTTTGTCGATGAAGGTTTTGTTGGTGGGGTGTTCTTTGGGTGTTGTTGGGATTTTGATTTTGAAAAGGTGGTCCGGTATTGTTGTTGTTACCACCATGTTGTCCGTGAGGCATTTGTTGAACGTTTTGGGAGGGATTGAAGTTGCCTCGGTATTGGAATTGGTTCGGGTTTTGGTTTTGGTTGGAGTTTTGGTTTGCCATTGAATTGGTTTCAATGGTTGGTGTGAGTTGTGGTGTTTGGTTGGTTTGATTAGATGCAAGTGTTGCTTCCAATCGGCTTGCTAAATTTCTTCTTACTACCCTTTCGATTTCCGGTTCGTAGACTAAAGGTGAAGTCCTCCCGGAGTTCCGCGTATGCATGCACTACCTGTAACCTGCACAAGTAACACACCCCGTGTAACAAGGAAAAAGACAAAGTACAAGAAAAGAAATTATGCAATTTAAACAGATAATCACACAAATTCAAACAATATGCAAACACAAAGCGCACGCACTCCCCGGCAACGGCGCCAAAATTTGATCGGAGTGTCGCGCTCCGGTCAAAGATAATATTTATAATCCCAATTTACCCTTAACTATGTGTTAGTGGTAGCAAGGGGTCGAACCACGAAGAGTATGTGGTTTGTGTGTGGATTCGATTGAATTATCAAGAGTGTCACAATTTATGAAGCTTGCTAGAATAATTTTGAGTTTTCGTTTAATTGAAAGATGTGAGTTTAACTAAGTGAATTGATTAAATTGATTAACAACTAATAATTAACGATTACGAGAAAATTGATTACTAGACAATAATAAGAAAAAGGAATCACACCCGGTTTCGGTAATTGCTAACCTAGGATTTCTACAAGTTTTAGATTCAACTCAAATGCATTTGATTAGCGAATTTAGTGTACCGTGACTTAGGTGCTAATAACTATCAACGTCCCGAAGAACGGACAAGAATACACTTTGTAACCAACACAAGTAAATCCTAACCACGACAATGCACAATTACATATCACCATTTCGCAAAGTCATAACTCTTACCGGTAGTAGACTAGAGTAGTCCCTTGTCATGGTTATCCCTTTAAGTTTCATGAGAGTAGGTTTGACAAGTGTTTTATAGGAAACAAGTTGAAAAGAGATGTCTATCTAGGGGTAACATGTTTTAATTGCATATGCTACATGTCATCAACCTTTTTACCTTTTCTTGGTGAGATCTTGAGCCTGTAGACGGATAGGATACATTATATGATGAATTCGTTTGTTGAGTGCAGGCTATGTGTTATTCCGTGTTAGAACTTGTATGATTCGATGCATGCTAAGACTGTGGGTTTGACATGTGCACATATATGATAAAGGCATTAGGATTTCCCGTTACACCCTTTGTGTTTGTGTTTCTTTTGTGTTATTCACCAAATTTCCATTAGTAGCCCTGTTGAGCCTAACTACCTTTCGTTTGTTCCCCAATATCTATTGTGAAAAACCGACCGTGATGATATTGTTATGAAAGAAAGAAAGAAAAAAAAAAGAAAAAAATGAAGAAAAAGAAAAAATAGAAAAATATGAAAAAAATGAAAAAAAAATATAAGTATTGTGAATATCGTTTATGTTCTTGGGTAGAGACCAACCCAATAGCATAAGATGTGTTTGAATAAAGCATCACGGTTTGGTTATTGTTTGTAAGTCAATTAGAAATGAAAAAGAACCTAAAAATATATTCCTACCTTTACCTTAAGCCAAAACCCGAAAGTCCTTTTGATATGTGCCAAGTTAGATGATACAGTGGAGGTGTGATTGTCATACAAGCCTATGATTGCAGGATTTCATGTTTGCTTATTGAGTGTTTATATACTTGCACATTACACGCTAGTCCAGATATTAACCCGAGAGGAGAGTACATTGTGAGGGGTGTGTAGCATGTGTCTAATTGTAAACATGTTAGTTTTAGATAGACAAGTCTTAAGTTTTTTTTTTTTAAAAAGTGCATCAATTACTTGTCAAACTGTCAATCTCGATTGTGTCAGTCTATGGGATGGGTATGACTTGGGACTGAACAGGTTGAACCGGTTAGGGAGTTTAGAGGTGTTGTTGCTATGGTGACTAGTTCTAGTTGGTTTGCTTGGGGACAAGCAAAGGCAAGTGTGGGAATGTGATGGAGAGGGTGAAACCCGAGTTTTAGAGTGGTTAATTATCATGTTTTATGTGTATTTGACGTGTCTATTTGCTTGGAATGAAGTAACTATGAGATTTTCGTGATTTGTAGGTAAAACACGTAAATCGGTGCATTTACGATGATTAAAGATGAAGTTGTGAGCTTTGGATGGGATATTGCAGCTCGAGGATGAATATTGAAGTTTGCTCGGGTGATATGAAGGCTCACGAGTGAAAGGAGTATGAAAGAACAAAGTACAGGGACCATTCGGTAATTAATTGGAAGTTAATCATAGTTGAAATATTGAAGACATAAGTGATATTGAAGTTTGAGGGGTCTCCTGGTCATTAAACGAAAGTTATATGAGGGGTAAATGTTAAGAAGATGATGGGAGTTTAGTTGGGGGACCAATCTTGCCATTCTATGAAAGTTGCACAATTGTTGGAGAAAAGTGATGCAATTCACGTTCTTACCCATGGTTTGTAAACCATGGGTCATGGTTCAGGAGTATATAGTTATAAAACCAACAGCAAGTCTATACCGTGACCCCCACTTCAGACTGTGACTCCCTGTTCAGAATCCCTGTTAGTGCAGCAAAGGTAAACTGTGACCCACAGTTCTGAAGTGTGGGTGAAGCTGGGCAATAGGGGAGCGCGAATTGGGCTTATTTTAGGGGGTTTTATAAGATAAAAACCCTAGTTTTCTCATTATCATTCACACACAATCGATCCTAAGCTTCAAGATACTCAAGATTCAAGGTTTCTTCCATCCAATTCCATCAAGGTTCTCAATTCCATCACCGAATCAACCATGATTTCTTCATCAATTCAAGCTTTTGAAGATTCTTCATGTGAGATGAGCGGCTAAACTTTTTATGGTTTCCTCCGGATGGAGGGTTTATGTAATTAGGTACTTTTATGTGTTTTTAATCATTGTAACTTGGTGATCTAAGCATTCGATGCTTTTCACCATGGATTTAATTGACTGATTGTAACTGGTTGCATTAATTTAAACCTTGATTTCTAAGCATTCAGTTCCCGAGAGTTCTAATAATTGGGATATATTTGACATGGGATTAGGGTTTGAAATTGTAATTGATAATCATTCGATAACCTCCCGTTATGTATTGACCGGAGTACTTAGTCATTGGTTATCACAATTGGTTAATTAGGTTAAACATTTATGTCTATGTGAATGTTTTGATTAAACACATAATTGAAGCTAATTGCAAAACCTGAAATCTGGAGGAACCATCTTTCTTCCTACTGATTTAAATCACACTTTTTACTCGTTAACTTAGTTCTTTCACATAATCAAACAACCCGATTTCTCAATTTAGTAACAGTTAATCAATACTTAGCATAAAAACGCTTTCCACAGTCCTCCCTTGGTTCGATACCCTGCTTATTCTATACTATTAGTTTAAATAGGTTTTTGCATGTCCATTACGACAGACATCAGCGGGATTGAAGTTGCATCGGTATTGGAATTTGTTCGGGTTTTGGTTTTGGTTGGAGTTTTGGTTTGCCATTGAATCGGTTTCAATGGTTGGTGTGAGTTGTGGTGTTTGGTTGGTTTGATTAGAAGCAAGTGTTGCTTCCAATCGGCTTGCTAAATTTCTTCTTGCTACCCTTTCGATTTCCGGTTCGTAGACTAAAGGTGAAGACCTCCCGGAGTTCCGCGTATGCATGCACTACCTGTAACCTGCACAAGTAACACCCCCCGCGTAACAAGGAAAAATACAAAGTACAAGAAAAGAAATTATGCAATTTAAACAGATAATCACACAAATTCAAACAATATGCAAACACAAAGCGCACGCACTCCCCGGCAACGGCGCCAAAATTTGATCGGAGTGTCGCACTCTGGTCAAAGATAATATTTATAATACCAATTTACCCTTAACTATGTGTTAGTGGTAGCAAGGGGTCGAACCATTAAGAGTATGTGGTTTGTGTGTGGATTCGATTGAATTATCAAGAGTGTCACAATTTATGAAGCTTGCTAGAATAATTTTGAGTTTTCGTTTAATTGAAAGATGTGAGTTTAACTAAGTGAATTGATTAAATTGATTAACAACTAATAATTAATGATTACGAGAAAATTGATTACTAGACAATAATAAGAAAAAGGAATCACACCCGGTTTCGGTAATTGCTAACCTAGGATTTCTACAAGTTTTAGATTCAACTCAAATGCATTTGATTAGCGAATTTAGTGTACCGTGACTTAGGTGCTAATAACTATCAACGTCCCGAAGAACGGACAAGAATACACTTTGTAATCAACACAAGTAAATCCTAACCACGACAATGCACAATTACATATCACCATTTCGCAAAGTCATAACTTTTAACATCGTTCGACAATTTACGAATTCGTAACAAATGTAACACTATTATCAAAAGTTTCAAAAATCAAACACAAATTGTCACTAAGTTGAAACAAGAACAATTCGAAACCCTAAAATTAACAACTACCTACACCGGGGTGAAACCGAGATGATTAGCCGCTCATGGTTGAAGAAGCTTGATCACCAGATGTTTGGAGCTTGATGAAGATCATCTTGAAGCTTGAAATATGGATGATTGATGAATGGTGAAGGTCTTGTGATGGATGATGATGAATGGATGGATGAATGAGTGATGGCTAGGGTTTAGAATCAAGATTGAGAGATGATGAAATCCTCTTGATTCGGGTTGTTATCTTGATGATGGATGGAATGGTAGGTAGAATAGAGATCAATCTTGGCTCCAAGATTAAGTTCAAAACTCTAACATAGGTGTAACTTACGAGTTTAATGGCTCCCCAACCAATTAGAATCGTTCCCAACAACCCAAACACCAAACTTCGCGTTTCAGCAAACCACAACCCGTCGCCGACGGCCTGGAGCCCGTCCCCGACGGCCTCCAGATCTCTGAAATCCATCCGACGGCTTGTTTGGCTGTTTACGGGCACCTTTTGATGACGGGACTTTCTAGAGCCCGTCGGCGACGGCCTAGAGCCCGTCCCCGACGACCTCTAGTTTTTCCTGTTTTGTCCGAAACTGTTTTCTTCATAACTTCTTCGTTATAGCTCCGTTTTACTCACCGTTTTCGCCCACGTACTTGTAATTCAGCCCTCTATCATGCCATCTTTCAATATATTCATTTTAAATCCATTAAAATTCCCAAAACACATCCAATCTTCATGATTAACTCGGTTTTGTTCATTTCACATCCCCGGTTGATCCGATTCACGTCCTGGTGCTCCGTTTAGCTCCCGATTAGCTCCTTAAACTCTTTCAGACCTGTAAAATACGAATCCCATTAAAAGTAGGCTATTCAAGATTAAAAGCTATGTAAAAACATTAGCTTAAGCACAAACGATAACCAGTTTTCGACCACGTATCATGTCACACCCCGATTTCCACGTGTCTCACCGGTGGGCTCGGTGGGGGATTACCGTGACGATGTTGGCAACAATATAGTCAAACCACACAATTATATAAATGAACAGCGGAAGCTTTAAAGATAAATTAATATACTTCAACCTCTGATTGTAATATCAAATGTATTACAGAAGTCGAATATATCCACAGCGGTTCAAAATAAATAAATATTGTTCATTCAGATACGGCATCGAGTTTGCGAGACTATTCGTGATGCTTAGGAAGCTAATACCAGCCAATTTCGTATAGTACCTGCACTTAATCTTTTTGGGGAAAATACGTCAGTTTACACTGGTAAATACATTCAACTGACACATTTGAAAATGTTTATTAAAATTGATTTGAATGCACAAGGCACAAACTCTTTTATAACTTGGGAAAATTATTAAAATCTTGTGAACGTTTTACATGTTCTTTTATGCGTTCAGTAGCCCGGGTCGTGCCGGGTTAAAGATTTATAGACACACCACATTGCGTAAAACCGTAGTATAAAAACCAACGGCTACGTCTTTTAATTTAATGTCGACAATATATACCGGGTGTACGCCTACACCGGGATGTCGATGGTCGTGGCCATTTCGTAAAATGATGCCAAGGATATCCGGGGCAACGGTCATTAAACCCCCCAAAGGCTTTTAAGAAACAAAACTGTTTAAATGAGCCGATCATATTATTTAAGTAACCACCTAAGCGATGGAAAAATATAATGCTCAATCAAGCGGTATTAACATACCGTAACCCAAGCCCGTATAGGGGAAATAAGTTAAAGTATTTACCTTTGCAAGTATTATTCCTTAGTTCGATTTAATTCACCGATAGCTTTTACTGGGCTCCTAATCTGGAACGAAGGTTTTAATTAACCTCTTAGAATCCTAACGGGTCTTTATATTGGCCGTAGCCTAGACCGGTTGGTTCCGGAATATAAATATGGTTTAATCGCGCGAAAAGGCGAAAACCGAGAATGGAATGTGATTCTGTCCCAAACAAGTTCAGAGACTTGTTTTATATGGGTTCAAGGTTCACACTCTGGATTTTGGGGTTCAAATAATATAATTTGACCCGTATCGGCTAATTTATGAAAACTAGTTTCATAAGCCGAACCGTGCGCGCAATAGGCGAAACGGTTAACCATGAGAGTCCTACGCTTATTTCCTAGGTCAATATGCCTTAAAGAGGTTGTGGTATCAGTAGGATACCTTCCGTGATGCCCGTAACGAGTTTAAGTTAATATTACGCCCCGTAGGGGCTTTTCGGTCATTTTAAAGACTTTTAAAGAGCTTTTCGAGTTCTACAGGAAATCTGAGTTTCCCGAACAGTTTATAAAGTCTAAAATACTTTATTTATTATTTAAAATCAGTAGCAACTGGAATCGGGTCAAAAGACTTTGTAGAACTCAAGTTTTGGCCGAAAAGGGCACATTCGGCATTTACCGAACCGTAGCCATAACCGTAGGTTATGAGCGAGGTAAAAATTATTAAAAATCTTTAAAATTCCCAAAATATTATTTTAATACAGCGGGTAAAAGTTTTGGTGACGAAATCTTGGTTTAGATAGGCGTTATGCTAATTGCGCCGTTATTTACAAAAGTTTACTTTAATTGCGCTAATTAGCATAACTCTCATTCTAGACCTCGGATTGATGTGAAACTTTAAGGACGTGCTTATAATTTAATAAGCAAGGTTCTGGTCCGTTCACGTGTCCGGAATACTCGTTTTATTTTCAAAATGGCGTTACGGTCAACTTTTAGGCGATTAACGGAAATGTGCACAAAACTCGGATAACTCATGAACCGATCACAGAGGTTTATACCATCATGTAACCTGGTCCTAAGAGAGTCCTAAGGTATATCTATACCTCACTAAAACGGGTCAGAACTGAAGTCAAAACAAAAGTCAAACTTTCGCGACATTCGGCTCCGAACCGGGTCAATATAGCAAACGGTCGATTCAAACGAGCGCAAACAAGTTTATATACTTATTATCATGTTTTATGAACATCAAAACAGGTTTCATAACGTATACATTACAGATTATGTAGAAAATGGCAAAATGACTTTCTGTTGACTTTTTAAGCGCGCGTTTGACTCGATATTTGACATAGTTAGAGTGGTGATCAGAGGGAACCCTTTTAGGGGTTTATTACCCACATAAATACCAACTCAAAACTACTTTTGATTCGTCATAAGACTGAACCATCACTGATTTATTTTAAAGTCAAACCGTATTTACGACGGTTTGGTTTTTAGCTATTTACTAAGGAAATGTGAAACCACAAAGGGTTAGATCACTTACAGAAGCTTGAGAGAAGACTTAAGAACACAGAGGAATGCTTGAGAGCTCTTGAAATGATCAGATGAGTGTGTTTGAGGTGTGGTGAACTTATGAGCCAAGTGTGGCTATTTATAGTGTTTACAAGGCCATTAGATCATCACAACACATGCTACAAGTGATCATGGATGATGGGCAGGTGCCCCTAAGTGATATGGGTCGAGCATAGGGTGCCCATGCCTCATTTATTGGTTGTTGGTCGTTCAAAGGCTCCAAAAGGCAAGTAGTTACAAGTTTTCTGCATCTGGGCGTCCCACGCGGCCCGCATGGGAGTTCCCATGCATTTTTACGCGGGCCGCCTGAGTTTAAGAAATCAGGCGAGTAAATGAGGAGGCTCGCGGCCCGCCTCAACTTATGCCTAAACCTCACGCGGGCCGCGAGAGGTTATATTTTCTGAATTCTTAAATCTTTTGTAATGATTAACAGAATCTGGCAATTAATAACGAAATCTTTCGTAATGATTTACCTGACCTTTCGGGTTTGAAGGGGTAACTTTGCGATTTGGCCCTCGGTTAATTACAACTAAGGACCTCGTGTTATTTACCCGCGTTGTTAAGTCCCCGGTTAGTTTATTGATTATTCAGAAAGCCTTAACTTTCATTATTGATGCTTTTAACCCTTCTCCTACGAATTTGATCGTAACTTTCTCGTTTCATAACGAAACTTCGCAAAATTTATATATTATATTTTAGTGAGTGTACAATACCGTTACAAAGCCTTGGGAACGTCAAAGGGTCACTCAGAGGTATAATTAAACATGTTGACACGGTTAACCCCTGTAGCTTGTAATCTCTCACTTTCTTTCGCGTTTCGCTTCTGTACGATCTATGATTTATTCGTTTGAAGGTTCAAGCATTATTTAGGGTTACTATACAGTATATTTACCCTTGTTGACATTTATAACCCTCGAATTTATATACCTTCGAGTTTTGTCAATATTAGTCCTTTATTTAATATCAATGCCACGTGTAAACAAATGACACGTGTTAACACATTATTGGACACAAAAATTCGAGGTGTTACATCCTCACCCCCTTAAAATAAATCTCGACCCGAGATTTACTCAAATAAATAGGGGTACTTTTCTTTCATTGCGTCTTCGACTTCCCACGTATATTCGGGACCTCTACGAGCATCCCATTTGACCTTTAAAATTGGTACGTGCTTTCTTCGAAGCTTTTTCACCTGTCGATCTTCAATCGACAAAGGTTTTTCTATAAACTTTAAGCTCTCATCTATATGCACATCTGTGTGTGGAATCACCAATGATTCATCGGCGAAGCACTTTTTGAGATTGCAGATGTGGAACACATTGTGAATTCCATTGAGCTCTTCAGGCAAGTTCAACTTATAGGCGACTGATCCGACACGTTCAATGACCTCAAAAGGTCCTATGTATCTCGGACTTAGTTTGCCTTTCTTGCCGAAACGCATCACCCCCTTCCAGGGCGATACTTTAAGCAACACCTTCTCACCTACCTCGAAGTGAAGATCCTTACGTTTTGGATCGGCGTAGCTTTTCTGCCTATCGCGGGCAGCCTTGAGACGTTCCCGGATCTGGACAATCTTGTCCGTTGTCTGGAAGACAATCTCTGGTCCTGATAATTGGACCTCTCCTACTTCCGCCCAACAAACAGGCGATCTGCATTTCCTACCATATAATGCCTCGAAAGGCGCAGCCTTTATGCTGGTGTGGTAGCTATTATTGTAGGAGAATTCGATCAGGGGTAGATTCTTATCCCAGTTACCGCCTAAATCGATTACACATGCACGAAGCATGTCTTCTAGCGTTTGGATAGTACGCTCACTTTGACCGTCCGTCTGTGGATGGTAAGTCGTACTAAAGTTTAAACGCGTGCCCAAAGATTGCTGGAAACTCTTCCAGAAATGAGACGTGTACCTGGTATCCCTGTCGGAGATAATAGTCACAGGTATACCGTGTAGGGCTACAATCTTATCCACATAAAGTTGGGCTAACATATCGGAGCTATACGTCTCCTTGATGGGTAGAAAATGAGCTGATTTAGTCAGCCTATCGACTATGACCCATATTGTATCGTTTCCTTTCCTGGTTTTGGGTAACTTGGTTATGAAGTCCATAGTTACGCATTCCCACTTCCACTCGGGAAGTTCAGGCTGTTGTAGCAAGCCGGACGGCTTTTGGTGCTCGGCTTTGACTTGAGCACAAGTCAAGCACTTTGCTACGTGGGCGGCCACAGACTTTTTCAAGCCTATCCACCAATAGTTTGCCTTTAAATCTTGATACATCTTGTCTGCTCCAGGATGGACTGAGTATTTGGAACTATGGGCTTCCTGGAGGATAACATCTCGTAGTCCTCCATAAATTGGAACCCATATACGTCCGTTCAATCTAAGGATTCCATCCTTGCTAAGAGTCAACTGCTCCTCAGTTACTCCTAACTTTTCATTAGGATAATTAGCTTCCGACACAGCCTCTCGCTGTGCAGCTAAAATCCTTTCAATTAAATTTTTCTTGACCTCAATGCTCTTGGCATTGATTCGAATAGGTTTTACCCTTTCTTTCCTGCTTAAGGCATCAGCGACCACATTCGCTTTGCCGGGATGGTACCTGATCTCGCAATCATAGTCATTCAAGGTTTCCATCCAACGGCGCTGCCTCATGTTCAACTCCTTCTGGTTGAACAGGTGCTGGAGGCTTTTGTGATCAGAATAAATCACAAACTTAATACCATAAAGGTAATGCCTCCACAATTTTAGTGCAAATACAACGGCACCCAACTCCAAATCATGGGTGGTGTAATTCTTTTCGTGCACCTTTAATTGCCTTGAAGCATAGGCAATCACCTTGCCCTTCTGCATAAGCACACACCCCATGCCTGTGTGTGATGCATCGTAGTAAACTACGAATTCATCTGTACCTTCAGGTAGTGTCAACACAGGTGCGTTGCTCAGCTTTTGCTTTAGTATTTCGAAGGACTCTTGCTGCTTTGGGCCCCAAATAAACTTTTCTTTCTTCTTGGTTAGAGAAGTCAAGGGCGCAGCAATCCTCGAAAAAATTTCAATAAACCTCCGGTAGTATCCTGCTAACCCTAGGAAGCTACGGATTTCGGTAGGCGTCTTTGGCTCTTGCCAGTTCATGACCGCCTCTACCTTAGCGGGATCCACTTGGATACCACGCTCACTCACAACGTGACCTAAAAACTGAACCTCTCGTAGCCAGAATTCACATTTCGAGAATTTGGCGTAGAGTTTCTCACGCTGTAGTAATTCGAGAATGCAACGGAGGTGCTTCTCGTGGTCAGCTTGGTTCTTGGAATATATAAGGATATCGTCGATGAAGACTATGACAAATTTGTCTAAATACGGCTTGCAGACGCGATTCATGAGATCCATGAACGCAGCCGGTGAATTTGTGAGCCCAAAAGGCATCACTAGGAACTCGTAATGACCATAGCGAGTCCTAAATGCTGTCTTATGTACATCCTCATCTCTGACCCTTAGCTGATGATAGCCCGACCTCAAGTCGATCTTCGAGAAATAGCTTGCTTCTTGCAGTTGGTCGAACAGATCATCGATCCTTGGCAAAGGATATCTGTTCTTTATGGTAACTTTATTTAGCTCTCGATAGTCGATGCACAACCGCATCGATCCGTCCTTCTTCTTTACAAATAGGACTGGTGCTCCCCAGGGAGATGAACTAGGTCTGATAAAACCCTTCGCCAGCAGTTCATCCAACTGGGTCCTCAGTTCTTTCATTTCCGTTGGAGCTAGCCTGTAAGGTGCTCTTGCTATCGGAGCCGCTCCAGGAATGATGTCTATTCTGAACTCCACTTGTCTATCTGGTGGCAAACCAGGTAGTTCTTCAGGAAAAACTTCGGGGTATTCAGAAATGACAGGAAGATCCTCGATCTTCGGCTTAGGTTCTTCTATTATCACCTGAGCCATATAAATTACGCAGCCTCTGTTTAAACACCTTGAAGCTTTGAGCATAGATACGTCCTCGGGTAATCCGTACTGCGTATCTCCTCGAATGGTAAGCGATTCACCACTCGGAGTCTTTAATACTATGTGCCTTTTGCCGCAAATGATTTGGGCCTGATTACGGGATAACCAGTCCATGCCTAGAACAATGTCGAAACCCGCTAGTTTGAAGGGAAGTAGAGATAGAGGAAAAGAGTGGTTCTTAATGGACATTTCACATCCCTCTAATACGGTGGAGACGGTTTCTATCGTGCCGTCTGCTAACTCTACCTCGTATTTCATATCTAGGATTTTGATCGGCATATTTAACAGTTGGCAAAATTTCTGGTCTACAAAGGATTTATCGGCTCCAGAATCGAATAGTACTCTTGCAAATATATTATTTACGAGAAAAGTACATGTAAGCACATTGTCGTTCTGTACTGCCTCCTTTGCATCCATGCGGAAGACTCTAGCGTTAGTCTTCTTTGTCTCCTCCGGTTTCCTGGCATTCTTAGGGCAGTTGCTCTTGATATGCCCCTTTTCATTGCAACCGAAGCAGGTTGCGTCCTTGATTTTCTTACAATCCACAGTCTTATGATCCTTGGACTTGCATAGTCCACAGGAAAAAGTCTTTGGTTGTGACTATGAATCCGATGCAAACCTGCACTTCCCAGAGTGGGGTTTCTTGCAGATTTTGCAGTTGGGCCTTTCACCAGCTTGCCCATCTTTCTTCGCCTCCGACCCCTTTTTGCCATCACCGTTTCCACGGTGCTTTTTCCCTGACCTCCGCGAGGTATCATCCTCACGTTTCCTCTTCTCAGCCTCCTTGCTCCTTAGTGTCCTCAGACGGACAGCATCTAAAGTTAGAGACAAGGAGAGGTCAGTAACTGACCTGAAGGTCGTCGGCCGAGAGGCCTTTACGCTAGCCTTTATTGCAGGCTCTAATCCCCCAATGAAACGGGCGATTCTTCTGGGTTCTGGTGTCACAAGGTATGGGACCAGGCGAGACATCGTATTGAAGCTCGTCAAATATGCCTGGCAGTCCAGGTTCGTCATTACCAGTGACACAAAGTCAGCCTCGATCTTCTCAACCTCATGCTGAGGGCAGTAGTTTTCCTTAATGAGAGCAATAAATTCCTCCCATGTCATCTTGTACAAAGCAGACTTACCTGATGCCTGCACCAACGCTCTCCACCATGCCAGGGCCTCGCCCTTAAATGACTGGGACACATACTTCACCACATCCCTCTCTGCACACCCGCTGATGTCCACAATAGTGTCCATCTCATCTAGCCAGGTGATACAATCAACAGCACCTTTCTCCCCTGTAAATTCCCGGGGCTTACAAGATACAAAGTATTTGTAGGTGCAACCCTTAGCATTGGATGCATCAGTATATTCTCTATCGCGATGAACGCTGTTCTCAGTGGACGAGTGTTTGTCGTCATTTTTCTTGGGTTGAGAGGGTGGTTTGGAGTGTGTCTTTGGTTTAGAGGGTGGTTTTGTTACAGATCTGCTATGCGACTCAGTGTATTGACGGTCAAGA
This sequence comes from Helianthus annuus, assembly GCF_002127325.2. Lineage (NCBI taxonomy): Eukaryota > Viridiplantae > Streptophyta > Magnoliopsida > Asterales > Asteraceae > Helianthus > Helianthus annuus. The sequence goes on from NC_035447.2 coordinate 84,217,177, forward strand.
GCTGCCTGAACAGCATTGTCAATCAGAGCCTTAAGCTGTGCGCCTGTCAGATGCACTGGCGCATTGTTGTAGTCATCATCATTAGTATGGCTATTCTCCCCGTTGGGATCCGCCATTGTAACTTGAATCTGTTACAGAAGATAACAAAATTTTGGAAGTTTATTATATAATTGTCTTTCATGACAATTTGTCAACCATGGTAACAGAGACCATATCTGGTTAACTTATTACTCATTAAATCTTAGGATTTGAATACATCCTATTTTAGCTATAACCATAATATTGGCGGCGTAATATTAGCCGAGATTTCAGAGAATCAAAGGCATAGAGATTTGAACCGTAGTTCTCTTACCTCGTTCTGGCAGGGAGTCACAGACCACCACTGTCTTTTGTCTTTATAAGACGATTATTACGGCCTATAGGCACTACATCACTAATGGATGTTTTAATAGGGTTGGCCCGTAGGCGCGATATCACAAATGGATGTTTAATATGATTGGCCCGTAGGCACTACATCACTAATGGATGTTTAAATAAGGTTGGCCCGTAGGCACTACATCACTAATGGATGTTTAAATAAAATTGATCACCTTTATTGGTGATTTAACCCATGATTTATAAATCATTTAGTTGGGTTTTTGAAATCCTTAAAGGATTATTGTATAAGAATGACGTGCGTGATTTTAACGAATCACTTCTGCCATGATTGTTAACATGCTTGCAGTGGTTAACAGGGAATCTGAATCTTTTAATTAAGTCCTACCATCTTGGCCGGATCTTAAAAGACACCAGGCTAGGTTTCACTCTTTAAGATTCTTTATTTAGGCAGATCAATTTAAAAGGAATGGTTTTGATTTATTTCATACATATTAAAACAAACTCATAACATACATTCCATAATCTCAAATACAATTACATATTGCCCTAAACGGGTCTTTCAATTAGTACATACCCCCATAGGGGTTTAAAATAGGTAACAAGTCCACGCAGGGACTAACATAAGATAAGTGTCCATGTAAGGACTAAAAGATAAGTCCACGTAGGGACTGAAATACGATAAATGTCCACATAGGGACTTCTTTTAAGGTAGAAATTACATTAGTACAACTATTTAAGGGCTAGTGGTCACGTTTCTTCTTTTTGCCCTTTAGTAGGTTCGCCAAGCCTTTGAGAAATCCTCGGTGGCTCTTTTTCTCTTCTTCGAACTCTCTCTCCACACGATCTAGTCGATGGAGTATCTCTTCCTGTTCAGGAGGAGAGAAACGTGGTTGTGGCGCTTGTTGCGGAACTGGAGGTCTGGGAGGTATTGGATACCCATGAGCTGAGTAGTCCGCTGCTCCCATGTTCCCATGAGCTCCGTCAGGGTAGCGTGCATTATATCTAGCCGACACCACATACGGGTCGCGCTCATAATTGTAGTTGTATTGTGCTTGTGACGGTTCGAACAGGTTGTAAGCCGTTGGACCCGTGTAAGCAGGTATGGGTTGGTCATACCCAAATGGTGGCGAATTTGGTGCAGCTGGTGCGGAGTTCGCCTCCTGTATAGGACTTGAAGGTCCTTCTTCTTGTAGTGGCGGATAGTGGCTACTACTAGAGTGTCGAGGGGTGCTGAAGTGGATACCCCCTCCTCCTCGTGTGGACATACGCGCATTCGTCCTCCTACGCCTTGGCGGATCAGGCATTACTGGTTGCGCCGGTGGCGGAGGTGGTGGCGTAACTGCCTCAAAGCGTGAATCCTCAGAGGGATCCTGTGGATGTCGCGGTTGTTGAGATGTCTGTTGAGGTGGCGTGTAGTACCACTCATGTCGGTCGAACAACGCTTGGAAACTGTCTGGTCCCTGATAGGGTGTGCCATGGAAGGATGACCCATCCGAGACTTCTATCGGATGCGTGGGCGTACCACGAGCAGGTTCAGTTGGATCAGTATCTTCATCCATATGGTCTTCGGAGAAGTGATCTTGTGGCCCTAATGGAACAAAGCCTGAAGGTTCCTGTATGTAGTCAGCCGGATTAAACTGACCTATGAAGTATGGAGTAGGGTCGTCGTAATTTCGGTGTGATACCGAACGTTGTAGAGGTATGAAGGAAGGTTGTGGGTTGTTGGGATCATTCTCTGAGTTTGGCCCAAAGGAGTGCCGATAAGATGGCGTCGAGCTGTGCGAGGTGGAATGCCTCGCGGGTTCGTAAAGATCTCTTCGCCGTTGTGGTTCTTCGCTCCTTGTCATCGAAGGATGTCTTGTACCTGATGGTCCAGCTTCGTTATCGTGATGTGTCACGACATCTCCTCTGCCTCTTCTTCCCCTTCCTCTTCCTCGGAATATAACAGGTGGCATTTTCCTGCTTTATAAAACTTTAAATTCCGATAATAAAAGAAAAAGACAAAATTGGAATAATAAATCGAATTTGTCCTAAGTTCTTGTCTAGACTCAAGTATGTGCAATTGTGTCATTGAGATTAAACACATTAGGATAGTCTTTAATTCACTCAATGTTGGCTCTGATACCAACCTGTCACACCCCGATTTCCACGTGTCTCACCGGTGGGCCCGGTGGGGGATTACCGTGACGATGTTGGCAACAATATAGTCAAACCACACAATTATATAAATGCACATCGGAAGCTTTGATGTGTGTAAAATGCAACATATAAAACACATCAATTAAAGCATAAAACTAACCCTTTTTAAGTACTAATGTTGGAAAAAGAGTGTTTTTGTCTTCCTTTTGTATTTTCAGGATGAAATGAGCTCAAAATCACAAAAGAAGCAAAAAGACCACTAATTCTACCATAAATACAAGAAAAGGAACAAAAGTGGACTGCCCGGACCCTCAACGGCACCTCCCAAGGCAAAGAGAAGGAAACAGAGTCTGAACACGCCCCGTGTCCAGCGAACACGGGGGCGTGCCCAGGAAGCAGCAGAAAAGACAAACCAGTAGAAGCTTCCATTGCTCACCACGGGGCCGTGTCCAGCGAGCACGGGGGCGTGGTGAAAGTACAGCAGGCGCATTAATTGTAATTCGCAATTACAATTAATGAAGAGAGAGAATGTCAGACGGGCACGGGGCCGTTTCCAGCGTTCTGTTCAGCCTATAAATAGAGGAGCTTGGTTTCATTCTCTCTCATCCCTTGGCACACCACCTCTCTCACACTTCATCCACCACCCACCACCACCATAACACCATCATCCACCACCATCATCCATTGTCCATCATAGAGTGTGTGAGTCGTCTCGGGATCCAAGATTGATCGTAAGAGTTCTTGACAATCAAGGCCATGTTTGCCTAAGTCTCTTACATCACTTGGTGAAGACAAGTGTTTAGTATAATACTTTTTATTTTTAATCTTTTGCACTTTTTATTTGGTTTTGTATTAATGACTTTAATAACTAGTTACTTATGTTGAAGGTGATCTTTCCTTATCGTTTGTCCGTGGTGTCTTGGCATTATTTTACTGTCTATATAAAATAAAAGATTTTCACCATTCATATCTCCACGGTCTATATGGAGGTATGTTGGCTACCTGGTCGGGGGTTAAGGGAACGGTTTGGTAAGGGTCTTGCCCTTGTTCAGCGTTTAGAGGTCCTGCTTGGGACCTGGGTCAAATTTAGTAGGATCCCCTTCAATGCTCATAGGTATTGGATGGCGGGGATCCAAACTCTTTGACCCCCTCATAAGTTAACTACTATTAATACTATAACCCGGCTATTTAGGACTGTATCCCTGCTGACTCAGACTACTTAGCCGAGGGTAACGTCACCGCCAAAAGCGGGGCCTACCATAATTTGCATTAATAACTTAATTCATTATCTTTCAATAATCCGACCCTTTAGGATTGTATCCTTGCTGACTCAAACTACTGGGTTGAGGGTAACGCCGCCTTCAAAAGAGGGGCCTACTACAATAACTAAGATAATCTCTTAAACAAGTGCAAAAGTGCGAAAATAATCAAAGGTTATACTAATACACGTGTCGGATCCAAGTGATTCATCTTGTCTATCTGTTTTTATTTTTATTTTATTTTTCAGCATTTAGTTAGTTTTTATTTTTCTTAGTTTAAAACATTTTCTAACTTTTTGATTTGGTTAGACGTTGAGGATAAACCGGTATTAAAAGCTCTTGTGTCCTTGGACGACCTCGGTATCTTACCAACACTATACTACGTCCACGATGGGTGCACTTGCCCATATGTGTGTTTAGTGTTAGTAAATATCGTGTTTTATAAATTTAAAACTTGGCTAAAAGTGTAAAAAGGGCTTAAATAAACATCAAAAATAATATTACACCTAACGCACATCAAGTTTTTGGCACCGTTGCCGGGGACACAAGGATTTTAAGAAAGCTTAAAATCGACGGCCTAATCAGTTTTTCAAAACCTTTTTTAAAAACGCGCGCGCATTTTTCTGCATTTTAGTTTAGTTTTGCATTTACAGTAGCCTGAACACGGGGCCGTGCTCACTGAACACGCCCCCGTGCTGCATATTTTTAGAGTAGATACCCAGATACAGAGTCTGAACACGGGGCCGTGCTCGCTGAACACGCCCCCGTGCTCAACGTGACCAGTAACTTTAATTAAAACGCCCAGATACAGTCCCTGAACACGGGGCCGTGTTCACTCAACACGGGGCCGTGTCCAGCTTCTGTTTCCGTCTTATTTTTGTTTTCTGGTCCCGAGACTCAGTTGTGGTCTGTTGAGTGATTCTTATGGATCAATACTCAAGAGGTTACAACTACACCTATGATGAGGATGATTATAGGGGTAATTATTGCACTAATTGTCGTAACACACGCTCGGTTCAATATAATACTTCATATCAACCATCCAATTCATACAACCATTATGAGGAGCCCAGGTACGAGCCATCAACTTCATACACATCCTATGAAGACCAAAGGTATGAACCTCCTCCCTCATACTCATATTTTGATGAACCAAGGTATGAGCCTTCATACTCATACTTTGAAGATTCAACATATGAGCCACCACCTTCATACTCTTATTATGAGGAACCATGGCGTGAACAACCCACCTCATATGAGTACTATGAAGAACAAAGTTTCGACCCTTATCCATCATATACTTACAATGAAGAACAATGGTGTGAACCATCTACTTCATATGAGTACTATGAGGAGCCAAGGATCGAACAACCGGATTCAAGCCTTGAGGATCCAAATTCTTTCAATCTCACCGAAGTGACCAATAGGATATTAGAACACATTAAAACTATCGAACGTTGCATAAGAGAATCTCGCGCAAGGGAAGAGGAATCCCGCGCAAGAGAAGAGCTAAAAAATGATAATAACGTAGAGATAGTTGAAAATGTAAAAATGGAAGAACAAGAAAGTGAAAAACCGACACATGAGTTAAACAACGAAAATGGTGAGTCCGATAACGATAAAATTCAAGAAGAGTCTAATTTTGAAGAAATTAACCTCTTGTCACCTACTTTCGAAAATCATTGTTTAATAACCCCTCATGCCAAGTTTTTAAAAGAGTTAAACACTAGTGCTAAAATCAAAGAATTAGTAAGTGTTAAGTTAACTAATGATCAAACCTCGCTAATAAAAGAAGATCCTTTTGAAATTAACATTACACCGGTTCCATGTTTCTTTCAAAATTCCTTTATTAGTAATATCACCATTGATAAAGATCTTTGTGTTAACATAATGCCTAACTACATTTTTGAAAAATTAAGTATTAGTGATTTTTCTCCACTTCAAATACCCATTTTTCTATCCGATTGGAAAGTAATAAAATCAATCGGTGTAGTTGAGGATTTCTTGGTTCAAACAAATCAAATGGTTATTCCAACCGACTTTGTCATCCTCGACGACGCTCCTCTAGTCTTGGGAAAACCTTTTGTAAAAACTCATGAAGCTTTGAAAAACCGGAAGTTTAATAATCTACCTCTTCAATTAGGGGCATTCAAAAGGAGCATAGATCTTGAGCGCTCAATGAAATATCCTTTTGGCAATAATGACCCCCTAATTGAAGATGAGCCTGAACCACCCGATAAGGAGGGTCTAGCCAAGGACCCTTATAAGCGTGGCGCACCACGGAGGCATTCCGCGGAACTATCCTTAGTTTTAGATTAGTTTAACTTTTATGCTTTCTAGTTTAGTTTTAATTTGCAGGAATAGAACACACTCGGGATGGTGAAGGATACTAAGGGAAGCTTGAACCAACACCCCATGCGCAAAAACAGAACCTCTCGACAACTTTTCTTCATTACTGCAAGTTCAGCACGGGGCCGTGCTCACCCAACACGCCCCCGTGCCCAAAAATCTGCAGAAATGCCCAGTTCAGGTACCTGGACACGGGGCCGTGCTCACTGAACACGCCCCCGTGCCCAGCCTTCTGTTTACTTTTGGTACTGGCAGTCTGGACATGGGGCCGTGTTCAGCCAACACCACCCCGTGTTCAGCTACCCAGTACAATAAAATCTTGTTTTTAACCTACTTTTACACATTTTAATCAACCGAAAAACTTATTTTTGGGACACATTGAGGACAATGTGTAATTTAAGTGTGGGGGGATGCTAAAACCTTGAATTTTGCAAGTCCTAATAACAAGCCTTACACAAAACTCTATTGGAACCGCTAATCACCCCAATTTTTTTCAAAAACTTTTAATTTTTTTTACTTGTCTTGGTTTAATTTGGGAATAACAAGTTCTAAAAAGGTTATATTTTTATAAATTTACAACCGATAGCGTCGTGATAAAAAGAACCAAATAAGAAGATTATGAAACGGCATGACAATCTTAGTTAAAATTTGATTATATATACTTGATCACATAAAAACCCATTCCCACAAAAGTGAGTTTTGAGCCTTTATTGAGCATACAAATATACATCTTTAAACTAAATGCTCATTTTTCGTTTCTTGTGTGAATAGCCGCTTGGTTCTTACGACTCTAGAACTTGCCACGACGATACATTCCCGGTCCTTAACAACTTAAACCCGAGTAAGTAAATGATGGAAGCATTAGGACTAACCCCTTTTTATTTCTACACCATTAATTTTCTTTTTTTTACCACCTACCAAAAAAATCCCCCTAGTTAACCCCTTTGAGCCTAAACCTTTTCGTTTCTTTCCCCAAAACAAACACCCTTTACCCACCAAAATCTTTTTCATTTTAAACCCTTTATTTTAGTAACAAAGCTCGGTTTTCTTGTGACACAAAAAAAAAAGAAAAAAGAAAAAAAAAAGAGATGAAGTTAGCAATAAACAAACAAGCTCATCAAAAGAAACCTTGTTTGAAAAATGCTTCATTAGAAAAAAAAAAGTGAAGAAAAAAAAAAGAAAAAAAAAACAAAGTGTTTTATGAAAACCGACGCTTTTTACGCTTTTCGCCCTTTCCTACTAACCACTAACCCAACCACCTACCTTTAACCCAAGCCTAACCCTTCACCCAAAAAGTCCTCTTGATATTTACAAAGGAATAAAGTTAAAAAGGAGGAGGATTGATTGCTTGACAAGCTTATGGTAGGAATAAGTTCCATGCCGCTCTCGAGTGATTCACTAAAAATACACCTTCGGCCGAGTGTTGAGTGATCCCCCGTGAGGTACGTGAACTTGTATATAAATGAAATTTTAAAAAGGCATGCTATGCCCGAATAAGTAATTTCTCTTATGAAACATTCTAAATAAATCACAACGAATAGGATTGTAAATAGTATAAAAATAAAACCCAATAAAGATCTTGGATTCCCGACACTCAAAGACAAGCCCAAAACCTTCTCTTCTACCCATTCCATTTGGGAGTGTAAGCCACATATTAAAGAGTTTTGCTTGAGGACAAGCAAAAGTTCAAGTGTGGGGGTATTTGATGTGTGTAAAATGCAACATATAAAACACATCAATTAAAGCATAAAACTAACCCTTTTTAAGTACTAATGTTGGAAAAAGAGTGTTTTTGTCTTCCTTTTGTATTTTCAGGATGAAATGAGCTCAAAATCACAAAAGAAGCAAAAAGACCACTAATTCTACCATAAATACAAGAAAAGGAACAAAAGTGGACTGCCCGGACCCTCAACGGCACCTCCCAAGGCAAAGAGAAGGAAACAGAGTCTGAACACGCCCCGTGTCCAGCGAACACGGGGGCGTGCCCAGGAATCAGCAGAAAAGACAAACCAGTAGAAGCTTCCATTGCTCACCACGGGGCCGTGTCCAGCGAGCACGGGGGCGTGGTGAAAGTACAGCAGGCGCATTAATTGTAATTCGCAATTACAATTAATGAAGAGAGAGAATGTCAGACGGGCACGGGGCCGTGTCCAGCGGACACGGGGCCGTGTCCAGCGTTCTGTTCAGCCTATAAATAGAGGAGCTTGGTTTCATTCTCTCTCATCCCTTGGCACACCACCTCTCTCACACTTCATCCACCACCCACCACCACCATAACACCATCATCCACCACCATCATCCATTGTCCATCATAGAGTGTGTGAGTCGTCTCGGGATCCAAGATTGATCGTAAGAGTTCTTGACAATCAAGGCCATGTTTGCCTAAGTCTCTTACATCACTTGGTGAAGACAAGTGTTTAGTATAATACTTTTTATTTTTAATCTTTTGCACTTTTTATTTGGTTTTGTATTAATGACTTTAATAACTAGTTACTTATGTTGAAGGTGATCTTTCCTTATCGTTTGTCCGTGGTGTCTTGGCATTATTTTACTGTCTATATAAAATAAAAGATTTTCACCATTCATATCTCCACGGTCTATATGGAGGTATGTTGGCTACCTGGTCGGGGGTTAAGGGAACGGTTTGGTAAGGGTCTTGCCCTTGTTCAGCGTTTAGAGGTCCTGCTTGGGACCTGGGTCAAATTTAGTAGGATCCCCTTCAATGCTCATAGGTATTGGATGGCGGGGATCCAAACTCTTTGACCCCCTCATAAGTTAACTACTATTAATACTATAACCCGGCTATTAGGACTGTATCCCTGCTGACTCAGACTACTTAGCCGAGGGTAACGTCACCGCCAAAAGCGGGGCCTACCATAATTTGCATTAATAACTTAATTCATTATCTTTCAATAATCCGACCCTTTAGGATTGTATCCTTGCTGACTCAAACTACTGGGTTGAGGGTAACGCCGCCTTCAAAAGAGGGGCCTACTACAATAACTAAGATAATCTCTTAAACAAGTGCAAAAGTGCGAAAATAATCAAAGGTTATACTAATACACGTGTCGGATCCAAGTGATTCATCTTGTCTATCTGTTTTTATTTTTATTTTATTTTTCAGCATTTAGTTAGTTTTTATTTTTCTTAGTTTAAAACATTTTCTAACTTTTTGATTTGGTTAGACGTTGATGATAAACCGGTATTAAAAGCTCTTGTGTCCTTGGACGACCTCGGTATCTTACCAACACTATACTACGTCCACGATGGGTGCACTTGCCCATATGTGTGTTTAGTGTTAGTAAATATCGTGTTTTATAAATTTAAAACTTGGCTAAAAGTGTAAAAAGGGCTTAAATAAACATCAAAAATAATATTACACCTAACGCACATCAAACTTTAAAGATAAATTAATATACTTCAACCTCTGATTGTAATATCAAATGTATTACAGAAGTCGAATATATCCACAGCGGATCAAAATAAATAAATATTGTTCATTCAGATACGGCATCGAGTTTGCGAGACTATTCGTGATGCTTAGGAAGCTAATACCAGCCAATTTCGTATAGTACCTGCACTTAATCTTTTTGGGGAAAATACGTCAGTTTACACTGGTAAATACATTCAACTGACACATTTGAAAATGTTTATTAAAATTGATTTGAATGCACAAGGCACAAACTCTTTTATAACTTGGGAAAATTATTAAAATCTTGTGAACGTTTTACATGTTCTTTTATGCGTTCAGTAGCCCAGGTCGTGCCGGGTTAAAGATTTATAGACACACCACATTGCGTAAAACCGTAGTATAAAAACCAACGGCTACGTCTTTTAATTTAATGTCGACAATATATACCGGGTGTACGCCTACACCGGGATGTCGATGGTCGTGGCCATTTCGTAAAATGATGCCAAGGATATCCGGGGCAACGGTCATTAAACCCCCCAAAGGCTTTTAAGAAACAAAACTGTTTAAATGAGCCGATCATATTATTTAAGTAACCACCTAAGCGATGGAAAAATATAATGCTCAATCAAGCGGTATTAACATACCGTAACCCAAGCCCGTATAGGGGAAATAAGTTAAAGTATTTACCTTTGCAAGTATTATTCCTTAGTTCGATTTAATTCACCGATAGCTTTTACTGGGCTCCTAATCTGGAACGAAGGTTTTAATTAACCTCTTAGAATCCTAACGGGTCTTTATATTGGCCGTAGCCTAGACCGGTTGGTTCCGGAATATAAATATGGTTTAATCGCGCGAAAAGGCGAAAACCGAGAATGGAATGTGATTCTGTCCCAAACAAGTTCAGAGACTTGTTTTATATGGGTTCAAGGTTCACACTCTGGATTTTGGGGTTCAAATAATATAATTTGACCCGTATCGGCTAATTTATGAAAACTAGTTTCATAAGCCGAACCGTGCGCGCAATAGGCGAAACGGTTAACCATGAGAGTCCTACGCTTATTTCCTAGGTCAATATGCCTTAAAGAGGTTGTGGTATCAGTAGGATACCTTCCGTGATGCCCGTAACGAGTTTAAGTTAATATTACGCCCCGTAGGGACTTTTCGGTCATTTTAAAGACTTTTAAAGAGCTTTTCGAGTTCTACAGGAAATCTGAGTTTCCCGAACAGTTTATAAAGTCTAAAATACTTTATTTATTATTTAAAATCAGTAGCAACTGGAATCGGGTCAAAAGACTTTGTAGAACTCAAGTTTTGGCCGAAAAGGGCACATTCGGCATTTACCGAACCGTAGCCATAACCGTAGGTTATGAGCGAGGTAAAAATTATTAAAAATCTTTAAAATTCCCAAAATATTATTTTAATACAGCGGGTAAAAGTTTTGGTGACGAAATCTTGGTTTAGATAGGCGTTATGCTAATTGCGCCGTTATTTACAAAAGTTTACTTTAACTGCACTAATTAGCATAACTCTCATTCTAGACCTCGGATTGACGTGAAACTTTAAGGACATGCTTATAATTTAATAAGCAAGGTTCTGGTCCGTTCACGTGTCCGGAATACTCGTTTTATTTTCAAAATGGCGTTACGGTCAACTTTTAGGCGATTAACGGAAATGTGCACAAGACTCGGATAACTCATGAACCGATCACAGAGGTTTATACCATCATGTAACCTGGTCCTAAGAGAGTCCTAAGGTATATCTATACCTCACTAAAACGGGTCAGAACTGAAGTCAAAACAAAAGTCAAACTTTCGCGACATTCGGCTCCGAACCGGGTCAATATAGCAAACGGTCGATTCAAACGAGCGCAAACAAGTTTATATACTTATTATCATGTTTTATGAACATCAAAACAGGTTTCATAACGTATACATTACAGATTATGTAGAAAATGGCAAAATGACTTTCTGTTGACTTTTTAAGTGCGCGTTTGACTCGATATTTGACATAGTTAGAGTGGTGATCAGAGGGAACCCTTTTAGGGGTTTATTACCCACATAAATACCAACTCAAAACTACTTTTGATTCGTCATAAGACTGAACCATCACTGATTTATTTTAAAGTCAAACCGTATTTACGACGGTTTGGTTTTTAGCTATTTACTAAGGAAATGTGAAACCACAAAGGGTTAGATCACTTACAGAAGCTTGAGAGAAGACTTAAGAACACAGAGGAATGCTTGAGAGCTCTTGAAATGATCAGATGAGTGTGTTTGAGGTGTGGTGAACTTATGAACCAAGTGTGGCTATTTATAGTGTTTACAAGGCCATTAGATCATCACAACACATGCTACAAGTGATCATGGATGATGGGCAGGTGCCCCTAAGTGATATGGGTCGAGCATAAGGTGCCCATGCCTCATTTATTGGTTGTTGGTCATTCAAAGGCTCCAAAAGGCAAGTAGTTACAAGTTTTCTGCATCTGGGCGTCCCACGCGGCCCGCATAGGAGTTCCCATGCATTTTTACGCGGACCGCCTGAGTTTAAGAAATCAGGCGAGTAAATGAGGAGGCTCGCGGCCCGCCTCAACTTATGCCTAAACCTCACGCGGGCCGCGAGAGGTTATATTTTCTGAATTCTTAAATCTTTTGTAATGATTAACAGAATCTGGCAATTAATAACGAAATCTTTCGTAATGATTTACCTGACCTTTCGGGTTTGAAGGGGTAACTTTGCGGTTTGGCCCTCGGTTAATTACAACTAAGGACCTCGTGTTATTTACCCGCGTTGTTAAGTCCCCGGTTAGTTTATTGATTATTCAGAAAGCCTTAACTTTCATTATTGACGCTTTTAACCCTTCTCCTACGAATTCGATCGTAACTTTCTCGTTTCATAACGAAACTTCGCGAAATTTATATAGTATATTTTAGTGAGTGTACAATACCGTTACAAAGCCTTGGGAACGTCAAAGGGTCACTCAGAGGTATAATTAAACATGTTGACACGGTTAACCCCTGTAGCTTGTAATCTCTCACTTTCTTTCGCGTTTCGCTTCTGTACGATCTATGATTTATTCGTTTGAAGGTTCAAGCATTATTTAGGGTTACTATACAGTATATTTACCCTTGTTGACATTTATAACCCTCGAATTTATATACCTTCGAGTTTTGTCAATATTAGTCCTTTATTTAATATCAATGCCACGTGTAAACAACTGACACGTGTTAACACATTATTGGACACAAAAATTCGAGGTGTTACATATCACATCCCCACACTTGTCTTTTGCTTGCCCTCAAGCAAATCTGTTTTTCACTTTCACGTGGGTCGAACAAAGAATACACTCCCCATTCCTGAGGCGAAGGTTAAGGTCAATTGTCATACTAAAGTTCAAACTCCTTACAATTTTCAACATATTTAACGGTGAAGTGACTAATCACACAAAAAATGGTTATCCAAGATTAACCCGCCTGTAAACTAACAAGTCATGCACATCCCTCACAATGTTCTCTCCACTCGGCTTATAAATTAGCTAATGTGTATAATGTATTAGCACTTCAATCAATTAATCGCTCAAAACCGATTAGAACACGTACCCGCATAGGCTTACAACTCAATCATTCTTCACCACCGATCACCGAATACTAAGCACAAGTCATAAGGTCTTTGTAAGGGTTGTAACGAGGCAAGGCTAAGGGTAGGGAATATGATATTTTAAAGTGGCTAATGTGATGAAAATTCGATTTTTATTACAAACCCCTAAACTAAACAAAACTAAATATAAACATCAACTATGAGGCAACAACTTTTCGCCTTTTATTCGACAACTACTAACACATCTTTTTGTTCTTTTCTCAATGATTTTCTATTCTTTTTCGTACATTTTCTGTTTTTTTTTTTTTTTTTTTTTGCAAATAAACAAATACAACTATACAAACTTTGCTACTATAATCGAATTTCCATCACACGGGTTTAAAAGAAAAAGGTTTTAGGGTTATGGGCTAAAGGGTGGTCAAACGAAGGGATTAGGCTCAAAATTGGATACTAGGGGATAATTTTTTTTTTTTGGGTAAGGATATAGAAATGGTGTAAAAGGAAAAGGTTTACCTAATGCCTTAATCATTCTCGTGCTTGTATTCGGTCTATGGTCTCGAACGTATCCAAAGTTGCAAGTTCTACAATACGCGACTAATGGTCCACTCAAACAAAGAAACATGTATATGTAAATCTATGATATAAAAGTGGCTCAAAATATCACGTATAAGGGTATGATATGTGATATGCATAAAATGCTAGTTCCTTAGGCGAATTATTCCCAAATAATCACCCGCTAAATACCCGTTATGCTTATTAATTTGAACTTTACCATGACAAAAGGCCAAATGGGTTGTGCCATCCCTCGTTGACTAAGTTACTTGTGCTTTTAAGATCGCTTTTGAGACAAGAAAATTTTGAAATTTTTTTTTGAAATTTTCCCCCATCCCCACACTTGAAGTAGACATTGTCCTCAATGTGTAGTGTTTAAATGAACGGGTCAAAATCGAAAACTTTTACTACTCCCCCCACCAAAATCATCAAAATACCACCAAATTTCTGAAATTAAACACCTAAAATCAGCAGAATACCACCAAATTTCTGAAATTTAACACCAAAAATCATCAAAATACCACCAAATTTCTGAAATTAAACACCTAAAATCAGCAAAATACCACCAAATTTCTGAAATTTAACACCAAAAATCATCAAAATACCACCAAATTTCTTAAATTTAACACCAAACTGAGTGAAATTTAATAATAAGAAGAAAACAATGTCAAAATGAATGAATAATGTAAAGGTCACATGTAAAGGCTTCCCACACAACTTTAGGGAATTCTTCTATAGAATTTATTTATATTAAATAATAATATGTTAAGCAAAATAGAGGTTGGAGACTTGCCTGAAAACACAAGATGCTAGGACTATAGCGACGAATCTCTTTGCGTATAACCCTTCTTCTATATTCCCACTTCATATATTTAGGGATGACATCAGAGTACAAATCCTGATGGTTGAAGCATTTTCAACACCCAGTATATTATAGGATACAAATACAAACTTATCTGCAACACCATTACATATATTAATTAATTAATGCATTCATAAAGATAGACAGATAACTGATAAGAGTTACCTCTGTGATCACAGTTAGAAAAAACCCATCTGCGATTTTCATGTCTGCGGTCACGCTTGGAAGTATGTGTCAGATTTGCAGTGGAGGTGGCGGGGGTCGATGGCTGCTGTGGAGGTTGGCGGGGGTGGGAGGAGGAGAAAGTGCTAGGGTTTGTGTGGGAGAAGCTTCTATGTGTTTTCAAGATGTGGAGGAGAAGAGAGTCTGCAGATCCAAGATGACATTGATCCATGTCTGTACCAGAAAGAGGTCACGCAGACCTTTTTTAATGAAAGGTCTTCGAGGAAACAAACACACTGCAGACTCAAACGTCTGCGCGTGGTCTGCGTGGGGCAGGCATAAGAGGTTCTGAAGAGCTTTTCACAAAAAAAACAAACACCCCCTAAGCAATTGCCTAGTGCACCACAGGTCTACAAGATTCCCTCACGTAGAAAGGATGAGCCAAAAGCTTTTCACCTCTACCACGATCTTGCATTCTTGTGTGTATCCTCTATGTGTTGTTGAGTGAAAATGTTAGGGAAGTGAGGCTCATACGAAAAGGTTATTTAGGAAGTAATTAAGCATGATTCGTATTTATAGTTTAAATATGGTTAGAGTATGTGTAAAATCAGATCAAATGTTTTGCTTGCTTGTTACGTTTTTAAGGAAAGCAAAAAAATGTAATAGATCGTTAATAAAAGATGAAAACTCATCAGAAACAACTTTAAACACTTTTTTTATTGTTTTTTTGTTTTCGTATCGATTGGCATTGTACTTTTATTGTGTGTTTTTAAAAGACGAGCACATATCATATTTTCTTATTATGATATTGCATTTTATTAGGTTCATCGTCCCTACCCGGCCAAAACAACGACCGACCCGAAAATGCTGCCGTTAGTTGGTGAAAAATCTTAACACCGAAAAGGGACCCCATTGAAAAAAAAAATCATGGGTCTGCCACTGCATATAAGGATACTTTCTTGTGGCATGTGTTCTGATTTTGTATGCCTCTAACATATGTTTTGCCGGTATAATGACATATAGACAAATATAAATATAAATCAAACGTTAAAGGGCTTATTTGCGTATTTTGATCATAATTGTTAGGTTTTAAATTGAGGCTGTAGTATGACTAATGGGGGTCCTGAGTCGAATGATGATCCAACGGTTGTATTTCTCTGCTACGGTTCTTGGTTTAAAGCTAAAATGAGTGTTAACTCCTGATCAGGCTTACCTAATACTCATGATAAATGATTACTCGGCTAAGTGGGAGAATGTAAGATTAAATATATTATAATGTGATATTTAATCTTGTAGCCATATAATCATTTATATATTATCCAGATCAAAATATATTAAATCTATTATATAATTAGTTGGTAATTGTTGATGGACCATATTACCCTTATTAACTAATTAGGTTTCCTCTTGGGTGTATATATAAGGAAATAATTAGAGAGGTTAAGGGTTACACAATTATTATAACTATAAGTCTCCCTCTACATCTTTCTCTCCATACGAACTCAAACCCTAGAGTTCGGTATTACCATCAAGAACTTACACCCTATGGAGGAATCAGATTATCCTGACAATTATGCCAAACTCCATGGCTACGTCTCTGACTGAAGTCTCTACTGGCGTATTTGCTGTTACAGGTATTTCTAATATGTTTTCCATTATGTTTATACATAACTGATCAACAAATCATTTTATTTATTCTTCACGAAGATAACAATTAACCTTTTTATATTTTTCGACAATATACTTTAGTCTATATAAAAATATATATTTTATATTGATAGCCCGCTATTCTAAACGGGATCAGGAGAAAACGCCCAAAAGTGTGAGAACGGTGAGAACGCATTCTGGCCAAACACGTGGCGCGGGATATGATCAGGGGTTGAGGGGTTTTTTTGTCTTTTCAATCTTCTTTTATTTTCCCAACGTGCTATAACATTTTCTGGCATCTAAGATTATTCTGGCGTTAATTGTATTTATTAAACTTTTTGGCGTTGAATTAATTGTTTTTGTGTCACATAGATAATTTTTTGGCGTTATAGCATTTTCTGGTCAATTTTTTGGCGTTTTGTGGCGTTGTATAATAATTCACTACGAGTGATTAATATTTTCATAAGATTACAATAAGACCAAATGTTTTTAATGGCGTTTAGTGAATTTTTTGGCGTTTAATACATTTTTGACAAGGTGCTTTGCCAGCACCCGTTCTCACAGTTTTCATACTACTAGCGTTTTGGTGTTTGTAGTTTTTGGTGTTTGTAGTTTTTGGCGTTTTATATAATAATGTATTTTATTTGTAAAGAATTAGATATCAAAACAACAGATAATTTGATAACAAAACAATATAAAATGAAAAAGAAAAAAAATAAAAATAAAAATGGTAATCTAATTTCTCTTCCGAATCTTCACTGTCATCAGGCTCTTCTTCTTGATTTTGTTTTTGGCGTTTTGAACCTTTAAATACTTTAGCTAGATGTCAGCTCTCCTACATAAACACCCGTCCTTTTTAGACGAAGCTGCTTAGTGGCATCCTGTTTTTTGGTGTGTTATTCTTGTTTGGTGGCATGTCATTAAAGATCAACTCTTGCTTGATGCTATTTATAATAATGGAGTCCAAAATAGCATTTTACACTTGTGTTGATCCCTTTATTCCATGCCAATATTCATCAAGAATAAAGCTCATATGATGGCATATCACTATCATCAGTCTCTTTTTCTTGAATATTTGTACAACTCATTCAGCAAAAGATTATTGAGATAACCCCCTCAGAAGAAGAATCCATTCAGTGAAAGCTTTGCCATCTGTGGTTATTTTAGCTAACATTTTTTGGCGGTTTAAAGTGAGTGGTTTCTAGAGAATATGGTGTTTGTTTTTTTGGGTGTGATCAATTCATTGTGTATAAACCCCTCTCTTATAGGAGTTTTTTGGCGCGTAATTTAGGCGGGATTTTTTTATTGTAATAAATGATAGTAATAAAGTAACCGTCTTTTCAGTTACTGTTTTGTATTTACTGTTTTGATCAGCTTTATCAGTTTATAGGTGATAGACATCCCATCTTCTAAGTTTGGCATTTTTTTTAAATGGCGTTATGCATACCAAGATGACAAAATATTAAGCAGGAAAAATATTTTTTGTTATTTCTGGCGTTTTGTAAGCAATAACCTTTTTTAGTATTTTTTGGCGTTTTGCAAATAAACAGACAAATATATCATTTAATTATCTTAAAAAAAGATTACACAGCAGAAAAAAAGAAATAAAAATAAAACCCTTCGTCAGAATGTACTTTATCCGAAAAATATCCATCACTTGCGTCATCTACTTCCTCGGAGTCTTCATCTGGATCTTCATCCATGTCATCACCTTCACCTTCATCGGCTTCTTGTTCCTGAAGATTCTGAAGCCTCCACTTGAACATGTCTTGCATTAACTACAATTTTGAGTCCAATTCTGTGTTCAAACAAGTGGCGTTATGCAATTCTTCCATGAAACCAAGCCCCTGCTTTGTCATGATGTTTTCAAGCCAGTAGACTTCCTACTCTCCGCTGTCGTATATAACGGTCACCATGTCTGTTTCATCATCAAAACGCCATGATGTCATGACAGGGCCCGGCTTCACATCTGCTTTGATTGGTCCAAATTTCCTGGTAAATGCTTTCATAAGCATATGTGTTTCATGGCATTCGTTGTCCAGAGCGATCCCAAGGGATAGGATACCCCTCTGTACCTCTTCTTCCATCTTCAAAATTGCCTTGACCGTCCTAACATACACCCTCCTTCGGTTGTCAAAATGCAGGACAAATCGCCTGATTGCCAGAGTGTATCACCACCAAACGATTGTTGCCATTTTGGCTTTTTGGTTAAATTGGCGTTTTTGGTTAAAGATGTTTTTGCAGAAATGGATAGATTGAAGCGATTATGGAAGCGATGTTTACGTCATTTATATAATGATGTTTTTGGCGCGTAATTTTGGAGGGAATTTCTTCTAATAAATGTTAATAACTGAAATTCAGTTACTGTGTTGTTTCCTCTTCCTGTAATATCCAACACTATGCATTTAACGATGGTACTTCTAGAATAAGAATCTCTACTTTGGTAGGAGATGATAATAGGCATTTCTTATAACAAATGACTTAACAACCTTTAACATACTTTAAGGTTCAACTATGTCCATACTAAAATATCCAAACATCATCTTCTAGATGTACTTTAGGGATTAGTAAAATATAATTACATACATACTCGAACTACAGTTCGAGTAATAATTAGACCGTTCCAAGGTCATTCAAAAATTCTCCCTCTAAAAGCTCGACAATTTCTCTCGATGATGCCTAGACATCATTACTGTAAATTGCGATTATAATGAACTTTTAAAAGTAGAATGTTCATAGAACATGACTAATTTAATCAAACTTATATCCCTCTTTATGCAAATATCTCGAGTTGTACAACACTCAACCCAACTATTTTGGCTCATACATATTTTGTCAACTTCATATAGTACGTTCTTGAGGTTTTTATATCAATGCTTCTGGCATTATCAATCCATGAGGGAATTCTGCCCATCTTATCCAAATATACATGTGCATTCACTCTTCATGAGTTTTGCTACATAAACTTACCCTTATAACACACAGATATCTATATCATATGCAAAAGTGTCATGAACACTTGCTTTTATCTTCAAAATCCATATTGTACCATGCGTGTACACTATTTATTGAGATATCACAATCACTTGGTACAAGTTTCTGTGTACGTTTTTGGTGCACAATTTTACATCGTTAATATGTTTCAATTAACCTTTTAAGCACCCAATTGCTTTAGAAACTCATCAGGAGTTTCAATTATATCCAACATGTAAAAAAATCATAACCTATTCAAAATCCGAATATGTATACAATGATCACATTGTTCTCAAGAACTTACTTTACATGACCTACATAATTTAATCCTCCAGGACTTTCATGTAAACTCTCAGTATCAAATGATACATAACATTCATAAGACGAATCTCTTTTCACTCTTTATATTACCAGACTAATAAAATATTGGAAAGTCAATGCATCCACCACTGGAGAATACGTCTCCTCATAATCAATCATAGGTCTTTGCGAAAATTATTGTGCCACCAATTTTCCCTTATATCACTCAATTTGATTTTCACATAATTCGCATAAAAGACCCTTTTATATCCAACATATTTTACAACTTCAGTTGTATGTACTGTTGGTCCAGATACTTTCCATGTCATTAGAGAATTCAGCTTTGCCTTATTTGCGTCTTTCCATTTTGGCCAATCATTTCTTAATATTCATTCATAGGCAGATCTTAAATCTTGATCCTCATCATTGAATCATTTTAAGCGCTACATTATATACAAAACTATAACGACGTCGATTTTTATTTCGATTCCATACATATCTTAGACATGATACAACTTATCGAGATCTCTTTATTTTCAGGTACCTGGGGTTCTTCTTGAACCATCATGTCTATTGTCTATTCAGGAGATCTTATTTCTATAACCTCGACTTGACCATCTTAATTACTTGCTCTAATTTTTGAGGAATTTTGTTATTGGAATCGACTAGTCTACCACGCTTCAGGCATGCAATAGACTCATTACAAAATATGTGGTTGTCCTCTTGGGAAACAAATATAACTGGAGCATAAGCAGTTGATTATGTGACTTACTTAGTCACTCTGTTTAGGTCAGTGAACTTCTCTGGTAATTTGTTCTTTAATATTGGTAAATGAATTGTACTTTAAACTTCTAGTTCATAGTTTATAGTCTGAGGATCAAGATGACATGATAATTCATTTCACTTTTCACTTTCCAACTG
This sequence comes from Helianthus annuus, assembly GCF_002127325.2. Lineage (NCBI taxonomy): Eukaryota > Viridiplantae > Streptophyta > Magnoliopsida > Asterales > Asteraceae > Helianthus > Helianthus annuus. The sequence goes on from NC_035447.2 coordinate 84,237,725, forward strand.
CTTGTTATCTCCCCCTAATGTTGGGAATATTCATTCACTAAAGTGAAAACCAATGAGCCATACATGAATTTCTCACTAATGGCTTTAAGTATTTAATCATAGACATTTATTTATACCCAACATATTCTGAAACTTTTTAGAAGTCCTATCTTTGTGCGGTGTAGTGGATGAGTTTCAATATATGTCGCACAACCAAAATCTTTGATGAGACATCTTTGGTTCCTGACCAAAAACCAACTGTATGGGGAGAACTATAACTTATTGGCTTGATGTGAAGTGATGGTACTATATATAAAATTACATGTACCTAAATGAACTTTTTCTCCTCTCATAATCATTGGCTTCGTAACCAAAAGTAGACGTTTAGTGATTATCTTCACAATAAAACTTATTCCAATGATCGTTAATAACTTGAGAATCGAATTCTCTATTATCAAATAAATATATTGGATTAATATGTTTGCTATCACATTAGCTAAGCCACAATCACATAAACTTCAGGTTGTGGATTTGATAACCATTTAGACGATACATCGATTTAAAACACTAAATGGTATCATGTTGGGATATGCATATCCTTTAATCGCTTCCAGAATATTTAGGTATACACACCCTCGTTTATTTTGAAAATATATAATTTCCCTTGAGAGAAAACATTACATGCTAATTATTATCTAGTTCTTCATTATGTTTCACATCATCATTGACTCGGTGTGGTCTAACCGGTCATGCCAACTAATTAAATAATTATGATCCATAAACTTCTGGTTTATGATCGTATTTGTATTACTTGCTTGTATGTAATATAAAACGTATGATACGAGAGAATATATTATAACTTCAAAGTTAAAACCATCACGTTATGCAATCACTCCTTAGTTTGCCACTTTTGGTGGTCCATTAAAATGGCCATCATTATAATTCTTATAGTCAATCTTATCATTACAAGTGTCTCAATTAGGTTCATCATTACATTTATAATGATTAATATATAATCACATTCACTTTTGAGAATGGAGTAGAAGCAAAACAAGCTTCATAGCTTTTCATTATTTACTCAATCACATGAGTATAAAATCATTTCATTTTTTCATAACTCTTATAATGATATTGCCACTTTAGGAGCATATGTCTCAAGTGTGACAAATGAAAAAAAATTAATCGATTGTTCCTTGTAAATAATGTTCTCTTTGCTTACCATCAATTGAGAAGTAGTTGAGTCGTATAAGATTTATCAATCTTATATCTTACGACTTTTATAACGATCATTGTATAGTCATCACATTATTAACATGGTTGATCTCATTACATGAGCATCATAGCAATTTCCTCAATTACCATGATTACGAACTTTATACCAATTATTATATCATCACATTCAGTTCAAGGAATGGATTATAACCAAACAACTATCATGGTGACATCAATACAATTTTCTTAGTTGTGTACATGATCTTCACCTTTACACTGTTCATTATATCATCACATTCACTTCATGGATTAGATTCACACAACTTTCACATGTGGTTGTTCTAAAACTTTTATATTCTTTAATGATATTCTTACTCCAGAATGGAAAATTTTTTTATTCTAACTTTTCTTATAAATAATCTTCTCATCACATGATATAAATTGAGAAGTGGTTATATGACCAAGTCATTTAGATTGATCGGTTTTAAAATCTTACAAGCTCCATAACTTTATAATAAACTTTATGGAGTCTCACACTTTGTGACTAAGCATGCTCATAAGATTTCATGAAAATGATAACAAACCACAATTTTAATGCAATTGCTCTATTCAATATTGTCTATGTGCATAAGCGATAGCATATTAAATATACTGTATAAAGTCAAATTATACAATATATAATTGATAAGATGCCTTCTTATCAAGTATAATAAAATACATATAATTAATTTGTCTTACTGGTATGACTGAATATTAAAATGTATCAAGAACACTATTAAAAAGGTTTATAGTAATATGTAAAGGTGATAATTATACGATGCATCACTTTATATTATGTCACTATGAGAAATGACTTATGACACAACCTTACGATATAACATGCGTCATCAGTTTTATGAAATATGTATTTATTTATAAAATATGAATATTATGTAGTAACTCATCGCAATATAACCAATCACAAATATCCATATACATGGTTTCGTCACTCTAACTTGAAAAAAAAACAAATATCTCCATGAATTTATTTTAGGTTATACTTAACATGCGCTCATTTATTACTTGTATATAAGCATGTTTTCTATAATAGTTACGATTTAGATAATAGCACATAATATCTGTTTTTTCAAGTTTTCCAAATTATACAAAGCATCTTTCATCTCAATTTCCATGCATAAGTTGTAAGTTATTTTATATCGAAAAATGTTCGAAGTTTTTCAATAAAAACACAATGAAGAGGTTTAAATCTTAGAATAGTAAAAGATTAACATATATAAAGAATAATAATTATAGAATTTGTATATGTAAATCAATAATTTACTTAAGGTTCACAATCTTTTAGTTATTTTAATCAATTTATCCAAGAAATTTTCTATTACTTAAGATCCAAACAATGAAATATACAATAATGTAGCAGGATCTATTCGAAATTAAAAAAAAAACATATATCAAAATAACAACTCCATGATGGCCTATTATGGAGCTACGATTCTTTTGAATAAAATAGAAAAAAAATCTAACACATAGTGTAAAGAGTTTGTATAAGACAAGATAAGAATAAAAATTTGTATATTTACGAGGATGTTGAACTTTCAATGATTATAAATTGCAAGTATGTTGTTATTGATAGTATAAACAGTAATAAAAATTATGCTTATTATTAGCCAGATTATGAATGAAGTTTCATGACATATATTAAATGTAATAATTAAGAGATAATGAACCAAAACTTAAAAGGTAATAACAAAATAATTAATTATTAAATAAATAAAAAAAAAAATCATGAACACACAATGGATACCAATCAGTTTCTCCATCAATCCAGTATAATAAGCTAATAACCGAAAAGTTACTAATAAGATGATTTAACATGATGTTTATTTTTATTTATTACTAGAGGGTAGGCTCGTGCGATGCACGGCATGACCAATATTTAGCGTATTTTTTGCTGTGCGTTTGGGGAAAATGTTTATGTACAGATTAAAGATAATTAGTAGAAAGACAATGCAAGAGAAGACATACAAAACGTGATAACACCATGTACCATGAGTTGGCCACAAAAAAATTAAGGCGTGCATAGAATAGGAAAATTTGTTGCGTAATCCATTTAAGAGCAAACATGTATGCCAAGTCTAAAAACATACATTACAGCGAAAAAAACTTAAAAGGAGTTCATGAAGCTCCCGGTTTTATTCAATAATTCACGAAATCTTCTGCCGCTAATGCATGGCTATGTAGTCGACGGTCCACTTTCACCTGGTGCGCTACCCACAGAACCATCTGAATATGAAGCTTCATAAGTAGGGCTGTGAAATAAAGAAAGGAAATGTTAGGAAGAAGTTTCACTTGGATGACGTATATATTAGCAGCTCGTACGCCATTATTTTGTACAAAAAATTGATAGAATGTAATTGTGTTCAAGTAGTGGCACAACACAAATGGATATGATGTGTAAAACGTATATGCTTATAGGCTAGAAACAAATGATGAACATAATGGTAAGCGAAGTTAGTTGCTTGTATTTCTTGAAGATAGAATACAAATATACTGATAACATGAACATACTGCAAGTAATGTTGCGGTATAATGTTCATAAGGCATGCAATTATGCTCCTTTGAATTATCAGCCAGCTTCAAAAAAATGAAAAGATCTGTTAGTAACAATCTTCTTTGTCATTCATTAACACATTCAACAAAAAAGCTCTCATTCATTAAAAGGCCACAAACAGGATGAAATCATGAAATAAATCAACACAAAATAAACAAATCGTTAAATAAGATAAAATATATACTCACAATAGGACAATCCCGCCAAAACTCAGATAATGATTTCCTCTGCAGGCAAGGAAAAAGACAACTAATTAAGAAGAAATTAGACCAGAAATAGAGAGCACAACAATTCTTCCACAATTAGAACAAAGAGACCACAAATTTAGTAACTAAAACATTATGATTATGCATTCTTATTCATATACATCAAATAAAATGAAAACCAATGAAAGTATGAAACTCACATTTCTTAAATAGCTGAACTGAAACGGAGACAATGCACCTGTATCCACACGGTTACTGGTGTTCCTCAGTGAAAGCAAAATATCCATTTGTAACACCACCGAATATGTTATTATTTCCACGAACTCTTTCTACATCAAAACTCAAAATAATGCGACTAAACAAACTGGAAATAAAAACGTACCTGAACCAAATCAGAATACGAAAAGAAAAAACCCTTGCAATCAGACCTATGACACGAATAAAAAAGATCTGAACCCAATCAGAGGAGAGATGTATATGAGTATTTAAACAAACAAACCAACTAATCGTGCACGACTATCTCCATATAAGCGACATCCGGTCAGAATCGTGGCCGGAACCCTTTCTTTATCTTTCAGATGGTCCATAAATGCTCATCAAAGTAACATTCCAAAATACATAAAACAGTTAAAGGAATTGCATATAACCATATTCAATACATATATTTGCATGAAACTTTTTTATAACCATCCAATTATTAAAGACGTATGAAGCTCTAAATCAGATAAAGACAAAAGAAAAAAAACATACCAGTTGAGAGAAATAGCAGGGAATAGAGCAACCGCACCTCGAAAAGTGATAAGGAGTCCCTTGCCGGAGGAGTAGAGGAGAAGAGCAGGCGGAAAATGCGGATGACACTTCGTATACCACCTTCGATCCTCCGTTACCTTACCTTGACTGAAGTCGTTACCCCATCACATCACCCGGTTCGTTCTTCGGAACCCTAGTCGTCACTCAAAGATGTGGCTGCTGACCACCGGCGAACTACCGTCACCATCGTCACTATATGTCACCCTTGAGCGGTGATGTTACCCCCATCACCCTCGTCGTCATCTCCTGAGTAACAGATGATCACCGGGTAATGTAGCCGGCGACCGTCCACTCTCTCTCCAGGCCCCTCTCTCTCTTTCTTTAACCCTGGATGTATCTAACTTTGTAGACGTAGTATTATGTGAATGCAAATGTGAAAAGGAAGTAAATAATAGTTGATAAATTGATAAATAAATAAATTTTAATTAAAAGCAAACGATTCAATTGCAGTTGCAAGTTGTAGGAAACTCTTTAGTTTCCAAGGAGTTATTGAGAAAAAAGGGTAAAGAGGGATTAATGTTAAAGTTAAATAGGTAAATTACTTCTCTTTGAATTCCATTTAATATTTTTTAACTTAAAGACTTCTAATTTACCTCTATTTCATTATTTGTAAACTTTTAGATTATGATTTTGGAATATATTTTTTAATCAATATTGTTTTAAGTGATGAATTTATAACATCATAAATTTTGACTTTAAAACACTAACATGCAACTAAACTTTTGATATTGCAAGTTGTAGGAAACTCTTTAGTTTCCAAGGAGTTATTGAGAAAAAAGGGTAAAGAGGGATTAATGTTAAAGTTAAATAGGTAAATTACTTCTCTTTGAATTCTATTTAATATTTTTTAACTTAAAGACTTCTAATTTACCTCTATTTCATTATTTGTAAACTTTTAGATTATGATTTTGGAATATATTTTTAAATCAATATTGTTTTAAGTGGTGAATTTATAACATCATAAATTTTGACTTTAAAACACTAACATGCAACTAAACTTTTGATTATATATAGATTATTATTATTATTATTATTATTATTATTATTATTATTATTATTATTATTATTATTATTATTTTTTGTGTGTATGTCGGGTGTTTTTTTTTGTGGACCAGAGATTATATAAACAAAATAAGACATTAGATGGTTACTAGATGGAGATGAGATCTACCTCATTTAGTTCACAGAAGGTAGATCGAGAAGAGGCATTCCAGTGGCGGATCTAGGATTTCGACCAAGCGGGAACGTTTTATAAATAGGCGGTAACGAAATCGAAAAAACGTCAAATTTTTCCAAAATTTACACTAAAAACGTCAAAAATTTTCCGACCAAGCGGTAGCGGAGGCCACCCCTTGGTCCTATATATATCCGCCCCTGAGGCATTCAATGGCCGCCATACACACCAAGCATCCATATATGAATCGCATCAATGGATGTCAAATCCAAATCAACCAATAGTTTACATGCAAATGATTATTGACAATTTTCGACTCTTTGACCTAGCACTTCGTGCTGATAATGTGTTGTGAAACAACGAACTACTAGCAATGTATAAAGAAGAAATGAGAGAATGGAAGATGGATTTCTTATTAATGTAAAATATGGATCATATAAGTCTCTATTTATAGGCTTACAAGAAGGGAGTTAATTACATAAATAGATATTAATTCATTTTCTTTTTTTTTTTTTGAATGCAGCTCCCATTTTTTTAGGAAAATTTCGAAAACGAAGCCATTCCCTTGAGAGTGAAACACCGACTTTACCATTTTGGTCAATAATGGGACCTTTTCTAATATAGTAACAACAAAGCAAACCCGATATGGGCCATGGTGATTTCCAAGCAACATCCACCTCCCTCACCCCTTTTTATTTATATTATCCCACATCTTAAAACTCACCCATCATCATTTTTCTCTCCCTCATACCACCTCCTCCGCCACCGTTACCGCCGCCAGCACCGCTCTGCCGCCGTGTCTTTTTTAACCACTTCATGAGATGAGAGCCGCAACGGCGACTACCGTCCGAACCGTGGTGATCTTCCTATGCTTCTTTTCGGCCGCCGCAAAGTTTAAAACCTTTAAACAATCATACCACACGTTCAACAAGTCACTAGAGGACTTAGCCAACTCTGAGTTAAAATTTGAAAATCATGCTAAGGTTAGCCAGGAGGCGTTGCAGGTTACTCCCGACACCGCCAATAACCCTACCGTGTTCAACCTCCAGAACCAATCCGGTAGGGTTATGTTCCGACGGAGCTTTAAGCTCTGGGATGGCGATGTCGGGAGTAACTCCGAGGTAGCCTCGTTCAACACCTCGTTTCTCGTCAATATTTACCCGCAAAACGGGACCGCAGAAGGGTTGGCGTTCTTAATCGCACCCACTATCACCATCCCCGATAACAGGTTAGTAGACTAGTTATATAATTATCATATCTAGAAGATATTTACTTATTATCATCACATATAACACGTTATTACTAGTTATATAACTATGATATATCTATATCTATATCTACAAATTATTTAACTGTAATATTATTATCCTGGATAACATAATGTTATTAGACTAGGTCTCAAATAACATGTTATATTATTAGAACCATATTATTATTAGGCAAATAATACAATTATTATGACTAGTTATTATATAATTAACTTTTTTTAAACGACTAACTTATTATTATTCTCTACTGTCTATGTGACTTGAACGCAAGATATTTAAGTGTAGTCTGTGATTTATTTCAGCTATGGCCAATATCTCGGGCTCACGAACGCGACCACCGACAACCAAACAACCAACGGCATCGTCGCAGTGGAGCTCGACACCTACAAACAACCTTTCGACATCGATAACAACCATATTGGCCTCAACATCCACTCCATCCGATCGGTAGTATCGAAACCACTAACGCCGGAAAACATCACTCTCGTCCCTGACGCGAGTACTCCGGCGTTCCACAACATATGGATTCACTACAACGGCGTCGAGAAGATCATCCGCGTTTACATCGCGGACCAGCCCCAAAAAACCTCACCCACTCCACCAATGCCGGAAACCCCAATTATCGAATACAATCTTGACCTACGGAAAACGGTTAACCGGGATTCTTACCTCGGGTTCGCAGCCTCCACAGGAACCGAAACCGAGCTGAATTGTGTTCTACAATGGAACATAACAGTTGAATACTTACCCGGGCCGAAGAGTCCGGTGATGGCGATCGTGCTCGGTGTTGGGATTCCGGTGGTGGTGGGGTTAGTGGCGTTGGGCGCGTATTTGGGTTATCGTTTATACAAGAAGCGAATGGCGATTCGATCGCAATCGAATATTCTGAGCCGGCTGCGGACATTGCCCGGAATGCCGAAAGAGTACCGGTTCCGGGAACTAAAGAAGGCGACGAATAATTTTGATGAGAAGAGGAGGCTTGGGCAGGGTGGATACGGTGTCGTTTACCGGGGAGTGTTGCCGGAGGATAACGTGGAAGTTGCCGTGAAATGGTTTTCCCGGGAAAGTTTGAAAGGTGAAGATGATTTTTTGGCGGAACTTACTATTATTAATCGTCTAAGGCATAAACATCTCGTCCGATTATTAGGTAACAATTTTATTTATTTATTTATTTATTTGTTTGTTATTACTATTAATGATAAGTTCGGTTTTCGTTCTTTTGATTTGGTTATTTTAACCGGTTCAGTCCAAATCTCAGGCGTTCAACCTTCGACAATGAAAATGGTAATTAAAAGATTGAAGATCTGAGAATTGAATTGAACCGGCTAAAACTATTAAATCAGATAGACAAAAACCGAATTTAAATCTTATTGATATTATTTAATCCAATTGAATTAAAAATTCTTTTAAAAAGCAATAATTAATGGTTAAACATCTTGTGTTTATCACGGTATGCCAAAAGGAATATGAACAATTGTAAACTATTTCTTTTCTAAGCATCAAAGCAGAATTACTTGTCAACTTGTTCCGACTTTTCTGTAGTGCTGCTCTATTTTAAAATATTTAATTTTATTATCTACAATCGTGTTTCATGTTTATATAAAAAATTATAAGGACAAATTATAAAATGTAAATTAAAAAAAAATACATAGATTATCATGTCACCACTTGAAATTAAATGAACTAGATCTAATTAAATCAATAAAAATATATCAACTTTCAGATATTATATATTTATATATATACACACATAAACTAGTATACAATATTTCATTTTCAAGCTTGGCCTACAACTATTGTTTTTGTTGGTGGACAGAATACTTTTTTTTATATACTTTGAACCTAAATTTGATGGACCGGCTGCCAACTCGCACACTTGTCACATCCGTTTATTCTTCTCATACTACTTTAACACCTTTATAACCCCACAATTATAATCAACCGGATTATAAAATTTGAATTACATTACATATTATACAATTTTAAAGTTTATATGTATAAACTAAATTAAAATCAAATATGAAAATACCTCATCTTTTGATATGAATTTATAAAATTTATAGATAGATAGATAGATAGATAGATAGATAGATAGATAGATAGATAGATAGATAGTCCAGAATAAAAAAAAAAAAGAGTTAAATGTCATTTTAGTTCCTGTGGTTTAGGTTATTTTGTCAGTTTAGAAATAATGGATGAAGTTAACACAGTTAACTAAAATGGCAACAGTGAAACATTTTTGGATCCACAGACGAAAAACGAAACCTTTGGACTAAACTGACAAAATTGCCCAAACCACAGGGACTAAAATGGCATTTAACTCAAAAAAATGAAGCCTGAAGTATTGAATGAGTTAATAGACGGGATTTTTTAAAAAAAATGGATGTATTTTTTTTTTTAAATCTAGTCAAGCAAATCAGACCAACCGGACAACATAAAGACGGTTGGTCTGATCCGATGACATTGCCTCAAATTTAAAGTAGTAACAACACAAAGACGGTTGTTATTTATTTTATTTTTTTTACAAATAGTTTAAAGTTTTTATGACATCCAATATTGATATTATTATCGTGTTAGTTTTCTTGATGGTATATATAGTGAACTAGGGTTAAGACCCGCCCGCGTTGCGGCGCGGGTACATCGTAAACATTGAATGGATTAGTCCAAACGTTATATGATGCATCCACCATATGAAAACACCCATTTCGACATATCCAATTGAACTCAGTGTAACCTGTATAAGTATTGTGATTGGATCAAACGTAAAGTAAACGGAATTCATATCGAACAATCATAACGTTTTATATGTGACCCAACTCATACATAGAAAACGTAACGGGTATGAAGGAAAATATGCACATGTAATCGAAAGGGATTAATTAGAGCTTTCGGAAAAGAGGAGAAAAAGAAGCCATAATTTGACTCCACTCGGTTCGAAAAAAAAAAAACTTTACAAAATATACATAAAATAAACACGAAAACATATTATATTTGACCTGAATCATTTCCCAAAAAAGTTTACGTCGAAACGTAGAACAACTTGAATTTATACCAAAACGTACATAAAAATATGCACGTAAACCGCAATTTCAGAATCCCCCTGGCGAATGGCCTGTTCTCCCCGGTCGGAATAGGTGGGTTACTTTAAACGAAAACGTATTACATTTGACATGACTCGTCTATAAATTTTTTTTACGTCGGAATGTAGAACAAATCATATTTATACATACTCGTACATAAAATATGTACGTAAAAATAGTTTTTAAGTAAAGGAAGTATAGGGGCAAACCGAAACAAAATATTAGTAAAAAAATTAATTGGTTAAAAACGTTCGTAAAACCGTGCCAAGTAGCACCAATGCCACAACGACATCGACTCTCAACATCGTAAAAATAAAATAGATAAAATGGTAAAAATTACACTGAATGAAAAGAAGACTAAAATCGTTGAACCACGCACACCCGTTACAGTGTCTTAATGCGAAGAAATTAACCAGAAACGTAAAACGTACAAAATAATAACTTAATCGCTCTAGGACCCGCCCGTTGCGGGGAAGTTTTCAAAAGGGAAAAAATGGGCGCGTTGCGACGGGTCTGTCAAATATGAAAAATAGAGCAAAAACGTTGAACCTCACGTGCACGCTACGACATGTTAACTCGCAAAATTTAGAACGAAACGTAAAACGAAAAATTTGCGAAAGATAAAAAGTATGGGGGAGCAAAGTTGTAAATAATAAAGTGTTGTGTTAAATTACAAAAAATGAAAAGTTTGAGTTAAAAGTAGAAATTTCAAATGGGTTAAAATGTAAAACGAAAACCAGTAAGCTTGAAAGTGAAAAATCAATTTTTTTTTTTTTTTTGAAAAAGCCCCCAAGCATAGGGTACGAGTGATAATGCACAAGAAAGTTACTAATGTTGTATTGAAACGTTGCAGGATGGTGTCACAAGAACGGGAAGCTCCTACTTGTGTACGAGTACATGCAAAAAGGTAGCCTCGACATGCACCTGTTCACGGAGACCGCTGAGCCGCTAAGCTGGACCCTCCGCCGCAAGATCCTAGCTGACGTAGCCTCGGCTCTCCACTATCTCCACTACGAATATGACCAAAAAGTTGTTCACCGCGACATCAAAGCTAGCAACATAATGCTCGATGCCGATTTCAACGCTCGTGTAGGTGATTTCGGCCTTGCCCGTGCCATTGACAATGAAAAAACGTCATACGCCGAGGCTGAAGGCGTGCTTGGAACTGTTGGTTACATCGCCCCCGAATGCTTCCACACGGGAAAAGCCACTCAACAGTCTGACATTTACGCATTTGGCGCGTTACTAATCGAGGTAGTGTCCGGACAACGCCCTGGGACAAAAGTCAACGGCTTCCAGTTTATGGTTGACTACGTGTGGTCCTTGTATCGTGAAGGCCGGATCTTGGATGCGGTCGATAAACGGATCGCAGACGATTATGACAAAGACGAAGCCCAACGGTTCTTGTTGCTAGGTCTCGCTTGCTCGCACCCTGTTGCTAGCGAGAGGCCGAAGACACACACCATTGTGCAAATACTATCGGGATCCACAGCTGTACCACACGTCCCACCTTTCAAGCCATCTTTCGTTTGGCCTGCAATGATGCCGATCGATGATCTTTCACTAGCTACCTCAATCGACACATCCCCACTCTCGATAAATCAATACGAGACCGACTGGAGTCCAATGAGTCGAGAAAATTTCTCGGGTTACACGGACCGGTCCATGATTTAGTTTCTTATGGTGCAACCCCATAACCTTTAGAGTTGCATTCTTCATGGGTTTTCTTTTCTTTATTTATTTATTTTTTTTTCTTGTCATTTTATATTTGGTTGCAGGGTAAAAATTGTCTGCTTTGTGGTGAGTCAGGTGTTTACATATTTTGTAACACTAAACTTGTTTGTTAATAGGGTCAGGGACAAGTAATGCTCATGTATAGATTTTATGGGTTATTTTCTTTTGTTTCTTTACATTAGAAAGAAAAAAAAAAGAAATTATTATGTATACATTTCTATCTTGTAAAGTAAGTATTTAGTCATCATTAAACAGATGTTATTTTTATTTTTTTTGGTTAACCTTGTATATAGATTTGAGGCTGAAAATTGTAATACATGTTTAACAATAGTTTCTTAGACCATATGTAGCGGGAGGGGAGAGACCCTTGGGCGTTTTGCGCCATGTGGCGGTCCAGTCAGCAATGGAGCATTATGGGCGTTTTTCTAAAATGGGTGTAGTGGGGATGTGGGCATTGTGGGGCATTATGTTAAAAGGAGTGTAAAAAATTAAATAAAAAAAATCAAAAAAGGGCATTGGCCAACCAAAAAGAAGAGAAGCTGCCGTTGGCCAAAGAAAAGTTTGGGGGCGTGGAAAAAAGGACGCTTCTTGGATTTTTTTTTTTTTTTTTTTTTGGAAAAAATGCCCAAGGGGGTGGTTTGGGGCGTGGAGGGGCGTTTTTTGGGAGAAAAACCGCCCCAAAACCCTCCACTACGGGTGGTCTTACGCTATGTGTTAGCCAGCATGCAACCCTAATTAGTGAGTTTGTAGAAGTAGATTGTATGCTGATCAACTCAGGCATAATCATTGAGTCAAGTGGTGAATGGAATGCCTGGAAAAAACAGGAGGGTTGGGTCGACATGGGTTCACTTCATATTGAGTTGTGGTCAAAACGGGTTTGAGTTAAAATAAGTTCAGGCCAGAACGGGCTAATTTAAAAAAGTACCATTTTGGGTCAAAATTAGTCGGATATAAATTAGCCTAGCGATGCCAGGTATTGACCGTTAGGTCGTCTACCCTAGCGGAGGAGTCATGTGGTGTGGAGGTGGTGACTGAAGCAGTGATGCATGTAGTGGTGTTAGAGAAGGTGATGACGGTGGTGGAGACTGCGTTGTTGGTGGCAGTGGTTCAGGTGGTGGTGGTGTCGGCTATGGTTGCACCGACGATAAGGTGACTGGGGGGGTGGTGGTGGTGGTGGTGACGACCAACAGGTGGTGGCAACTGGCAACAAGAATGGTCATGTGTGTTGTTTGCCTTTTTAGACCCTTTTTAAGTAACCAAGTATTTTAAGAGCGATCCATTATGGTACGTTGTTTAAATTGAGTTGACTCTATTTAAGTCAACCCGTTATTTTTTAACAAATTAAAGGTCATGATTCCCAGACAAAGTGAAATGTCTAGAGTTATATTTGCATCAAGATTTTTCTGGTTTTCCTTGCAGGTCCTTAATTTGAGGACTTGCTTGTGGTTTGTTTGGTGAATGAGGTTTATCTTTCAAAAAAAAATTGCAATACTTTATATGTGCTTCATGCTTATTATAAAATTGGGAACTTACATGTAAGTTCTATCAAAAGCTTATTTTCACGTGTGGGTTTCAATTTTTTTATAGTGATACAGTGAAAAAATTGTACTTGGCAATTTTTTAAAAGAAAATTAAGGTTCTACAATATAAGATTGAAATTTTTTTTCCAAAAACCGTTTAACAAAATATAAATTTGTTACCACCTCTAAATCAAGATGTCGAGAGCATTGGGCACCGGATTAAAGCGCCCGGAACCACGAGTCCTGGCGGCACCCCATAATTTTGCATCCGTTAAGCTCTTTATCCGCCATGTCTGAAACCAAGAGTTAGAATCATATGAAACGCCTCCAGAATTTTTAGCTTCGGATATGAGCATGATCACAACCTCACAAAAAAATGTCGCATGACAGGACAACTGGCAGGTGGCCAACAAGGATGATGCAGGTACCATTACCAAAAACTAATGTTGCGGGCCAACAACAGGGTTTGGTACAGATTATCCGCCAATACGAGTTAAGAATCTTGGGACTACATACTACTTTAGCAGAAGACACCAACTACGAGGCAAGGGGTTAGCGATTCAATACTCGTCACTCTCAAGAATCTCACCTACTCTCTCAAAACAAATACTCACTCACATTGAGGTCGGGTCACAGGTGGGGACCCCTCCTCGAGGCTAACGGTTGTTTCCTTGTGCTGCAATTCAAGAAGAAGATCCTCAATCAACTCTTCAGGCTTTCCAAGAGCATAAACCATGCCCAAATACATAATGCTATAGTATACAATACATGAAAGAGAATAAATAAGAAGAAAACGATAATTGAGCACACGATAACGGATCAATTACAGTTCAACAATAGTCAACAATTTCATAGTCAAATATTCATTTCATGCATGTTCTGAATCATGAATCATGGATTCTACTACTTGATTATTACCCACAAGTATTCATCAACATAGCTAATGGAATAACAAACTGGGTTCGTGAGACATACACGAAAAGAGACCACAAGACATGAACTGGACTCGATCATAGTTGACTTTCTTGGTCAAAAGTCAAGCGACCCCATTTTCTCCCCCGGGTTTTGGCCAAAGGATTCAACCTCGTGTTTCCCGAGTTGTTGCACATCTTGGGGTGAAAGTATCTTGATGTACCAGACACTATTCACAAATGCCCTGCATCAACCATAAACAAACTGAATGAACTAATGAGCGAAAATATAACTTGTTTGCGGGTCAACTTGTGAAGATAAAAGATGATACTTACTCCCAAGGGTCGTCTCCAAGGAGAAGAACGTCATTCTCCCTGTCGACGAATACAAGCTGCCAGCCTGATCTTTGCGGGTCTTCAAGCAGACCCTCGATCCCGAACATCTGACCCAGTTCTTCTCTCAGCTCATGGTAGCTGTTGAACCGGCTCATGTCTAATGACCTCCCAACACACCCTGATTTGTATACCTTCACAAATGTCCGGTTAGGGTTCGCGTTAGATTGCATCAACTCAGAAGAGTCTTGCATGTAGCCAAAGTTCTGAAACCCGGAAGCTGGTGAAGAAGGTATAGTGGACAAATCAGGATCGATTGTCGGAAGTAGAAGCCCAGATGAGTCAATATTGATATTACTAAATAAACCGTGATTTTGAGCATCCAAGGTTGATTCCTGCTCCACGGATGGTGAAGTTGAAGATGCACTGACTTGGGTTTGACCGAACTTTGATGCCCACAGTTGCTGCTGGTTTGACTGATGCTCGGTGACCACCGTTTGACCGGTTCTTGAGGAACCCGCAACGTTACTGATCCCTCCTGAACCGATCATATTCTGCATAGATGACGGTGTGATGTTGGAGGTGAATTTAGGACTCAAGTCCATGAAATCCGTCTTTGGAAATGATTGATGCTGGTTTTGCATAAGGTAAGTCTCGGGATATGAATTTTGCAATCGTTGACCCTCTTGGTTGTTGATTTGTTCCTGGATTGACCTTGAAAAGTTGTCCATCAGTTGACTTTGACCATGCAAAAACGGCTGTGGAGTTGACTGGTGAGTTATTTGGGTGCTCGGATGCTGAAGATATTGAACCGGCTGCTGAAATTGCAACAAGTGTTGTTTCAAAGCGTCTGCACTTCCGACATTCTGCATACCGGCTGCCAATGCTGCTTGATACTGATGATTAAGATTACTTTGGAGAAATGACGGATCTACCCTTTGCTGCTGCATCCATGGAAACATACCGCTCGATTGAAAATTCGAATAATGGAGCGCTTGCTCGGCAGTTTCACCTCTCATCCATGCATCATCTCGGTTGTCTGTACGCATAGAACAAATTAACAAAAGTTACATTTAAATAATAAGGGACTAAAAAGCGGTGTTTTGAAAACCGGACCGGGGTTCTGACCGTATTTTTTAGGGGTTGAGCCGGATTTTGATTAACTTTTTTTCCAATTTACACTATTTATTTTTATAATATTTACGGCATAACTGTTCTTACATCCGGCCCGACCAATGGACAGGTAAGGAGACCGGTCTTGACGTTCGGTCCGGTCCTGAAAACATTGCTAAATAGGAAAGATACACACAATCTCCAAAACCGTGTTATTCAATAATTATAAAAAGGTTTAGCCATGCAAAGACGTGGTTACGGGTCAAACCGACTCATTTACCTTGAAAAGATGAAGGTCCGGGATACCAAGGTCGTTTCAAACGAAGAGGAAACAACGATGGATACATAGGAAAGGTTGTCAACGGTTCGATTTCCCATAACGATACACGTGGCTGCCTCTCACCAGCAGTTGACTCGTCCCAACCGACCTATAAATATATCAAGATTTAATAAGTAAACCAACCAACCAAACAAACAAATTTAAATCGTATATAAGAAATAAGTGCTTCAAGATTAAAATACCTTCACAGATCGCCAATGAGAATTAGGCCAACGAGCGGGATCTAAATCACCAATGCCAGTAATTGTTCCCATGTATCTAAATTTATTTTTTAATTATTAAAAATTAAAAACTAATACAATTAATTAACTTATTCACTTTCATTCAAGCGATAAATACCTGCGCACGCTTGATTCTTCAGTTTCAAACAACATACGGAAACGCATCCCAACTGAAACCCGTGTGTTATACACAGCTTTAACATATTTTGAAAGGGGTATGACAAACTCAGATGGACTAGCCCTAAATGAAATAACATTTGTAAGAATCTAAAAAGTATACATGATAATATAATATACAATTGCACATTTCTGTACATATTAAATTATTAATTGCCACCTTGGATTATAAAATATTGTGAAACAGCTATTAGTAGCAGCTGCATGAGACGCGGCAGCAAGAAGGCCGATATGCATACTATCACTTGATAAAACAGATGATGGCATCACCGTCTGCGGTCGATTCGCGCGGCGGATTCCTAACAAAAGCTGATTTTTCTCATTCCTGATTATCATAAGGAAAATACAAAATTATTACAATAATATTTTGGATAATTATTTAGAAGATTGTATGCGTTAAAAATATACTTAGGTCGACTTTGAACCTATTTGACCTGTAAACCCGATCTTACACGTTACCCGTTTAGCTAAATCTGTTGATTTGTGCTGTTTCGAGTTCTAGATCAAGTACCAGATAAAAAGTAAATGGGTCAAAATTGTGACCTCTAAAACTAGCTAACAGAAAACTACCAGATAAAAAGAACAGAATCTCCTGCAACAAGTCGTTTTGCACTAACAAACACGCTCCACCCTGTTGTAAGAAGATGGCGTTTGGGCTGCCCTGCATGTGAAGGAGAAAACGTGTAACGTCGTCACATGAAGCATACCAAAATTTTACATATTCGGTAATATTATTCACATACGTGATATGATACTAAAGCAAAAAAGACGTCTTTTTGATTATTACAACTTGAAGCAAAAAAAAAAAAAAAAAAGATCCAAACACTATCCCCTAAGTAACAGACCGTTAACTGATTACCTGATTTTGATTATTCTATATTACTTTGAAACACACATCCAAACACCCCCTTAACATACCCCGGAAAATATGCCTGAACTTCCATTCAACGTCATGAAGATCCCTTGCAATAAGTTCTTGTGCAGGTGGCTGCTGCGAGAAATCCTAGAGAAGCAAACGATAAAAATAAGGTTTGATCCACTAATAAAATTTTACATATAATCCTAACTAACACCTTCATAAATTTGGGGAAAAACCTAGAAATGATAAAAGAAGCGTTAGCGGCTCCTGACCCGTAAAAATGACCCTTTAGAGACGTTAATGAACCCACCCATCTTGCCACCTCTAAATTTAAGCACTACCATAGAATAGAAGCAGCATTACCAGTGGAGGGAAAACTTTTTCAGCAGCACGCCGAGGAACAGAGAATCCGCCATGCGTACTTGTGTCACTAGCGGTTAACGTCTTGCAGAAGTAATTTGTTGGTTGTCTACTAGGAATACCCAACTCAACAGGAAGAAATGTATCCTTTTGTTCTTGCTGACAATTCATCACACACAAATGAACTTCTGAATTTTCATATTACACTAAAAAAAATCCACATTGCAAGTTTCCAAAAGGATTACCGGGGTCAATGGCTGCAATGTCATTTGGGCATACACTTCATCCGTTTCAACATCTGCCTGAAAATTTCAAAAAGATCAATGGCTGCAATGTAATCATAACTAACACCCATCACAAGTATAGCAACCTACCTGCATTGTGACACTGTGAAGCTGGCAGATCAATTGGGGAGGCAAGGTAGGATAATTGGGCATGTGAGCTTCGATTTCTTTATTTGTCGTAGCAGCAACCTAATTCGCATTACTAAGTTGGATCAAAACACACTTAATGCATACAAAAAAAGTGAATCACACAAAACTGGGCAATGAAAAGTTGTGAATCAACACAAGTATGAACAAAGACCTGCTCACTATGACCCTGAGGGAAATAGATCACCCGAGCGCCTGCTATTGGTAGGGAAACCAGCGGGCCTGCACACGCGTGCCATAGCTCCGAATTCAAACACTTCTTTTCCCCTTCCATGTGTCAAACAACAATCAATCAATAAGCCAATCCAAAACACATCAACAACAATTCATGAAATTGACACACCAATCAATCACTAAACTAACCTAAAATACATGATTATTCAACAATAATGAAAATTACACTACACCTTCTTGAAACAATTAATCAATAACTAAACTAACCAAAAACACATGCTCACAAAACAACAATTCATGGAATTGACACACAAGATATACCTTCTTGAAGCTGCTGAACAGAGCCAGATGCTGCAAGCTTCATATTCCTTGTTAATTAATATTCAAATATTCAAATCCTAACTTATATCTATATATACTTTTTTAATTACAAACCCTAACTTTCACATGCATTGCATTCTCACACCAACACTTTTCACAGTAAATCACCAAAAATCCTAGCCGAATTCAGAAAGCCAGTTCTGAAAGACGGCCATGAATGAAGAAGCGAGAAAACACACACAGAGACACTCTCTCTCTATATATGGATATGTATATGTTTCTCTCTCACTAACAGAATAAAAGGTGGGAAAAAGGAAAAGAAAGGAGAAAGCGACGCATGGGAGGAGTTATATAGGGGATCCGACCGACCTGAAGAGCAGTGGAGAGAGAGAGAAAGAGTGATAATGGAGGAGGAAGAAGGGATCAGAGCCGTAGGAGTATCCGTACGAGTTGATGATGACCGTTGATTTGAGTAGAGAGGAGGAGGTGACAGGAGAGCATGTGACTCCATCCCCCCGTGGCCGTTGTCAGAGTACGGACCTTCATATTATAAAAAATAATGTTTATATACTCTTGTCTCTGACCTTCATATTATAATAAAATGTTTATACGATCACAATGTAATAGAAATTTTTATTTTGGGTAGAAAGTGTAAGTAATCTTTATTATGAATTTGGGTTTGAATTAAATGGGTATAATTGATAAAAAAAAAAAAGGAGGCGTGTGAGATTTGTAAGGGTATTGCAGTTCATCCAAGTCAATAGTTTCTCTCTCCTTCAATTTCTCTCGTTTTAAAAACGTTAATAGCTTTTTTATACGACATTATTTTTTTTATAAAAATTACACCATAAAAACGAGCGTTTTTTATCTTTAAAACGAGCACACTATTGCTATACTTATGAAAATAAAAAGGTTTTCGATAACTCAGATGCGTAAAACACAATGGACTAAAAACACAAAAGATATATTTTTTTTTGCCCTTCATTAAAAGGAAGGAAAAAAGACGGAATAGCTGGATGATAACTGAAAAATCTGACCGCATTTTGCTTTTGGATGAAAATAGCAACAAAATTGAAACCACATGGATCCAGATTCAAAAGGTGTAAGTTTTGGACTAAAGTGAATGGAATGAACTTTTTCTATGTGTAGCATGAGTAATTTTTGGATTGGACTGGGCGATTTAGTAAAGTGTGGTTTTATATAAAAATATAAGAAAGTAAAAGGAAGATGGAATATGTATGGATGTGATCTCTACCGGCAACGTATCTTCAACCAGCAAACTACCTGTCCCTCTCCGATCACTCATATGCTTGACTACTCGTTGGCTTGTCCAACTAGCAAAGCTCAAATAGATTTGAATTCAGTCTTTGAATGTTAGTTGTAGATTTAGCTGTTTGCATATGTTAACACATTCATGCTTGTAGTTTAAAGATTGCAATTCTTATGTTTTTGTGAGTGCATATATCTATCGCTTACGTCAATTACGTATCGTAGCTGAGAAATGTTCAAGACAAGGTTTAGAAGTGTTGATATTTAGATAAGGATCATACTGTAAGACTATTAAAGACTGAATGATCATTATCGAATGAGTAGGTTACAATATATAGGGATTACGAGTAACCCTAGAAACCTAACTAAGCTCGTGGGCCCATAGTCTAATACTTCCCCGCAGTCGTAGCGGATGGAACAAGAAGCTTAGGCTGAAAAACAAAAACAATAATAAACCCTAAAAAAAAAAGTCTTCGATTTCGGCCAAAATTCCATAATCTTGCAATCCTCAATCCATAATCTTCGATACATAGTTTTGAATGATCTTGTAATCCTATAAGAGGCAACCAATACGGCAGTGCAGCGGTGGCTGGTAGCGGCGCGACGGAAGACCGTAGTCTAATGAGCGGCGGCGGCACGGCGGCAAGGGGCGACTTGACGGAGATGCGAAATCAACCGGATGAGTCGTAGCATCATTTGTGTTGTAAGAGACCGTAAGAAGACCGGTGAATCTAGAACCGAAGACGAAGCTTTATTTGAACACAAAACTGAGAAAAAAAACGGAAACGGAAACGGAAAACAAATAGAAACTGGACAGGGCGGCAGTGGCGGCACGCCACCCTGTCTAGGGTTTTTCTCAAGTGGTGACGGCTAGGGTTTTGTTATTTGTGTGTGACGCGGGGGAAACGATATAGAGCCTAGGTTGGCTCTGATACCATGTAAGACTATTAAAGACCGAATGATCATTATTGAATGAGTAGGTTACAATATATAGGGATTACGAGTAACTCTAGAAACCTAACTAAGCCCGTGGGCCCATAGTCTAATACATACTTGATTAAGTGTCCATCCTTAGATAAAAGTCCATCCTCACGAAATGGATGTGCATGTTGGAGAGGATGGACATCCTCTATAAATAGTGGACTTGTCTTAACATTTTAGAACTTTTGCAATTTTAGAGAGATTGTGGCATACTGTTTCAAGGTATTGTAATTGTCAGATTATCAATAGAAACAACATTGAATTAGCTTTCTTGTGTCTGATCCACTCCCGTACACGAATTTCGCACGTGATACGAGATCTACGCAGTCATCGTTGTTACGAATTCGATCCAGAAACGAATCCACAGTTTTGTTAACTTTTTCTTAAAATATGATTTGTATTGTTTGAATTTCATTTAGATAGACTATAATAATGTCTACTCAAATATGGTTTTTAGTATGATATCTGATTAGTTAAAAATTCATTTAGATATGTGGTGTTTGTTTTTCTAAAAAACATTTGTGCGGACTCTTCTTTCTGCGTCGCGTAGACATTGTCATCTACAGATTGTTTGTTTTTCCGATGACGTTTTATTAAAAATGTATGCGCGAGCTCTTCTTGGTGCAAATTTGGCCAACCACTTTTAAGATCTTCTAAGGTCTGCAGAGGGTTAAACACCACCACCGTACACTACCACCGTTCACGTCCACCACCACCGTCCACGTCCACGTCCACTACCTACCACCATCGTCCGTACATCATCGCCAGTTTATTTTAGAAGTCTACATATGTTAAAAAAAAACAAATAGTTTTCTTCTTACAGACTGTAGAGGTTTGGTCCACCTCTTCTTCTACAGATGTTTGCAAATGTAGTCCGCATACTACATACATTTTACCTCTTAAACAACAAACTGCACCATAGCCTATATTAATGTCTACTTAATTATGGTTTTTAGTACGATTTCTAATTAGTTAAAATTCTTGAGTTTGGTTATGTTCGACAATAAGTCAACTTTGTATTAGGTTCAATTTTTAGATTACGTAGGAAAAATTTTCAAACCTAGGAAACCTACAACTAGTCGTATGAGTATCCTTATGAAAACTAATTACAAAATGTATCTATTTTTTATTAGATTTTATTTTTAAATATTATATATTCAAAATGCAATTAGTTAAAAGGTAATTTACATATCATTAAAATAATTTGGAGGCCATCAAAAGTCATTTACACTACAACTTTTTTTTATATTGATGATATTCTTCACATAACAAAAGCTTTTTATTTTGGTTTTTCTATTTTACTTGAATAAGGGTGTAAAAATTCAGATACTAAGAGAAATTAAGAAGCCATATATATACTTTTAAAATTTGACTTACTCGTGGGGAGTTCATTTTTCACTTCCTATGACCTCTTCCGACTAATCATCAATCATAGATTGACACCATAGTTTTTTTTTTTTTTTTTCTAAACTTCCATAGACTCCCTTAAATTAA
Source organism: Helianthus annuus (assembly GCF_002127325.2). Lineage (NCBI taxonomy): Eukaryota > Viridiplantae > Streptophyta > Magnoliopsida > Asterales > Asteraceae > Helianthus > Helianthus annuus. Next base: position 84,260,300 of record NC_035447.2, read on the forward strand.
ATAGACGGGAAGAAGTTCCACAAACTTTCTTTCTTTTAAACAATTAGTTTAATACAACTACTAAACTTTTTCTACCACTAGAATCATGTCAATTCACCTCTTTTTGGTCCACTCAAACCTTTCTTCTCTTCACCGCCTAGGTAAGGTCTCCCGTTCTGGAGCTTCTTGTTTCTTCCCAAAATTCGTGTGCGGTATTCCTTGGGCTTGCCGTGCACTCCCAAGGCGTACGGGGAGAGACAACTTGGATTAAAACGGGTTTGGGTTTGGTTTTTAGACTCCCATGTATTAGCACTAATTATTTGTTCTAATCTCTATTACAATAGTAATTTCATGAAACACCCTATGTGTGTGTATATATAACATGTAACTAGAACAAATAATTGTATATCTAAAACTGTGAAATGTATTAAGTTTACATACTACAAGTAAAGCATGTTTGTACATGTGAAAAGATAAGTTATATATACAGCAATTTAAATGAGCAAATTACTTAGGATGACAAATATTTGAAACATGTGCCTTTTTATTTTATCTTTGATAATCTATAGACAATAAAAAATAAAACATAACATAGAAAAACATGTATATGTTGTTTTGTAAATTCTGAAATTCAACATATATGAAACTAAAAAATAAATTAATTTTAAGGATTATTGTTAAATTTAGTATTAGTTTTGGATAAAAATAATGTGTATACAAACGGAATCAATTATATATATTATATATATATATATATATATTGATTTCGAGAGATGATGAATAGTAACTTTATTTTTTACAATAATATATAGTTTTTTTTTATTATTTTATTATTCTATTATTTAATTTATTATAATAGTTTATTATTAAATTTACTTTTAATAACATATTTTTGTAAACATATATTTCCTTTACCTTTTTATTAATAATTGTTTTTTTTCTTTTTTTAACATACATTAATTTATCGATTAATTTGATACTTATTTAATAAGTTATGTTTATAACTTTTTTTTCTAAAAACTTAAGTACGTAGTTGTGCTTGATTGCCAACATGGTATAGCCCAGTTGGTCAGGGGGTTTTCCACTAAGTGGTTTCCTCCTGGGGAGGTCTCAGGTTCGATCCCTACTAAGTGAAAAATTATGTAAATATGGGAGAACACCTCTTTAAGAGATTCGAACTTGGGGTGAGGGGTTTAAATAGCATATGCTGGCCCTTTGGAGTAAGTTGGAAATCTAGTTGATCTACCGTTAAAAAAAAAAAGTTGTGCTTGATTTATTTCCCTGACATTCCGCTATAAGTTTTGTTAAAACGAGCTTATACTCAAAATAAAGTATTTATTTGGTATCATAAAACGGTATGATGATAAGCTAAATCGTTCTAATGGTTTGACTTTCTAAACAAGAACATGCTTTATTGTTTTACATTATCATTTGCTCGGTTTCGCCGCAATGCGCGATATAAAAAAAACTAGTATAAATATTGTTGACGAAAGGCGATGAATATTAATATTATTTTTATAATATTATATATAGCTTTTTATTATTTTTTTCTATTTGATATATTATAATAGTTTATTATTATATTTACTTTTAATAACATAGTTTTAATTTTTTTTCCTTTTTTAAAACCATATATTTCCTTTACCATTTTCTTTAATAATTCTTTTTTTCTTTTTTTAGAACATACATTAATTTATTGATTAGTTGATACTTCTTTAATAATTTACGTTTATAACTTTTTTTTTCCTAAAAACTTAAGCACGTAGTTGTGCTTGATTTTTCCCTGACATTCCGTTATAAATTTTGTTAAAAACGAAGTTGTACTTAAAATAAGTATTTACTTGGTATCATAAAACGATTTGATGATAAACTAAACCACTCTAATGGTTTGGCTTTCTGAACAACATCTTTATTTTCAAATCACGTTTGTTTACATTATCATTTGCTCGATTTCGCCGCAACGCCCGACATAAAAAAAAACTAGTATTAATTTAGTTTCTGGATCATGTTTTGATTTTTATTTAATAGAAAATCAATTTGTATATTTTAGTACAGTGGCGGAGCTTGACCAAAAGTTTCGAGGGGGCGTAAAGTGATGGGACCCAAATTTTTTTTCCTATCGTTATGTTTCGGGTGGGGTCAGGTTGGCTATTCGATTCAAATAATAATAGTTCCAAATAAAACAAAGTGTATATTTACCAAACTACCCATCATTTATATACAAAGTTTATAAATATTTAGGATATACAATTTAGGAAAAATAATCGGGGGGGGGGGGGGGGGGCGATCCTATGTAATTTTAAAATTTTCGGACGAAAAATCGAAACTTGTACACTTTTAACCGAAATATTGGGGTGGCCGGTGCACCCCCAGACACCCACTATCCTTCGCCTCTGTTTTAGTACAATAGTATGCTTTATGTTCTTCTGCTCTTTCACAACTGCGTTTTTAAAAACCGAAAAAAAAAAAAACTATAAAATTAACAATAAGAGTAACGAATTTAAAACCGTATAAAATAATCTAGTATTTTCATCGATTTTATGATGTGATAATAAAATTAACGATTCTAAGACGTCTCTATAAAGAGGTTTTATTAATTTAATAATGTCCTATTTATTTAACGGATTAATTTTTTAGTTAATTCTATAGATTAAATACACTAGAGGGTGGGGGATTAGGTCTAATTGGCAAAGCTAATAAAGTTAGATGCTAATGTGGTATTGCTTACTTTAGGATTTGAGGTCAAGAGTTTATGCCTTGCCAAAAACAGATTTAATATAATTTAAGTCATTAAAAAACAATACACTATTTTTTTTTTCGTAATATCAATTTCATACACCACTACCACCACCTAGCCAACAAAATTAAACAACACACTATACACTATAGAAAATCAATAAATGAATAAAATATGAAACATAGACAAGGAGTACGAGGATGAAGTTGAATGTTGGATGGTTGGAGAACAATTTTGTTCCATTAGCAAATGGATTAATAGTATTCCGCATGGGTTTTAGTGTTTTACTTTTATTAGACAAAAAGTGAGGAAGTATATTTCCTATGTTACTCAAAAGGAACAACATGATCATGACTCCAATAATCAACTTCATGTTTTGGTAGATAAAAACATAACTAATTATAGTTAATCATTTCATAGGCAAATATAGAAACTTATTATGATACATCCATAAACTTGATTTCAAACTAGACGTTTTTGTGAATATAAGACTGTCTACGTCTTACCATCCTCAAACCCTATTTTATCTTTGGTATTGGTGGGATATACTGAGTATGATGATGATAATGATGAATGGTTTGTAAATGGAAATTTATTCGAGATTATGAATCGTGTGTATCATGGACATCGAAGGCTTGCTTTAAAAAATAGTAAATTAGGTTTCAAATTATTAAGAATAAAATTTAAATTTGGTGTAAGTTTTTAGTTAATTTTTTTTATATTAAAGACGTTTAGATGAAACAAACGACTTAAACATATTCTATATTTAAATCCAAATGAAAAATAAAGAAATTGTCATGTTTAGTAACGTGTCACTTGCGTCGTGGTTCTAATTTCCTAAAACTTCATCATCCATACAATAAAAGGACCTGGTTCGCCCTCCACCAATTAGTGGTACTCTTGGCATGAGTCGGCATCGGAAAATGAAGGGGATTATGTCCTTTCTAATAGTTATGTACACAAACTAATTGATTAGTATGACTAATGCTTAAGAAAAGGACATTCAGAAAAGAACATGACTCATCACCAACAAGAAAGCTATCACATAAGTCTCAATCGATTTTGTTTTGTGCTTCCTAGCCCATAAGAGTTGAAGTTACTTGCTAATACTCGTTTTTAAATAGGTTCATCTGAACCTCTACCACGTAAAACTTCAATCTTGATAAGAACTCCTACCAAGCTTTGTATTCGCTTAAAATGCACACATCAATATAATACGCTTAGTGTAATGCTAACGCATATGAGATGAAAAAAATTGAATCGATTTACATAATAATTTATAATTTGTAAGTTAGTGTGCAAGAAACAAGGTAACTTGCAATTTCACCCTTTACCTCTTGGGTCTTTTAACTCTGCGAGTTTTGCTGACTTACAACTTAAATCTCTAACTTGTTTTAGAGAGTCAATAGAACAACTTACGGTCTTTAGAGTTAGGACATCTGACTCTAAAAAACAACTTAAGATGATTAATATGCGATCAGACTTTTACATACTCATGTTGTCCACAGTTGGATTGTTATGTTCAATTCCACATCATAACATTACAATACATATACATAAGGAATTGATATTTGTATCTACATATCTATAAACAATTTTGAATCTAGCACATACAATATCCCAACAACACTCATACTACTTGGGTTCTAGTTATTTTGAGGATGATTAGGTCTCATTCATTGGAAAACTTTAGGCGAACTTCCATTGAGAATACCATCACACAAATTTTGAGTTTAATGTTTTGGTTTAGTTATTGAGTCATGACAACTCATGATACCAATATATGAACCCATCTTCATATAGACTCATTGTATATCGTTCACAACTAAACTATCACCCCTTCTAGTAATAAAACACAAAAGCTCAATTTACATCCAACATATTTAGACTCGTGAAGTTAGCTCAATTTTTATTACGGAACAACTAGTCTATTCGGCATAAAACAAAACAATTTGTAGAAAATACTATTTGCCATTATGAGAAACATTGAAGATGTATACTCATTTAAAAACAATGCATAATCACCTAAGATTTTCTACATGAAGTCCCCACTACAAGAATCTTGATTTCAACAGTTAACAAAAATCCAACGAATATAACTTTTATTATTTTAACGAGTTATGCAAATTTTGATTTTTGTAAGACTAATTCCTCTAATTTCAACTAGTCATGGGCTCATGGCAACTTCTGAATGGTTAAGTGATGAACTAATAAGAGGTCTGAACCATTAAGTGCTGAACCAGTAAGATGTCTAAACCATTAAAAGCCAATATAATGCTTAACCGTTTAGAGACAAATGTTTGACCAATTCAGATTAGAGGTCTTAACCATTCAGACTCAGTATAATGCTTAACCATTCAGAGACAAATGTTTGAACAATTCAGATATCTGCTCGTGAAACAAACAGTCTGAACCATTAAGTTATGATTCAGATTAAAAAAATCATATTTTTAACATATTTTCGAGTCGATGGCCGACCAACACTTAGAAGATTTGTACACCAAATTAATTATTGTCCTTCGTTTTAAAGACATTTCCACATCAAAATGAAAGTTTTTTTAAAAAAAAACACTAGTCGCTGAACTAACCAATAATTCACAGCTTTGACTTTCTGTAAGCTAAACAAGATCATCATTGCTTTTCAACTAATTTTTATATGCACAATTTTACTAGGAATTTTGTTAAACACATTAGAAAAATCCATTTATAAGTAAAAATCCATATAAAAAACCTCATTTTGCACAAGGGTGCTACTTTCTACACCCCCTCTATCTACTTTTTTCACCCCCCTCCTCTCACATACTTACAGGTGGGGCCTGCGTGGGACCGACAGTTTTCCTCTCACAAGGGGGGGTATAATCAGGAAGAGGGGGGTGTGTATAGAATTAGCCTTGCACAAAACGTACTCTTGGTTTAAAATGAACCATTTTCAAGAAAAATCTATGACATAAAATTACAATTTTGACATGCAAGTACAAAATTAAACCCTTGATGCATGTTAGAAACATTTAGTACATCATCATAAATTCCACCAATAGCATAGCAAAGGTAAGGTAGAGTCTGAGGAGGGTAGAAGTAGACAACATTACCTCTACCCCATAGGAATAGAGAGGTTGCTTCCAGTGAGACTCTCGGCTCGATTGCAGTTTTGTATCAAGTCTTGGACCTAAGACACATAACACTCAAACAATCGGGACAGAGACTGATTGGTGCATGTACCCCTGTGTCTTTCAGCTATCAACGTCACCACATGATGCATGATTAACCATTCGTCGTTTTAACGTTATTTCACGAAAGTAGTAAAATAACGTTAAAGTTGGTACCATTTCACTTTTGTCCCCCGGGCGCCCACACATATATACATTATATGTGCACACCGCAAGCGGGACAATTAAAAACATCTAATACAGTGAATCTAAGCTGCAAGATGCCACATTTTGGTACAAGAATCGATTTTACTTGAGTGACAAACCACTTATAACTCAAGCATATAGAATTAGATGGAGAAGTTACCAATTATACAAAATGTATGATTCTTCACATCTAGAACTAGAATATGTTAGGAACAAAATAGAGTCCAACCCTAAGCCTGCATTTCTTGTAACATCTCAATATCTTTTTGTTCAACCCTAAGTCTCCAATTCTTGTAACACATCGATATCCTAATTTTCTCTCTTTAAATTTTCTCTACTTTGTTTCTCCATGATATCTAGAACGAATTTTGCTTCTCGTTTGCATGTTGATCTCAGTCAAACATATCATAATTCTAGAAACTGTCTTTGATTAGTTGGTAAAACAAGCCACCAACTTTCATACTTTAGTTAACTTTAGCACAACATTTGACCTTTGTTGACTGTATAATAACTTGACAACTTAAAACTTACCACTAATGATGTGAGGGATGAGGCTAAGGCAACGGTGGTTGGGTTGAGTCAACATGTGAAGCAAGCTAGGCTACAAGGTGTGCTTACCAAGGTGCATCAAAGGAGATGCTAGTTAATCGTATAACGCAACAAGGGGGGTGGGGTGGGGGTGATTGGTATAGCATCGAGAGGGGGAAGAAACGAGCTAGGGTTTTGAATGGGTGAACAAATGGATCTAGAATAGAGATCGTCGCTCACTACTTTGAGGGGCCGTTTGGTTCGTGGAATTCATAAGAATTGGAATTAGAAATTTCCATCTAAAAATGTGTTTGGTTGACTAACAAAGGAATTAAAATTGGAATATATTCCAATCAATTCACTCAATCAATGGATTTTAATTTTTAACATTCGGTCACTTTTTTTTTGAACGGCCAACAAAACTTTTATTCAAAAACCGCTAACAAGATGCTAGCACGCAAAGTCTGAGTACAACAACCGAAGTAAAAAACAACCCGACAAAATGACAAAACGACAAAACCAACCCGAACGTACTATCCCATCTTACTTATGTTAAATCTACCCCAAGATTCCCACGTCATGTCCGACATCTTCCCCCGATTTGTAATCCACAGGTAACTCATAATCTTGATCTCCTCAAAAACATTCTGAACCACAACCGCCTTTTGATTATGAATGAGATCGTTTCTCGCTTTCCATAAGCTCCAAAAGGTTGTTAACACAACCCCATAAAACGCCTTATTTGCCCGAAGATTAGTTATTGCTGTCTTGTAATAATTTAAAAGATCCCGCACATGGAAAGCAAAAAAGATTCGGAACCCGACACCACGCAAAAACCACCTGCCAAACCTCCATAGAAACCGGGCAACCCGTGAACAAATGATCAACCGACTCCATGTTTGTATCACAAATGCGTCAGTAAGGTGTTTCGACATGAATATTCCTCCGAGATAATGCATCAGCAGTCGGAAGTCGATCTAGAAACGCACGCCAAGCCACTATACCCACTTTCCTTGGGACTCAATTACACCACTCGTAAGACGCCTCCGGTATAACACAAGTTGCCTCAATGATAAGTTTCTTTACCGAGCTGACTTCAAAGCATCCAGAACCAATAAACTTAGCAGTCCACGAATCTGCACCATAAGTAGTGGAAACAGCCGAAAGAAGTAGCAGCATCTCAGCATACTCGACCTGCTCCACATCGCTAAAAACTGACATCCTCCACTCCCACTTTAGCTGTGTACCCTGCAGCGAAGACTGGACCCTATCCGAAACCAAGCAAGACTTGTTTTTCTCCAAATTAAACAGCAGAGGATACATATTCTGCAGTGTATCATCGGCTATCCACCAGTCTAACCAGAAAATAATACCCGTTCCACTCCTAAGGTTCGCTTTTATCAACTTATGCGGCTCCATATTGAAATTAGGCAATAACCTCGGGACACTAGCGATTTGTTTCCATGTCCGACCTAAAGATAGTTTAACCGGTATACAGTTCCATCCCCTACCACTACCATGGATAGACCACACTACCTTTCGCCAAAGAGTGTTTTGGTTTGTTTTAAACCGCCACCACCATTTGGATAAAAGGCTCAAGTTCGCATCTCTAAGTGCACCCAACCCGACACCTCCATATTTAACCGGTGAAACTACTTTATCCGAGGCCAACCAACTCAATTTGTCAACGTCTTCCGTCCCTCCCAAAAAAAAGTTCCAGCGAATCCTCTCAAGACTATCAATTACTTGCAAAGGAGCCCGGAACAACGAGAAAAAAGTAAAGCGGGAGCGAGCTCAATACCGACTTAAGTAAGGTGATCCGACCACCATAGGATAAGCACTTAGATTTCCAAGACGACAATCTTTTCTTCATCTTTTCTATAACCGGGTCCCAACTTTTCACCAAATTCATATTCGTCGCTATTGGCACTCCAAGGTGAGTAAATGGGAACCGACCATATGAAAAGTGTATAGCCGTAGCCAAATTCATAATCTCATTCTCCTCTACTCCAACCCCATAGACACAACTCTTGTTAGAACTAATTCTCAAACCCGAAATCAAATAAAAACCCCTTAAGAGATGTAACACCCCGTGTTTTCGAATGTCAAAGTCAAAGTCAAAGTCCAAGTCAATTTTGACTTTCTTTGACAATAATTAGTCGATTTTATGTTTTATTTGTATTATGTGGAGTAAGTGTTGTAATCAAGAAAGAATCGAAGTAATAGAATGTTTGATCAACGCGAACCGACTTACGACTGTGATTAGTAGGAAGTAACAATGCGATAAAGTTAATCAATCAATAATCAAGCTAATCAAATCATCAATCGAACTCGAATCTCGAACTATGCGAATTTGGTGATATATTACTTGTGTGTGTGCCTTACGTGTTACCTGTGCGTGCTTATTTTATGTTTTGTGTGGTTATCAATCGAATCAATCGAAACTCGAACCGAAACCCGAATCTCAAATCGAATGCAATCAAAATCGAATGCAATCAAAATCGAATTACAACGAATGGTAATGTAAGGATAGGGTGAAATATAGATGATTATATGTTAGATATAGTAGTTGGGACTGAAAGTAATTTGAATAGGAAACTCTATCGTATTCGTATCATCTTCAATCGAAATCGAAATATCAAAAATCGTCGCACCGAACACTCGAACCAGGCTGTTGATCGATCAGGCTGTCAGCCGATCGAACAGCCCAGCCGATCGGACAGACTGTCCGATCGAGCAGGCTGTCCGATCGGGATGCCAGCCGATCGGCCAGCCCTTTCCTCTTTTGGAGCCTATAAATAGGGACGTCATTGACATTCTTTCCACTTTTGGAAACTCTCTGACCGACCAGCTCGTGCTCCTCACCTTTTCTCAGATTTATTCTGATTCCGGTAAGTTTTCATCCTAAATCTTGTACTTTCTTGATCAAAACATGCTCCTACACCTTTCTATCTTTCAAATCTTGATTTCTAACCGTGAAATCACCAAGATCTAAGCATTCTTGGGTGATGTCATCATGGTGTTCTTCAAGAACATATTGTTTTGGCTTCAATCCACCATGAATAGCTTGGATCTAACCGATTTCCACACAAACAAGCTAAAATCTATCAAAGATCTAAACATTTACATGAAGTGAAGGATTGAAAGAAGGAATCCCAACTTTCTTTCAACTCTTTTACACTCAATGCCTTCAAACCGGTAGAAACGGAGCTTGAGTCAACTCACCAAAACATTCTAGGGGATGAGTGGTTCAAGATTCGGATTCTATCCATGAGGTTCACCAACTTCGGGTTAAATGTTAAACCGCCGTTACGAACCGTTCACTGGCCGGATTTGGGTGATTCCTGTCCGAGCCGGGGAAACAAGTAAGAACGAAGGTTCCATGGCTCAACTCGTTGTCAAACTACCTTAACATAACGTCAAATAATCAGAACAGCCAAGTGTTAGACGAACAGGCCGACCAGGTCAGGATGCTGGCCGAACGGTTAGGCTGTTCGAACGAACAGCCCAACCGATCGGACATGCCAGCCGATCGACCAGGCCAGCCGATCGGCTAGCATATGGCCCCACACTTTGACAACTTCATGAAGTATAGTATTGAACGAGATGATGTTAGATCGAACAACCGTAAGTCAACATTACTCCTCGGATCATGAGATACTATGCTTCAACACTTAATCGATTTTCAATTCGTTGGACGTATAGGAATGCCACCCGATCGAGCATGCTGTTCGATCGAGTATGCTGTTCGATTGAGTGACATCCTACTGAGGACTACTACTGAAGTTCCTAACCGATCGGTTAAACCGACCGATCGAACAGACCGTTCGATCGATCGACCTGAAAGGTAAGTGATACGCGCAAAATGCAACATATAAATTATATCAAATATGGCATAAAACTAACGCTTTTTTAGTACTAATGTTGGAAAAAGTGTGTTTTTGTCTTCCTTTTGTATTTTTAGGATTAAATGAGCTCAAATTAACAAAAGAAGCAAAAAAGACAGCAAAATCTAACATAAATACAAGGAAAGGGACAAAAGTGGATTGCCCGACCCCTCGACAGCATCCGCCCAAGCAAAACAAAGAAAGCAGAAGACTGAACACGCCCCGTGCTCAGCGAGCACGGGGCCGTGCCCAAGAAGCAGCAGAAAAGACAAACTAATAGAAGCTTCTATCGCCCACCACGGGGCCGTGCCCAGCGGACACGGGGGCGTGGTCAGAGTACTGCAGGCGCATTTATTGTAATTGCGAATTACAATTAATGAAGAAAGAGAGTGTCAGACGGCCACGGGGCCGTGCCCAGGCTTCTGTTCAGCCTATAAATAGGAGTGCTTGGAGCCATTTCAACTCATCCCTTGGCACACCACCTCTCTCACATTTCACCCACCACCCACCACCACCATAACACCATCATCCACCACCACCATCCATTGTCCATCATACAGTGTATGAGTCGTCTCGGGATCCAAGATTGATCGTAAGAGTTCTTGACAATCAAGGGCCATGTTTGCCTAAGTCTCTTACATCACTCGGTGAAGACAAGTGTCTAGTGTAATACTTTTTATTTTTAATCTTTTGCACTTTTTATTTGGTTTTGTATTAATGACTTTAATAACTAGTTTCTTATGTTGAAGGTGATTCTTCCTTATCGTTTGTCCGTGGTGTCTTGACATTATTTTACTGTCTATATAAAATAAAAGATTTTCACCATTCATATCTCCACGGTCTATATGGAGGTATGTTAGCTACCTGGTCGGGGGTTAAGGGAACGGTTTGGTAAGAGTCTTGCCCTTGTTCAGCGTTTAGAGGTCCTGCAAGGGACCTGGGTCAAATTTAGTAGGATCTCCTTCAATACCCAAAGGTATTGGATGGCGGGGACCCAAACTCTTTGACCCCCTCATAAGTAAACTACTATTAATACTATAACCCGGCTATTTAGGACTGTATCCCTGCTGACTCAGACTACTTAGTCGAGGGTAACGTCACCTTCAAAAGAGGGGCCTACCATAATTTGCATTAATAACTTAATTAATTATCTTTCAATAATCTGACCCTTTAGGATTGTCTCCTTGCTGACTCAAACTACTGGGTTGAGGGTAACGTCACCTTCAAAAGAGGGGCCTACTACAATAACTAAGATAATCTCTTAAACAAGTGCAAAAGTGCGAAAATAATCAAAGGTTACACTATACACGAGTCGGATCCAAGTGATTCATCTTGTCTATCTGTTTTTATTTTTATTTTTATTTTTCAGCATTTAGTTAGTTTTATTTTCTTAGTTTTAAAAATCTTTTCTAACATTTTGATTTGATTAGACGTTGAGGATAAACCGGTACTAAAAGCTCTTGTGTCCTTGGACGACCTCGGTATCTTACCAACACTATACTACGTCCACGATGGGTGCACATGCCCATATGCGTGTGTAGTGTTAGTAAATATCGTGTTTTATAAAGTTAAAACTTGGCTAAAAAGTGTAAAAAGGGCTTAAAATATACACCTAAAACATATACACACTTGCACGCATCAAGTTTTTGGCGCCGTTGCCGGGGACACAAGGATTTTAAGAAAGCTTAAAATCGACGGACTAATCAGTTTTTCAAAACCTTTTTTAAAACGCGCGCACATTTTTCTGCATTTTAGTTTAGTTTGCATTTACAGTAGCCTGAACACGGGGCCGTGTTCACTGAACACGCCCCCGTGCTGCATATTTTTAGTTAGATACCCAGATACAGAGTCTGAACACGGGGCCATGCTCACTGAACACGCCCCCGTGCTCAACGAGACCAGTAACTTTAATTAAAACGCCCAGATACAGACCCTGAACACGGGGCCGTGTTCACCAGACACAGGGTCGTGTCCAGCCTCTGTTTCCGTCTTTGTTTCTGTTTTCTGGTCCCGAGACTCAGTTGTGGTCTGCTGAGTGATTCTTATGGATCAATACTCAGGAGGTTACAACTATACCTATGAGGAGGATGGTTATATGAGAGAATATTGCACTAATTGTGGTAACCCGCACTCGGTACAATGTTGTAACTTATTTCAACCATCCACTTTATACAACTATTATGAGGAGCCCAGGTACGAGCCATCAACTTTATACACACCCTATGAAGACCAAAGGTATGAACCTATCCCCTCATACTCATATTTTGATGAACCAAGGTATGAACCTTCATACTCATACTTTGAAGAGTCAAGATATGAGCCACCACCTTCATATACTTATTATGAGGAACCATGGCGTGAACAACCCACCTCATATGAGTACTATGAAGAAAAAAATTTCGACCCTTATCCATCATATGCTTACAATGAAGGACAATGGTGTGGACCATCTACTTCATATGGGTACTATGAGGAACCAAGGATCGAACAACCGGATTCAAGCTTTGAGGATCCCGATCCTTACTCTATCACCGACATAGCCGATAGGATAATAGAAAACCTTAAATTTATCAAAAGATGCATAAAAGAATCTCGCGCAAGGGAAGAGGAGTCCCGCGTGAGAAAAGAAGAAACGATAATTGAGGAATTAAAAATGGAAGAGCAAACAAGTGAAAAACCAACACATGAGTTAAACAACGAAAAGGTGAGACCGATAACGTTAAAACTCAAAGAGAGTCTAATTTTGAAGAAATTAATCTCTTGTCACCTTCTTTCAAAAATCACTGTTTAGTACCAACTCATGCTAAGTTTTTAAAAGAGTTAAACACTAACACTAAAATTAAAGAAATGGTAAGTGTTAAGTTAACCAATGATCAAACTTCGCTAATAAAAGAAGATCCTTTTGAAATTAACATTACACCGGTTCCATGTTTTTTTCAAAATTCATTTATTAGTAATGTCACTATTGATAAAGATCTTTGTGTTAACATAATGCCTAATTACATTTTCGAAAAATTAAGTATTAGTGATTTTGCTCCACTTCAAATACCCATTTTTCTATCTAATCGGAAAGTAATAAAATCAATTGGTGTAGTGGAGGATGTCCTGGTTCAAACAAATCAAATGGTAATCCCAACCGACTTTGTCATCCTCGATGACGCTCCTCTAGTGTTGGGACGACCTTTTGTAAAAACTCATGAAGCTTTGAAAAACTGGAAGTTTAATAATCTACCTCTTCAGTTAGGGGCATTCAAAAGGAGCATAGATCTTGAGCGTTCAATGAAATATCCTTTTGGCAATAATGACCCCCTAATTGAAGATGAAGATGAACCACCCGATACAAGTGAAAAAGTTGACCACTTTGTTGAAGAAGAGGTTGCCATAGAATAAACCTTTAAAGTTCTTGATCTAGATGAGCCACGTAATAAGGAGTCTCCTAAAGACCCACCCATTGAGCTCAAGGAACTTCCGAAAGGTTTGGAATATGCTTTTCTAGACAAAGATGGAAAATTACCTGTAATTATTTCGTCTAAATTAAGTAGTGTAGAAAAAGAAAAATTAATTAATCTTCTTAAAAAACACAAAAATGCGATCGCTTGGAAGCTTGTAGATATTAAAGGAATAAGTCCTTCCATGTGCACGCACAAAATTTTAATGAATGATGACTACAAAACAGTAATACAACCACAACGTAGAGTAAATCCTAATGTGCAAGAAGTGGTTAAAAATGAGGTCATCAAACTACTTGACGCCAGACTAATTTATCCTATCTCCGATAGTCCATGGGTAAGTCCCGTCCAAGTAGTCCCAAAGAAAGGAGGTATGACGGTAATAACTAATGAAAAGGATGAATTAATACCAATGAGAACCGTCACAGGATGGAGAGTTTGTATAGATTACAGACGATTAAATGAAGCAACAAGGAAAGACCACTTTCCTTTGCCCTTCATTGATAAAATGTTAGAAAGACTATCCGGTCATAAATTTTACTGTTTCTTGGATGGTTTTTCAGGATACTTTCAAATTCCAATAGCACCTGAAGACCAAGAAAAGACGACTTTCACATGCCCCTATGGAACTTTTGCTTATCGTCGCATGCCATTCGGTCTATGTAATGCCCCCGCAACTTTCCAACGTTGCATGGTGGCCATCTTCCATGACATGATAGAAAAGACAATGGAAGTCTTCATGGACGACTTTTCTATCTTTGGAGATTCATATGACCAATGCCTCGATAACCTTGAACGAATGCTATCCCGATGTGAGGAAACTAACCTCGCCCTTAACTGGGAAAAATCCCATTTCATGGTAACAGAGGGAATGGTACTCGGTCACAAAATCTCGAGCGAAGGAATGGAAGTTGATCGAGCAAAAGTAGACACTATTTCTCGATTACCTCCACCCTCCTCCGTTAGAGCAATCAGAAGTTTCCTAGGACATGTCGGATTTTATAGAAGGTTTATCAAGGACTTTTCAAAAATTTCAAGACCTCTAACAAAATTACTTGAAAAAGATGCGCCTTTCATCTTTAACAAGGATTGCAATCAAGCATTTCTAACTCTCAAGGAAATGCTAGTCAATGCACCTATCATGATAGCGCAAGATTGGAAACTACCTTTTGAAATCATGTGTGATGCAAGTGACTTTGCTGTTGGAGCAGTCTTGGGACAGAGAAAAGAAAAGCATTTCCACCAAATTTATTATGCTAGTAAAACACTTAATGATGCACAAGAGAATTACACAACTACTGAAAAAAGAATTACTAGCCGTGGTATTTGCTTTTGATAAATTTTGTTCTTACCTTGTTCTTTCTAAAACTGTAGTCTATACAGATTATGCAGCTATCCGATACCTTTTCAAAAAACAAGACGCCAAACCACGTTTGATCAGGTGGATTCTACTCCTCCAAGAATTTGATATTGAAATCAAAGACAAAAGAGGAGCAGAAAACACTACGGCAGATCATCTTTCACGCCTGGAAGACCCAGCTTTGGAAGCAACCAGGGACGAGCAAATCAATGAAAAATTTCCAATAGAATCCCTGGAAATGGTGGAAAGTAGACAAGAATCATGGTATGCCGACTACGCTAACTACTTAGCTAGCGGTATAGTCACCAAAGGATGGCCACATCACCAAAGAAAGAAGTTCTTTGCCGATGTGAAGCATTACTTTTGGGAAGACCCCTATCTTTTCAAAATGTGTGCTGACCAACTTATCCGAAGGTGCGTCCATGGCAGCGAAGCACGAAGAATTCTCCGCCATTGTCATGAAGGTCCATATGGGGGACATCATGGTGCCGCTAGTACCGCACGAAAGGTATTTGATTCAGGATTTTATTGGCCGACCATTTACAAGGATGCGCAAAATCTTGTAAAGACATGTGATGCTTGCCAGAGATCAGGTAATATTTCTTCCAAAAACGAAATGCCTCAAAATGGCATTCTCGTTTGTGAAATTTTTGATGTGTGGGGACTCGATTTCATGGGACCTTTCCCACCGTCAAAAAGAAACAAATACATACTTGTCGCAGTTGATTACTTGTCTAAATGGGCCGAGGCCGAAGCCCTTCCAACAAATGATGGAAGAGTTGTGGTAAAACTTCTGAAAAAATTATTCTCTCGTTTTGGAACACCCAAAGCATTAATAAGTGATAAAGGTACCCATTTTTGTAACCATCAACTCGAAAAAATCTTAACAAGATATGGGGTCTATCATCGGGTCTCAACAGCATATCACCCTCAAACAAACGGACAAGCCGAAGTGACTAATAGAGATTTAAAATGAATACTTGAAAAAACCGTAGGATTAAATAAAAAGGAATGGGCTGATAAACTAGATGATGCTTTATGGGCATTTCGTACTGCTTATAAAACAACTATAGGCACAACCCCATATAAGCTCGTCTATGGAAAAAGTTGTCATCTGCCAGTAGAAATAGCTCACAAAGCCTACTGGGCAATAAAAACTGTAAACCTAGATTTAGAAATTGCAGGTAAAAATCGATTTTGTCAAATAAATGAATAAGACGAACTAAGGAATTATGCATACTCTAACTCAGAAATTTATAAGGAAAGAATAAAAAATTTACACGACAAATACATTAAGCCTAATGAATTTCGAGTAGGAGACCAAGTTCTAATGTTTAATTCACGACTTCGATTATTTCCGGGTAAACTAAAATCTAGGTGGTCAGGACCTTTTTCCATCACCCATATTTTTCCTCACGGTGCAGTAGAAATTAAATCTCGAAATGGAATTCCATTCAAAGTCAATGGCCAATGGCTAAAGCTCTATCGAGGATCCATTGAGGATGAGGAAGAAGAGATCTCGTTTCAAACGGTGGACGAATAAAGGGCACCCACATCAAACGTGGTCTGTTACGAACAAGTGAGTATACATCGAAACCGGTAAGTCCTCTAACCATGCTTTTGAGAAAATGGGCACTCACACGAGCACTAATAATAATAATAATAATATTTTTTTCAAAACCTCGCTCGGCACGGGGCTGTGTCCGCTGGACACGGGGCCGTGTCTGCGCGACTGTCGAGATAAAACCCTCTTTTCACAACAGTTACATCATTCCACACGCCCCGTTTCCCCGAAAAAGCTCTGGTCCGAAGCGATTTTCTGTAGATTTTCGACGATACCTCTAAATCTAACAACATCAAGGTATGATTCTATCATCATTAGTAGTTAGATTAGTTACTTGCATGTAGTTAAAACATCAAAAATTTGGGGAAAATCTAGGGTTTTTGAAGTTCATCCGGATCGAACCTCAAATTTTTGAAATGATTTGTCAGCATTAGTTTAGATTAGTATAATGGGAAGTAATTACACTTGTATTGTTGATAGATTTGGCCAATTTTTCACAAAAACCTCAAACCCTTGTTTTTGAACAAAAAAAAGATAAAATTGAAGGGGTAAACGGTTTGTTTTGAGAAAAACGGCACTTGGGGTTTCATTTTCGGGGGAAACCGCTACTACTTGACCAAAAATTTTCAGATTTTCGGGACCGGGTCGAAAAATGAAGTTTTTGAGTAACAGACGCCTGGACACGGGGCCGTGCCCGCTGAGCACGGGGTCGTGTCCAGCTCACTGTTTGCAGTTTCTTCCGAAAATCTCATTGTTTCGTGCTAACTTTTGGTGTATTCTTTCAGATGTCGAAGAAGTTTACGAGATTCAACGCTAATGAGCTCGATGCTAGGGCCAGATATGATACGCTTCAAACAAGACCCGAGGAATACCCAAGGCAAGCATGCACGGACCTGTTACTCATGGTGAACCAACTTGACCGCTTCAACAACCTCGTTACCGGACCACTCAGGGTTGCTTTGACCACCCGACTCCGTTCGGTGCACGAGTGCACTTTGGAGTTCTATAGTACCTTCACCTTCACTTCAAGGTGTGACCCGTTCGACAATGAGGGGGTTGCATTCCGATGTGGTGGAACAAGGTATTCGATCTCTATGGCACAATTCGGGGCAATAGTGGGGCTGTATTCAGAAGAAGATTCGGGAAATGAAGAAAACACCGGGGGAATGCGAGAGTTGGATGAAAATGAACGCCAGGCTGCATGGGCTCAGATTGGTGATGGGTTTTACAATTCGAGCAGTACTAAGAGCACTAAGCTAAGGGATCCGCTCTATCGCTACATTCACAGGCTCCTTACTTACTTTCTTAGTCAGCGACACGACAGCAGCGGCGTGGTTGGGTTGAGAGATTTGGTAGTCCTACACTGCATTCACACCCGAAGAGCCCTCGATGTTCCATTCCTCCTACTCCGGAACATGCATCTGAACCGGCTCGCTCATTCACCAACCCCTATCTTCTATGGGGGATGGGTGTACCGCCTCTTCAAGCACTTCACGAACATCCCTAGGTCCTTCCAGAGAAGCCCATGGTCGGGACGGGTCGATGTGCACATTTGTCGTGCTATGAACCTAAGTTATGAGGCGGAAGATGGGTCGGTAAGCTTTCAGAGAATGCAAGGTCATGCATGGAACCCGCAAGAGGCGCTAGTCCTTCACGCTCCACCTCCCCAATACCAGTACCAACCCCACGGTGATCCGGGGCAGTCCTCCTCACAAGGAGGTGGTTTTCCTAACCTTCAAATTTTAAATGATCTTTTGCAGGAAAACCTTATGTGCACTTGGAACACCTACAACCTCGCCAACAACACATACCACCGGGTCGGAGCCATTGAAAGAAACATCACCGATATCCAAGATGACATCGGAAGCATCCGGGAGTATATGGCGGGTCATGGGGGAGGAGGTGATGACAGTGATGAAGACATAGACTAGGAGGATGAAGGAGTAGGAGTGGACAGTTGGTGAGCCGACAGGTTAATTTCCCTTTCTATTAGACAATTTCCGGCCGGCGTGCCGAAGTGTTGAACAATTTACTTTCCTTAACTCTTTTTATTTTCTGCTTTTGTTTTTACTTTTAACTTGATGGTTTGATGTTTGACTTGGTAAGTTAGGACGTTTGGTATTGTTTGGTGTGGTGTTTATTGATAGAACAGGTACAAACGAGGCTTAGAGTACTAAACATTAGTACTACTAAAGCCAGGACAGGAAAACCGAAGAAAGAAACCTGTTTTTTCAGCCTTGCAGACTGTCCACACGGGGTCGTGTCCAGCCGACACGCCCCTGTGCCCACCTCCCAGACCTGCTGTTTGTCAAATTTCTGCAGAATTTTTTCCAGACACGGGGTCGTGCCAGCGAACACGCCCCCGTATCCAACTTCTGTAAGTTTTCGTTACTAGCACCTGAACACGGGGCCGTGTCCACTCACCACGGGGCCGTGTCCAGACTGCCAGTAACATAAAATTATGCTTTTAACACCATTTTACACATTCAATCAACTTAAAAACTTATTTTTGGGACACATTGAGGACAATGTGTAATTTAAGTGTGGGGGGGATGCTAAAACCTTGAATTTTGCAAGTCCTAATAACAAGCCTTACACAAAACTCTATTTGGAATCGCTAATCACCCCAAATTTTTTCCAAAAATTTGCATTTTTTTTACTTGTCTAAGTTTAAGTTGGGAATTCTAATTCTAACAAGGTTATATTTTTACAAATTTACAACCGATAGCGTCGTGATAAAAAGAACCAACATAAGAAAATTATGAAACGACATGACAAACTTAGTTAAAATTTGATTATATATATACTTGATCACGTAAAAACCCATTCCCACAAAAGTGAGTTTTGAGCCTTTATAGAGCATACAAATACATATCTTTACACTAAATGCTCATTTTTCGTTTCTTGTGTGAATAGCCACTTGGTTCTTACGACTCTAGAACTTGCCACGATAATTCATTCCCGGTCCTTACCAACTTAAACCCAAGTAAGTAAGTGATGGAGGCATTAGGACTAACCCTTTTTCTTTCAACACCATTATTTTCACTTTTCTTTTCACCTACCAAAAAATTCCCCCTAGTTAACCCCTTTGAGCCTAAACCTTTTCATTTCTTAACCCAAAACCCTTTTACCCACCAAAACCCCCTTTTCATTTTTCCCCTTATTTTAGTAACAAAGCTTGGTTTTCGTGTGACTCTTGAAAAAAATTTTTTTTGATGAATGATGATGAAGTTGGAAATAAACGAACAAAGCCCCTCAAACAAAAGCTTGTTTGAATAAATACTTCATTGAAAATAAAAAGTCACAAAAATAAAATGTTTTACGAAAACCAACGCTTTTTACGCCTTTTCGCCCTTTTCAACTAACCACTAACCCAACCACCCACCTTTAGCCCAAGCCTAACCCTTCACACAAAAAGTCCTCTTGATATTTACAAAGGTATAAAGTTAAAAAGGAGGAGGATTGATTGCTTGGCAAACTTATGGTAGAAATAAGTTCCACGCCGCTCTCGAGTGATTCACTAAAAATACACCTTCGGCTGAGTGTGAGTGATTTCCCCCGTGAGATACGTGAACTTGTATATAAATGGAATTTTAAAAAGGTATGTTATGCCTTAATAAATAATTTATCTTATGAAATGTTTTTAATAAATCATGACGAATAGGATTGTAAATAAATAAAAATAAAACCTAAACGATCTTGGAAAATTTCGACACTCTATGACAAGCCCAAAAAAAACCTTCTCTTCTACCCATTCCATTTGGGGGTGAATAAAGCCACAATATAAAGAGTTTGGCTTGAGGACAAGCAAAGATTCAAGTGTGGGGGTATTTGATACGCGCAAAATGCAACATATAAATTATATAAAATATGGCATAAAACTAACCCTTTTTTAGTACTAATGTTGGAAAAGTGTGTTTTTGTCTTTCTTTTGTATTTTCAGGAATTAATGAGCTCAGATTAACAAAAGAAGCAAAAAGACACCAAAATCTAACATAAATACAAGGAAAGGGACAAAAGTGGATTGCCCGACCCCTCGACAGCATCCTCCCAAGAAAAACAAAGAAAGCAGAAGACTGAACACGCCCCGGCCGTGCCCAAGAAGCAGCAGAAAAGACAAACTAATAGGAGCTTCAAACAAGACCCGAGGAATACCCAAGGCAAGCATGCACGGACCTGTTACTCATGGTGAACCAACTTGACCGCTTCAACAACCTCGTTACCGGACCACTCAGGGTTGCTTTGACCACCCGACTCCGTTCGGTACACGAGTGCACTTTGGAGTTCTATAGTACCTTCACCTTCACTTCAAGGTGTGACCCGTTCGACAATGAGGGGGTTGCATTCCGATGTGGTGGAACAAGGTATTCGATCTCTATGGCACAATTCGGGGCAATAGTGGGGCTGTATTCAGAAGAAGATTCGGGAAATGAAGAAAACACCGGGGGAATGCGAGAGTTGGATGAAAATGAACGCCAGGCTGCATGGGCTCAGATTGGTGATGGGTTTTACAATTCGAGCAGTACTAAGAGCACTAAGCTAAGGGATCCGCTCTATCGCTACATTCACAGGCTCCTTACTTACTTTCTTAGTCAGCGACACGACAGCAGCGGCGTGGTTGGGTTGAGAGATTTGGTAGTCCTACACTGCATTCACACCCGAAGAGCCCTCGATGTTCCATTCCTCCTACTCCGGAACATGCATCTGAACCGGCTCGCTCATTCACCAACCCCTATCTTCTATGGGGGATGGGTGTGCCGCCTCTTCAAGCACTTCACGAACATCCCTAGGTCCTTCCAGAGAAGCCCATGGTCGGGACGGGTCGATGTGCACATTTGTCGTGCTATGAACCTAAGTTATGAGGCGGAAGATGGGTCGGTAAGCTTTCAGAGAATGCAAGGTCATGCATGGAACCCGCAAGAGGCGCTAGTCCTTCACGCTCCACCTCCCCAATACCAGTACCAACCCCACGGTGATCCGGGGCAGTCCTCCTCACAAGGAGGTGGTTTTCCTAACCTTCAAATTTTAAATGATCTTTTGCAGGAAAACCTTATGTGCACTTGGAACACCTACAACCTCGCCAACAACACATACCACCGGGTCGGAGCCATTGAAAGAAACATCACCGATATCCAAGATGACATCGGAAGCATCCGGGAGTATATGGCGGGTCATGGGGGAGGAGGTGATGACAGTGATGAAGACATAGACTAGGAGGATGAAGGAGTAGGAGTGGACAGTTGGTGAGCCGACAGGTTAATTTCCCTTTCTATTAGACAATTTCCGGCCGGCGTGCCGAAGTGTTGAACAATTTACTTTCCTTAACTCTTTTTATTTTCTGCTTTTGTTTTTACTTTTAACTTGATGGTTTGATGTTTGACTTGGTAAGTTAGGACGTTTGGTATTGTTTGGTGTGGTGTTTATTGATAGAACAGGTACAAACGAGGCTTAGAGTACTAAACATTAGTACTACTAAAGCCAGGACAGGAAAACCGAAGAAAGAAACCTGTTTTTTCAGCCTTGCAGACTGTCCACACGGGGTCGTGTCCAGCCGACACGCCCCTGTGCCCACCTCCCAGACCTGCTGTTTGTCAAATTTCTGCAGAATTTTTTCCAGACACGGGGTCGTGCCAGCGAACACGCCCCCGTATCCAACTTCTGTAAGTTTTCGTTACTAGCACCTGAACACGGGGCCGTGTCCACTCACCACGGGGCCGTGTCCAGACTGCCAGTAACATAAAATTATGCTTTTAACACCATTTTACACATTCAATCAACTTAAAAACTTATTTTTGGGACACATTGAGGACAATGTGTAATTTAAGTGTGGGGGGGATGCTAAAACCTTGAATTTTGCAAGTCCTAATAACAAGCCTTACACAAAACTCTATTTGGAATCGCTAATCACCCCAAATTTTTTCCAAAAATTTGCATTTTTTTTACTTGTCTAAGTTTAAGTTGGGAATTCTAATTCTAACAAGGTTATATTTTTACAAATTTACAACCGATAGCGTCGTGATAAAAAGAACCAACATAAGAAAATTATGAAACGACATGACAAACTTAGTTAAAATTTGATTATATATATACTTGATCACGTAAAAACCCATTCCCACAAAAGTGAGTTTTGAGCCTTTATAGAGCATACAAATACATATCTTTACACTAAATGCTCATTTTTCGTTTCTTGTGTGAATAGCCACTTGGTTCTTACGACTCTAGAACTTGCCACGATAATTCATTCCCGGTCCTTACCAACTTAAACCCAAGTAAGTAAATGATGGAGGCATTAGGACTAACCCTTTTTCTTTCAACACCATTATTTTCACTTTTCTTTTCACCTACCAAAAAATTCCCCCTAGTTAACCCCTTTGAGCCTAAACCTTTTCATTTCTTAACCCAAAACCCTTTTACCCACCAAAACCCCCTTTTCATTTTTCCCCTTATTTTAGTAACAAAGCTTGGTTTTCGTGTGACTCTTGAAAATTTTTTTTTTGATGAATGATGATGAAGTTGGAAATAAACGAACAAAGCCCCTCAAACAAAAGCTTGTTTGAATAAATACTTCATTGAAAATAAAAAGTCACAAAAATAAAATGTTTTACGAAAACCAACGCTTTTTACGCCTTTTCGCCCTTTTCAACTAACCACTAACCCAACCACCCACCTTTAGCCCAAGCCTAACCCTTCACCCAAAAAGTCCTCTTGATATTTACAAAGGTATAAAGTTAAAAAGGAGGAGGATTGATTGCTTGGCAAACTTATGGTAGAAATAAGTTCCACGCCGCTCTCGAGTGATTCACTAAAAATACACCTTCGGCTGAGTGTGAGTGATTTCCCCCGTGAGATACGTGAACTTGTATATAAATGGAATTTTAAAAAGGTATGTTATGCCTTAATAAATAATTTATCTTATGAAATGTTTTTAATAAATCATGACGAATAGGATTGTAAATAAATAAAAATAAAACCTAAACGATCTTGGAAAATTTCGACACTCTATGACAAGCCCAAAAAAAACCTTCTCTTCTACCCATTCCATTTGGGGGTGAATAAAGCCACAATATAAAGAGTTTGGCTTGAGGACAAGCAAAGATTCAAGTGTGGGGGTATTTGATACGCGCAAAATGCAACATATAAATTATATAAAATATGGCATAAAACTAACCCTTTTTTAGTACTAATGTTGGAAAAGTGTGTTTTTGTCTTCCTTTTGTATTTTCAGGATTAAATGAGCTCAGATTAACAAAAGAAGCAAAAAGACACCAAAATCTAACATAAATACAAGGAAAGGGACAAAAGTGGATTGCCCGACCCCTCGACAGCATCCTCCCAAGCAAAACAAAGAAAGCAGAAGACTGAACACGCCCCGGCCGTGCCCAAGAAGCAGCAGAAAAGACAAACTAATAGGATCTTCAAACAAGACCCGAGGAATACCCAAGGCAAGCATGCACGGACCTGTTACTCATGGTGAACCAACTTGACCGCTTCAACAACCTCGTTACCGGACCACTCAGGGTTGCTTTGACCACCCGACTCCGTTCGGTACACGAGTGCACTTTGGAGTTCTATAGTACCTTCACCTTCACTTCAAGGTGTGACCCGTTCGACAATGAGGCGGTTGCATTCCGATGTGGTGGAACAAGGTATTCGATCTCTATGGCACAATTCGGGGCAATAGTGGGGCTGTATTCAGAAGAAGATTCGGGAAATGAAGAAAACACCGGGGGAATGCGAGAGTTGGATGAAAATGAACGCCAGGCTGCATGGGCTCAGATTGGTGATGGGTTTTACAATTCGAGCAGTACTAAGAGCACTAAGCTAAGGGATCCGCTCTATCGCTACATTCACAGGCTCCTTACTTACTTTCTTAGTCAGCGACACGACAGCAGCGGCGTGGTTGGGTTGAGAGATTTGGTAGTCCTACACTGCATTCACACCCGAAGAGCCCTCGATGTTCCATTCCTCCTACTCCGGAACATGCATCTGAACCGGCTCGCTCATTCACCAACCCCTATCTTCTATGGGGGATGGGTGTACCGCCTCTTCAAGCACTTCACGAACATCCCTAGGTCCTTCCAGAGAAGCCCATGGTCGGGACGGGTCGATGTGCACATTTGTCGTGCTATGAACCTAAGTTATGAGGCGGAAGATGGGTCGGTAAGCTTTCAGAGAATGCAAGGTCATGCATGGAACCCGCAAGAGGCGCTAGTCCTTCACGCTCCACCTCCCCAATACCAGTACCAACCCCACGGTGATCCGGGGCAGTCCTCCTCACAAGGAGGTGGTTTTCCTAACCTTCAAATTTTAAATGATCTTTTGCAGGAAAACCTTATGTGCACTTGGAACACCTACAACCTCGCCAACAACACATACCACCGGGTCGGAGCCATTGAAAGAAACATCACCGATATCCAAGATGACATCGGAAGCATCCGGGAGTATATGGCGGGTCATGGGGGAGGAGGTGATGACAGTGATGAAGACATAGACTAGGAGGATGAAGGAGTAGGAGTGGACAGTTGGTGAGCCGACAGGTTAATTTCCCTTTCTATTAGACAATTTCCGGCCGGCGTGCCGAAGTGTTGAACAATTTACTTTCCTTAACTCTTTTTATTTTCTGCTTTTGTTTTTACTTTTAACTTGATGGTTTGATGTTTGACTTGGTAAGTTAGGACGTTTGGTATTGTTTGGTGTGGTGTTTATTGATAGAACAGGTACAAACGAGGCTTAGAGTACTAAACATTAGTACTACTAAAGCCAGGACAGGAAAACCGAAGAAAGAAACCTGTTTTTTCAGCCTTGCAGACTGTCCACACGGGGTCGTGTCCAGCCGACACGCCCCTGTGCCCACCTCCCAGACCTGCTGTTTGTCAAATTTCTGCAGAATTTTTTCCAGACACGGGGTCGTGCCAGCGAACACGCCCCCGTATCCAACTTCTGTAAGTTTTCGTTACTAGCACCTGAACACGGGGCCGTGTCCACTCACCACGGGGCCGTGTCCAGACTGCCAGTAACATAAAATTATGCTTTTAACACCATTTTACACATTCAATCAACTTAAAAACTTATTTTTGGGACACATTGAGGACAATGTGTAATTTAAGTGTGGGGGGATGCTAAAACCTTGAATTTTGCAAGTCCTAATAACAAGCCTTACACAAAACTCTATTTGGAATCGCTAATCACCCCAAATTTTTTCCAAAAATTTGCATTTTTTTTACTTGTCTAAGTTTAAGTTGGGAATTCTAATTCTAACAAGGTTATATTTTTACAAATTTACAACCGATAGCGTCGTGATAAAAAGAACCAACATAAGAAAATTATGAAACGACATGACAAACTTAGTTAAAATTTGATTATATATATACTTGATCACGTAAAAACCCATTCCCACAAAAGTGAGTTTTGAGCCTTTATAGAGCATACAAATACATATCTTTACACTAAATGCTCATTTTTCGTTTCTTGTGTGAATAGCCACTTGGTTCTTACGACTCTAGAACTTGCCACGATAATTCATTCCCGGTCCTTACCAACTTAAACCCAAGTAAGTAAATGATGGAGGCATTAGGACTAACCCTTTTTCTTTCAACACCATTATTTTCACTTTTCTTTTCACCTACCAAAAAATTCCCCCTAGTTAACCCCTTTGAGCCTAAACCTTTTCATTTCTTAACCCAAAACCCTTTTACCCACCAAAACCCCCTTTTCATTTTTCCCCTTATTTTAGTAACAAAGCTTGGTTTTCGTGTGACTCTTGAAATTTTTTTTTTTTGATGAATGATGATGAAGTTGGAAATAAACGAACAAAGCCCCTCAAACAAAAGCTTGTTTGAATAAATACTTCATTGAAAATAAAAAGTCACAAAAATAAAATGTTTTACGAAAACCAACGCTTTTTACGCCTTTTCGCCCTTTTCAACTAACCACTAACCCAACCACCCACCTTTAGCCCAAGCCTAACCCTTCACCCAAAAAGTCCTCTTGATATTTACAAAGGTATAAAGTTAAAAAGGAGGAGGATTGATTGCTTGGCAAACTTATGGTAGAAATAAGTTCCACGCCGCTCTCGAGTGATTCACTAAAAATACACCTTCGGCTGAGTGTGAGTGATTTCCCCCGTGAGATACGTGAACTTGTATATAAATGGAATTTTAAAAAGGTATGTTATGCCTTAATAAATAATTTATCTTATGAAATGTTTTTAATAAATCATGACGAATAGGATTGTAAATAAATAAAAATAAAACCTAAACGATCTTGGAAAATTTCGACACTCTATGACAAGCCCAAAAAAAACCTTCTCTTCTACCCATTCCATTTGGGGGTGAATAAAGCCACAATATAAAGAGTTTGGCTTGAGGACAAGCAAAGATTCAAGTGTGGGGGTATTTGATACGCGCAAAATGCAACATATAAATTATATAAAATATGGCATAAAACTAACCCTTTTTTAGTACTAATGTTGGAAAAGTGTGTTTTTGTCTTCCTTTTGTATTTTCAGGATTAAATGAGCTCAGATTAACAAAAGAAGCAAAAAGACACCAAAATCTAACATAAATACAAGGAAAGGGACAAAAGTGGATTGCCCGACCCCTCGACAGCATCCTCCCAAGCAAAACAAAGAAAGCAGAAGACTGAACACGCCCCGGCCGTGCCCAAGAAGCAGCAGAAAAGACAAACTAATAGGAGCTTCTATTTCCCACCACGGGGCCGTGCTCAGCGGACACGGGGGCGTGGTCAGAATACTGCAGGCGCATTTATTGTAATTGCGAATTATAATTAATGAAGAAAGAGAGTGTCAGACGGCCATGGGGTCGTGCCCAGCGGGCACGGGGCCATGCCCAGGCTTCTGTTCAGCCTATAAATAGGAGTGCTTGGAGCCATTTCAACTCATCCCTTGGCACACCATCTCTCTCACACTTCACCCACCACCCACCACCACCATAACACCATCATCCACCACCATCATCCATTGTCCATCATAGAGTGTGTGAGTCGTCTCGGGATCCAAGATTGATCGTAAGAGTTCTTGATAATCAAGGGCCATGTTTACCTAAGTCTCTTACATCACTTGGTGAAGACAAGTGTCTAGTGTAATACTTTTTATTTTTAATCTTTTGCACTTTTTATTTGGTTTTGTATTAATGACTTTAATAACTAGTTTCTTATGTTGAAGATGATTCTTCCTTATCGTTTGTCCTTGGTGTCTTGACATTATTTTACTGTCTATATAAAATAAAAGATTTTCACCATTCAGATCTCCACGGTCTATATGGAGGTATGTTGGCTACCTGGTCGGGGGTTAAGGGAACGGTTTGGTAAGAGTCTTGCCCTTGTTCAGCGTTTAGAGGTCCTGCAAGTGACCTGGGTCAAATTTCGTAGGATCTCCTTCAATACCCAAAGGTATTGGATGGCGGGGATCCAAACTCTTTGACCCCCTCATAAGTAAACTACTATTAATACTATAACCCGGCTATTTAGGACTGTATCCCTGCTGACTTAGACTACTTAGTCGAGGGTAACGTCACCTTCAAAAGAGGGGCCTACCATAATTTGCATTAATAACTTAATTAATTATCTTTCAATAATCTGACCCTTTAGGATTGTATCCTTGCTGACTCAAACTACTGGGTTGAGGGTAATGCCACCTTCAAAAGACTACTACAATAACTAAGATAATCTCTTAAACAAGTGCAAAAGTGCGAAAATAATCAAAGGTTACACTATACACGAGTCGGATCCAAGTGATTCATCTTGTCTATCTGTTTTTATTTTTATTTTTATTTTTCAGCATTTAGTTAGTTTTATTTTCTTAGTTTTAAAAATCTTTTCTAACATTTTGATTTGATTAGACGTTGAGGATAAACCGGTACTAAAAGCTCTTGTGTCCTTGGACGACCTCGGTATCTTACCAACACTATACTACGTCCACGATGGGTGCACTTGCCCATATGTGTGTATACTCGATCCATCAATCAATCGCTGTGAGTATACTCGATCCCTTTTTGCTTTTAGCACTTTTGGGTGTTACATACATTACTTATCAAAATCACTATCGAACACACTACTCAATTATTTGAACGCTAACCGATTCGCCTGTATTACGTGACTAAATGAATGCTTGTTGATTGTGTTTACACGTGGAATGCTTTCTACCCGCCTTAGCGACGTAGTACTATAGTTTGGACTCAGCACCCGTTTACACGGGGGTTGTTAAGGACAATTACTTGCATGGATTACGGTGGTAATCATGTATTGCGAACCGTCTTGGACGGTCAACCCGCAGTCATTGGTATCGATAGGTCCATGTCGATAATTAACATGCTTCGTTTTCCTCTGTGTACGTGCTGGTTATGCGTAAACTATTCGAACTCTATATGCTATTATCAAACTTGTATGCCCACCTTTACATCATATGTATTGACTTTATTTAACGTATGTGACAGGTGTTTAAGATGTTTGCTTGCTAGGAAAGCGAGGCTAGAATAAAGCTCTAGAGGCCCCAAACAAATAGTTGTCTGTCAGGAAAGAGCAATTAGAGCATAGTTGTCTGTAGATCTTGTCAGGCTGGGTCTTTAGGAGCATTTGAACAATATTTATTTGTCTTATTTAAATCTGAGTTATCGGAACAGAATATTTGAATAGCTGTTATCTGTAATAATTTGTTTGTTATTTGGGACACGGTATGGGACGTGTTATTTAAACTGAATAGTGATGATAATTGTTATGGAATCCTCTGGACAATCTGTTTCGCTCAGTGCCATGCCCCGATGATTCTGCCATCGGTTGGGGTGTGACAGATTGGTATCAGAGCCATAACTATAGGGAATTAGGATAGACACGACCTAGTCCGGGTCGCTGTCTTAGAGACCTAGACTATAGTTAGGAACCAACAGACCAAGTTTATGTGTTACCTATCGCCATTTCCTGCACTATCACTGCACTCGAATTTACAAATGAATTCAAGCGATTTAGTCAAGATTAGGTGTGAAAGCCGCAAACTCTCGATTAAATTGTTTGATCAGTGCTGATTTTATCAATTTATCAATGAATTCCTTATTATTTTCGATAACAAACGAGGAGAATTATACCAAATCAGGAGTGAAATCCATATTTTGATGAATAATCTCCTCAAACTTTACTAAAACAAGGAAGAAATTGCTAAGCCAGGGGTGAAACCCGAACCTTGGCAACTTATTCCAACATTTACTCATCTCACTAAAGCCTCGACGGACTCCAACGACCTGAACTCACGAGTATGACCTAGGGAATACGTGTTGAATGCCCAAGAATCGAGGTAGAAATGCGATCCCGAAGGTCGAAAAATGATGACAAGTCTATTGTGAATAGTCGAATCACTTTGGGTAGTCAATGTCTAGTAGCCGCAGACAATCCATTTCCTCGATTTTATGTGTTTCGATACTGAGCCCGCAACTGCCGACTCTGATAATTCGCCGATTTTATGTGTTTTATGTGTACTTACCTGTTTATGTGTTTAATTTTGATGCTCGCCCGATTTTTGCTATCACTTCGATCGACACACACGACTCGTATTGCCATCCTATCTCAAAACGCTAACAAGTCGTTGCAATTCTAGACAATACTATGATACGATATACGCTATACTGTACTCGACATGCTATACGATTATTCGATACTACTCGATATGCTATATACGAATGACACGCGAGCTTTGAATAATAGGTTTCTGTATTCTGACTGGTTCTGTGTTTACATGTGTATGTGCTTCTGTGCTTATGTGTCTCTGTGCTCTACGTGCCTATGTGCTTCTGTGATTACGTGAATCTGTGGTTATGTGCCTACATGTTTATGTGATGCGTGTTTCGACGTATTTCTAAGCTTTAGTAAGTAATAAACGTGTGAGGTGAGATTCGATTTGTTGTGTCTGAGACATACGACGATGTCTGTTGCAGACCATGTCGTCATCTGGACACCGAATCCCACTTACCCGCCAAGAGAAGAGATCCAGGTGTCTCGTTACTATCATTGCCAAGAGCGTGGAAAAAGCTGTGAGCGATGTCTTTGAAAACGCCAGCAAATCGTCTGAGGAGTCGCGAATCGATGCTCCTAAGGATGCCAACAAGACTGGTTTCAGCTTCAAACAGTTTAAAGCATGCGGACCCAAAGAATTCACCGGAGAAGATGGCCCTACCGCCATGTTTCAATGGTTCGATTCAGTTGAAGTCACTCTGCACCAAAGCGGCTGTCCTGAAAATCTCCGCACCCTCAATGCTACAGGCGTCTTCTAGTCCCGAGCTCTAGACTGGTGGACGGCCGAACGAAACAAGCGTGGAAATGATGCAACTTATGAGCTGACTTGGGAGGAGTTGAAGGCTATTATGATGGAAGAATTTTGCCCTCCCCATGAACGCCAAAAGCTGGAGGACGAGTTTTGGAACATCAAGCAGAAGGATGGAGACAGCGCTGCTTTAACTGCATGCTTTAAACAGCTCAGCATCATTTGTCCCGCTCAGGTCAAGACGTCAGACATGGCCATCAAGAAGTATATTCGAGCTCTACCCGATTGTGTTGCCGATTTCGTTCATGCTGCCAAGCCATCATCGATCGAAGAAACCTACCTGCTTGCCGCCGAGATCAATGACAAGCGGGTAAAGTCAGGTTTTTGGGATAAGCATACCAAGTCTCTGCACCAAGCCACCGCCACATCAACCGCTGACACCACCACTGCTCAACCCTCCAAGTCATCAAGAAGAAAGAAGAAGCACAACAACAACAGCTCCAGCAACAAGAACTGTGCTGTGACAACGACCGCTGCTCCTCTGCAAGCCGTACCGGCTCAGCAGCAGTCTCACCACCGACAAGCTCCAGTGATCAATGCGCCGCCAGCTAAGCGCGCTTACACAGGTCCCCGCCCGCTCTGCCCGACATGCTCATACCATCACCCGGTGGGAATAGCCTGTCGTTTCTGTGCTCACTGCAACCTTTACGGGCATTTCACTGCGAACTGTCGCTATGGACCCCGTCAAGCCCCAGTTCAAGCCGCCGCTCATCAAGCTCTACTTCCAGCCCCTCAAGGCCAACCTGCAGCTCAAGCACCCGCAGTCAATGCTCGAGTCTGCTTTGCATGTGGTGATCCTAACCACTTCGCAAACATGTGCCCGAACAGGGTTGTGAAACAAGAACCCCAGCAACAGCAGCAACAGTAGCAGCCTCAGCAGCAACAGCAAGCAGCCCATGCCAGAACCCGATGCAACTCGGAAGTTTTGACGTCATAGTAGGCATGGACTTTCTTCGCGAAAACCATGCTGAAGTTGTGTGCTTTGAAAAGATGATTCGATTCTCGCTCGCGAATGGTGATTTATTATGTGTGTACGGTGAAACAGCTTCAAAAGGTCTTAAACTCATGTCATGCGTCCAAGCTAGCAAGTATCTCCGCAAGGAATACAACGCTTTCTTTGCCAACATTGTAGTAGCGGAGAAGGAAGAGAAAAAGAAGGTTGAAGTCAAAGATGTCCCAGTGGTTCGTGAATTTCCTCAGGTGTTCCCTGATGATCTTCCCGGACAACCGCCAAGTCGTGATATCGACTTTCGTATCGACCTTATTCCTGGAGCTAACCCTTTTGCTAAAGCCCCTTATCTACTCGCGCCATCCGAAATGAGGGAACTCTCAAACCAACTCCAGGAGTTACTTGAAAAAGGCTTTATTCGCCCGAGCACCTCTCCTTGGGGCGCGCCAGTCCTTTTCGTCAAAAAGAAGGATGGGTCGTTCAGGATGTGCATCGACTATCGGGAATTGAATAAGCTGACCATCAAGAACCGTCACCCTTTGCCTCGAATTGATGACTTATTTGATCAGCTGCAAGGTGCCAAGTGTTTCTCGAAGATCGATCTACGTTCAGGCTATCATTAATTGCGCATTCAAGAGGAAGATATACCCAAAACAACCTTTCGCACTCGATACGGCCACTATGAGTTCGTTGTTATGCCTTTTGGTCTAACCAACGCACCCGCGGTTTTTATGGATCTGATGAATCGCGTGTGTAAGCCTTACCTTGACCGTTTCATCATCGTGTTCATCGACGATGTCTTGATTTATTCCAAGTCGAAAGCCGAACACGCGCAACATCTATGTTTGGTTCTCGAGTTACTCCAGGGGAACCAACTCTATGCCAAGTTCTCCAAGTGTGAATTCTGGTTGGAGGAGATTCAGTTTCTGGGTCACATCGTGGATAGTCAGGGTATTCATGTCGATCCCGCGAAGATTGAAGCAGTCAAAAGCTGGATTACGCCAAAGAACCCGTCTAAAGTCCGATCATTTCTTGGACTAGCGGGTTATTATCGACGATTTATCGAAGGATTCTCTAAGATCGCTGTGCCGCTTACCGCTCTTACCCATAAAGACAGGTCTTTTGTTTGGGGAACTGAACAAGAGTCTGCTTTTCAAACCCTTAAGCGCAAGCTCTGCAATGCTCTTGTTCTCACGTTGCCGGACGGAAACGACGATTTCATTGTCTACTATGATGCTTCCAACCTTGGTCTTGGCTGTGTTCTCATGCAACGAGACAAGGTTATAGCTTACGCATCTCGTCAGCTCAAAATCCACGAGAAGAACTATACCACCCATGATCTCGAGCTAGGCGTAGTTGTTTTTGCATTGAAGATTTGGCGACACTACCTGTATGGTACCAAGTGTATGATCTTCACCGATCACAGGAGTTTACAACACATCTTTAATCAGAAGAACTTAACATGCGTCAACGCTGATGGGTAGAACTTCTTAACGACTACGACTGTGAGATTCGTTATCACCCGGGCAAGGCAAATGTTGTAGCCGACAATCAGCAGACGGAGTTATTTGCTCAGTATTCGCAATACCCAAGCCCAGCACAATCTCGAAGCTCTCATCCGCGAAGCCCAGCATGCTTGTTTTAATGAACGCACCTTGAAGAAGGAGAGAATCTATCACGACGGAGCTCAGCTTGTAAGCAAGGCAGATGGGATTTTCTATTACCTGGACCGAATTTGGATCCCTAAGCGGACCGATTTGCGAAAGATTATAATGAACGAAGCCCACAAATCCCGATACTCCGTTCACCCCGGTGCCGATAAAATGTACCAGGATCTTCGTTACAAGTACTGGTGGCCGGGTATGAAATGGGATATCGCTCTCTATGTTGGAAGTTTCCTGACTTATGCAAGAGTTAAGGCTGAACATCAACGACCTTCCGGCTTACTCGAACAACCTCCAATCCCCATATGGAAGTGGGAGAGTATAGCTATGGATTTCATAACCAAACTTCCGCCCACGCCTTGGTACGTCACTTAACCTAAGTACCGCATTCCATCCTCAAACTGACGGACAGACTGAAAGAACGATCCGTACTCTTGAAGACATGCTCCGCGCGTGTGCCATAGACTTCGGTGGTAGTTGGAACAAACACCTACCGTTGGTCGAATTCTCGTACAACAACAAATATCATGCCAGCATACAAATGGCACCATTCGAGGCTTTATATGGTAGAAGATTTCGATCGCCTATTGTGTGGCACGAGATCGGTCACTCGCAATTAACCGGTCCCGAGTTACTACAAGAAACGACTGACAAAATTCTCCAGATTCGAGACAACTTGGCAAAAGCCAGGGATAGACAGAAAAGTTACGCCGATAGAAGACGCAAGCCCCTTGAATTCGACGTTGGTGACTACGTACTCCTAAAGGTATCGCCTTGGAAGGGTGTAGTCAGATTCGGTAAGAAAGGGAAACTAGCGCCTCGATATGTTGGACCTTTTAAGATTCTGGAAAGGATCGGAAAAGTCGCCTACAAACTCGAACTACCGGAGGAACTCAGTAACGTCCACCCGACTTTCCATGTGTCAAACCTCCGAAAATGCCTAGCTGATCATGATCTGATTGTACCTCTCGACGATCTTCAGGTCAACGAAACGCTACACTTCGTGGAAAAGCCTGTCGAAATCATGGATCGCCAAACCAAGCAACTCAGGCGCTCGCGCATCCCTATCGTGAAAGTCCGATGGGAAGGCAAACGAGGCGCGGAGTTCACTTGGGAACTCGAAAGCGACATGAAGGCCAAGTACCCGCAATTGTTCAAATGAAGATCTGAAGCATCAAATTGGTAATCCACGGTGCGGTGCAGCTTCGAGCCAAATTTGGGGACAAAATTCCCTAAACAAGGGGAGGCTGTAACACCCCGTGTTTTCGAATGTCAAAGTCAAAGTCAAAGTCAAAGTCCAAGTCAACTTTGACTTTCTTTGACAATAATTAGTTGATTTTATGTTTTATTTGTATTATGTGGAGTAAGTGTTGTAATCAAGAAAGAATCGAAGTAATCGAATGTTTGATCGACGCGAACCGACTTACGACTGTGATTAGTAGGAAGTAACAATGCGATAAAGTTAATCAATCAATAATCAAGCTATTCAAATCATCAATCGAACTCGAATCTCGAACTATGCGAATTTGGTGATATATTACTTGTGTGTGCTTTACGTGTTACCTGTGCGTGCTTATTTTATTGTTTTGGGTGGTATTCAATCGAATCAATCGAAACTCGAATCGAAACCCGAATCTCAAATCGAATGCAATCGAAATCGAATTACAACGAATGGTAATGTAAGGATAGGGTGAAATATAGATGATTGTATGTTAGATATAGTAGTTGGGACTGAAAGTAATTTTAATAGGAAACTCTATCCTATTCGTATCATCTTCAATCGAAATCGAAATATCAAAAATCGTCGCACCGAACACTCGAACTAGGATGTTGATCGATCAGGCTATCAGCCGATCGAACAGCCCAGCCGATCGGACAGACTGTCCGATCGAGCAGGCTGTCCGATCGGGATGCCATCCGATCGGCCAGCCCTTTCCTCTTTTGGAGCCTATAAATAGGGCTGTCATTGTCATTCTTTCCACTTTTGGAAACTCTCTGACCGACCAGCTCGTGCTCCTCACCTTTTCTCAGATTTCTTCCGATTCTGGTAAGTTTTCATCCTAAATCTTGTACTTTCTTGATCAAAACATGCTCCTACACCTTTCTATCTTTCAAATCTTGATTTCTAACCGTAAAATCACCAAGATCTAAGCATTCTTGGGTGATGTCATCATGGTGTTCTTCAAGAACATCATGTTTTGGCTTCAATCCACCATGAATAACTCGGATCTAACTGATTTTCACACAAACAAGCTAAAATCTATCAAAGATCTAAACATTTACATGATGTGAAGGATTGAAAGAAGGAATCCGAACTTTCTTTCAACTCTTTTACACTCAATGCCTTCAAACCGGTAGAAACGGAGCTTGAGTCAACTCACCAAAACATTCTAGGGGATGAGTGGTTCAAGATTCGGATTCTATCCACGAGGTTCACCGACTTCGGGTTAAATGTTAAACCGCCGTTACGAACCGTTCACTGGCCGGATTTGGGTGATTCCTGTCCGAGCCGGGGAAACAAGTAAGAACGAATCCATGGCTCAGCTCGTTGTGAAACTACCTCAACATAACGTCAAATAATCAGAACAACCAAGTGTTAGACGAACAGGCCGACCAGGTCAGGATGCTGGCCGAACGGTTAGGCTGTTCGAATGAACAGCCCAACCGATTGGACATGCCAGCCGATCGACCAGGCCAGCCGATCGGCTAGCATATGGCCCCACACTTTGACAACTTCATGAAGTATAGTATTGAACGAGATGATGTTCGATCGAACAGCCGTATGTCAACATTACTCCTCGGATCATGAGATACTATGCTTCAACACTTAGTCGATTTTCAATTCGTTGGACGTATAGGAATGCCACCTGATCGAGCATGCTGTTCGATCGAGTATGCTGTTCGATTGAGTGACATCCTGCTGAGGACTACTACTAAAGTTCCTAACCAATCGGTTAAGCCGGCCGATTGAACAGACCGTTCGATCGATCGACCTGAAAGGTAAGAACACTTCAGTGTTCTCAAATACTACAACGAAAACTTCAAAAGTTCAAACCATCATACACAAACACATCCTACTCAAAGGAAGAAACAATCCACTCGAACAGTCAAACCGATCGAGCCTACCGGCCGATCGAACAGACTGTCCGAACGAACTGTCTAGTCGAACGAACGACCCGTTCGATCGAACCTACTGTTCGATCGACCAGGCTGTTCGACCCACTTACACTTGTTTCCATTTTGCGTGTATTCATCGTTATGCTATCAAACTGTTCAGGCTAACCCTACTCCCAAGCGTTCCCTTCAATCCATCAATCAATCGCTGTGAGTATACTCGATCCCTTTTTGCTTTTAGCACTTTTGGGTGTTACATACGTTACTTATCAAAATCACTATCGAACACACTACTCAATTATTTGAACGCTAACCGATTCGCATGTATTACGTGACTAAATGAATGCTTGTTGATTGTGTTTACACGTGGAATGCTGTCTACCTGCCTTAACGACGTAGTACTATAGTTTGGACTCAGCACCCGTTTACACGGGGGTTGTTAAGGACAATTACTTGCGTGGATTACGGTGGTAATCATGTATTGCGAACCGTCTCGGACGGTCAACCCGCAGTCATTGGTATCGATAGGTCCATGTCGATAATTAACATGCTTCGTTTTCCTCTGTGTACGTGCTGGTTATGCGTAAACTATTCGAACTCTATATGCTATTATCAAACTTGTATGCTCACCTTTACATTATATGTATTGACTTTATTTTAACGTATGTGACAGGTGTTTAAGATGTTTACTTGCTAGGAAAGCGAGGCTAGAATAAAGTTCTAGAGGCCCCCAACAAATAGTTTTCTGTCAGGAAAGAACAACTAGAGCATAGTTGTCTGTAGATCTTGTCAGGCTGGGTCTTTAGGAGCATTTGAACAATATTTATTTGTCTTATTTAAATCTGAGTTGTCGGAACAGAATATTTGACTAGCTGTTATCTGTAATAATTTGTTTCTTATTTGAGACACGGTATGGGACGTGTTATTTAAACTGAATAGTGATGATAATTGTTATGGAAACCTCTGGACAATCTGTTTCGCTCGGTGCCATGCCCCGATGATTCCGCCATCGGTTGGGGTGTGACAAGAGGCGCCTTAAATTTTTCGCATTAGCAAAGGACCATTCCCCACAAAACACTACATCATCTGCATAAATAAAATGAGAAATCAACGGGCCACTACCTCCCACTTGGATACCATGAAAAACACCAAGGTGACATGCCCTCCTCATAATCCGGGTAAATGCCTCCATAGCAAGAATAAATAAGAAAGGGGATAGTGGATCCCCTTGGCGAAGACCCCGTTGACACGTGAATTTGAACGTGGGAGACCCATTCACCAAAACAAATGCTCGAGAACTCCGAACAATAGACATAATCCAACCACGCCACTTAGAAGAAAAATGTCACACCCTGACTTTTGCGGAAGCGTGATTATGGTGTGACCTACTTGTTATCAGTGCATTCAACCATATCAAACAACTATATGATAAAATAGAGATTTGGCATCCATAAAATGAGTTTAAAACATAACAACATTGTCTAAAACGTTTACTTCATATTTAAGTTTTACAAACCATATGAATTGTGTAAAAGTTCGCTAAGGACTCGTCAAAAGATATTAGTTGTAACCAAAGTTTGGAAGACGTGTCTCGTCCAGGATTAAGTCACGCTGGCCAAACCCAAAGACCATAGATGACATCTTTATACTTAACATGACTTGAAACTCCAACGCCCGCCAGATCCATACTTAATTTCCTGAAATACATGTAGTTTGAAAAACATCAACAAAAGTTGAGCGAGTTCATGTGTATGTGAGTCTGTATAAATCGTTAAAACGTGTCTGTATAAATGTATGTTATTGGTATGTAGCAAATAAGGTAAAAGAGATCAATTAATGTGTAGCTAATACATTTATAAGTGACATGGCCTAGGAAGCACTCAAACCTGTAACACGTATTTCATACCGGTCCTTCCGGCGGAACGACATAGTCACCACATGCAGCCACACGCTGGCCCATGTGTGGGGCTCGCAACACCCGATAGATCTATCACTCATGCCTCTCGGTCCTTATACAAGGATTAATGGTCTTACGATAATAGCCTATCCATTCACGTGATCTAGCAGTAAATTCGTTAGCTAATCATACCATATATAAAAGTGTCTGTAATAATTGTAACATGTATTTCACCCCCGAAGTTATAAAACTGAAAACAGTAAAGAGAAAAGGGGGACATGAACTCACTGTATTGCGTCTTCAGTATGCGTAACCTAAGTCTCCTCAGTCAACACGACCACCTACGGTGTACTAACGTCTATTAGACGAACGGGCCGTGCCTTTGTTTAGTATTTGTGTTTTTGGGTTACATACCTGGCTTTATTCCAAGTTAAAATAATTATTTTTAGTTTTGGAATAATTGTTTTTGCAGTGTCTCTGTATTAATACTCCTCAAGTATTCGTATTTCCTTCCGAATGATGGGGTATTCCTTATATGTATTTTCGTATCTGTATTTGTATATCTTGCCAAGTAATGGCGTCGTATTTCGGTGTATTGTTTCAAATAAAATATGTTAATATATTCCCAAAACCATATATTTCAAGTCTCACTTAAATATATATAAACAAACCTTATTTTGTTTAATCATGTATTGTCCCAGAAAATATATATTTTCTCAAAGACTATATATTTTCTACATATACTAGGAAAATATATTTTTATCTCTCAAAAGTAATACATTTTCTCGTTGTCAAAAATATGTTACACTTAGTAATATTTACGAAATCATATTTTCACTTCTCTTATGTCCAAAATAATATTTTCCAAAAATATCGCGTAATGGTATATTCCGAAATATATATTTTTAAGTCCCACTTAGTAAATATATTTTAATCACTTGTCTAAAACATTTTAATTCCAAAATATATATATTTCCCAAAAATATTATATTTTACCTCGTACATTTTCCCAAAATAATAGTTTATCAAAATATACGTATGGGAGTATCTTCCGAAACATACATGAGTTACGTTTTAGCGTGTCGTAAAGCAACGATACTTGTGTAACTTAAATATTTATTTTGTGAGAGCGTTGGTATTATTTTGGAAGTCGTATCTTCATGATATTTCATGTAATATTATTTTTAACCCTAAAAATAATATATATCTAGTTCACAAAATAATCACAAAATCACGCAAGCGACTTATTATAAAATATATATTTAACCGGTTTATTTACAAAAATCCACCTCCGGTACTTGGTTGTTTTTGTAATAAAAATCATGGCGAATTTTTTATTTGAAAAACAAGTTAAAAATATATATGTAAACACTTACTAGGAAAAATATTTTCTGAGTGTTATATTTCTGGAAAATTTCGCCAGAGTTTCCTCTGTAAATGGAGGTGTCCATGCTTTTAGCATATCGTTTTCTTTTTGTAAAATCAATCAACCAATTTACCAATCAACAATATACAATATTTATTCATCAAACTAGACAAAATATGAATAAATCATAAACTCATGAACTTGAAGGTGTTGTATAAATATGTAGTAAATTACCAACACATTTAGTAGGTTTTGTTATTTCTAAAAGCAAGTTTAGTTTCTTGTAAACTTCATTTTTAAAAAATTTTGAAGTTTAACAACTTCTAGTCAAGGTTTACAGAAACGCTTCTTTGTTAAATTTCTTGTTACACAAGTGTTCATACGCTTGTTTATTTACCAAGTTTGCTTCTAGTTCATAAAATATCCGGGTTTTAACAAAACTAGTATTTTCCGCTTGGTTCTTCCGAAAAACCACTTGTAGATCTTTAGATCCACAAGTTTACAACTTCATTTTACAAGAAAAATTATGTTTATTCAAGCTTCAAGTTCATGGTGGATGGTTTCATCATCTTTTACATTTCTAGCACTAACATACTACTAGTTCATGTTCTTGAACATGATCTAGTAGGTCTAGATGATGATCCATCCCACTTTTAATAACAAACAACATCAATTAATCACAACTATACAAGATTTACAAGATTTACACACATAACTTCTCTTTATCCAACTTATTCATCTTATGTTCAAGACTTTAAGTTATGTTCTTTAGTGTTCTTAATTTTTAACCATTAAATCACTTATTAACCACCATAAACAAGATCTAGATGATGATTAGAGACACTTACTACTAGCTCAAGGCTAGGGAAGAAACAAGATGTAATGTGGTGGATAAAAGAAAATTAGAGCGCTTCTTGCACTTTCGAAAGCACCGGGCTTGTTTGTATGTCACCTTGCACCTTTGAGTATGTAAGAAATGGTTGAACAAAGGTTGGAAGTGGGTGGATGATGGTGGTAGGGTGGCGGCCGAATGGTGGCTATGGAGGAGAGAGTTTGAGTTAGTTGAAGTGTGTTTATGAAAGAGAATGATTAACCAAGGAACTTATTTATAAACCACATATTACTATTATCCTTCATGCATTATGTTAGCTAGATATCCAACACAAGTAATAAAATAATCAAGAAAAGGGTGGTGTGGGTCACCATAAGGTGACCGTCATTTGGGGGGGGGGGGGTATGGTTGGGTTGTGATGATATGGTTACTAATTAGTTGAAATCAAATGGTATTTAGTTGGGGTATTTGTGTGTGTTATTTAATATAAAGGGTGTTAGGGTGTTCGGGGACCCCTAACTAGCTCGGGTAAGTAAAAACAATGTGTTTGGCAATATTTTATGTTCCGGGTAAAGTCCGGTTGTTCGGTTGGATATTGATCCGTTAAAGTGTTAAGTAAAGCTATAAAGTGTTATTTATATTATTTTTAGTGACACAATAAATTTCCAACACTTTGGAAAGTGTCTAGGACTATTTTACCAAGTTTTTGCACTTTACTAGTTATGTTAAATGCTGAATTTTTGTATAAAGTGCAGAATTTTGTAATTAAAGTATGTTTTAGGCACTTCCGGTCACTATAACTATCACCTAGTGACGCAATTTTATAATCCTCACCTCCCTACACTCCCTACTAGTGTAGTAATCTATTCCCGGCTCATACTGGCCTTAGAGAC
This sequence comes from Helianthus annuus, assembly GCF_002127325.2. Classification (NCBI taxonomy): domain Eukaryota; kingdom Viridiplantae; phylum Streptophyta; class Magnoliopsida; order Asterales; family Asteraceae; genus Helianthus; species Helianthus annuus. The sequence goes on from NC_035447.2 coordinate 84,302,198, forward strand.
AATGTCTGTCTAGTGCTGGCATTGTCAGCATGTTTACTGGGTTACCCGCTCACTGTGCTAACTGTGCTTTTGTGCATCAAGTTTGTCAATATTGTTTTGTGTGTAATAAATGAAGTGACAGTAATAAAGTATGATGCATGAATATGTATGTATCAGAAAACAAAACAGGAAGCAGTTTATTCGTAATTGTAATCAAGCACAGTAATTAAGCACTAATCAAATATTAATTAATCTGTACGGATACCTGGTTTTGTGAGGTTTGTCACATTCTCCCCCCGTTAAGAAAATTTCGTCCTCGAAATTTGTATTACCTTAACTCCTTATGGTTACATCACATGTGTATGTATATGAATAATACCGAGGTAGATAATCACTCAACCTCATCAAACCTCACTCACATCAGGTGAGTCCAAGAGTATATAACAAGCCAAATTCTATGGTTAAAAGGTATGTGCTTTTAGCATTTGATGTCAAGGGTACAAGACGTACTTGACGTATAGTCTAGTGTAATCCAGCTAGCAGGGGGGGTTTCCACAAAAGGGGAGTTTTGACTAATCAGATTCTCAAACGATCGATCGGAAAACGCAAACGAGTTTTCACAAACCATAGCATCCACTATATGAATTTAAATTCAACAACTCAAATGTGATAGAAAATGATCTGTCAGCTCCCGCATAAATGAATGGTAAGGTTTAGGGTGTTGACATTCTTGAATTGCGAGAATACACCGAATGAAGTACAAGCGATTCTGGTGTATTATTGTCTTAATTCGTAGTTGCATCGGAATGTTTAAATGACGTGTCAAAAAGAAATATATGTAGTTTTGTGTGGAACAATCGACCATGATTAGCACAAGCTACAAGTTTGTAGCGACTCCACAAGGTGTAGAAATGACGAAATTCAATATTAGTGGTGACTGAACAAGTTCACCGTGTTTGAAATCAAATGAAAGTGTACCGAAACAAGCCTGAAGGATTGGTTTACACAATGTCATAAAGTTTTTCAGTTGAATCTGGAACATCAAAGAGTCTTTGTTTTTTTTAATCGAAAGTAAGAAAGCAATAAGTGCCGCAAAGCATTTGATTGATCATAAATGAATCGTTAGGAGGTACACTGTGATATGAAACGAATTTATGTACCTTTGCCTCAACACGCAAGTGTGTCGAGAGCGATTTAATCATGATAAACAAAAAGGATTTAGGGCAAGTTGTCAAATAATCAATTAAATCCGTGTACGAAGTGAGTAATCAAATAAGCGCAAGCTTCAATTTTGTGAAAGTATCCCCACAAAGTGTCGTGACCAACAAATGATTTAGTGAAGTCGTAGACCAAACAAGTCTACTACGACTCAAAACAAAAGAATCTTTGCCAAATGATTTGAATATGATGCTCTCAATACATCATATGACGTCTTAAACTGGATTTACGAAGTGGATAAGTTCAAGCAATTGAACTTGGTTTTAGCGCAACCTGGCAATAAACGTATGTATCAATAAAGGAATCTTGGTATGGTCACAAAGATAAACCATGTAACTTGAAGGAAAGCCATTTCAAGAAAGTGTGTCGACTTGGTAAAAAGAGCCAACAATAACAATAATGTAGGTTATTCGAATCACGAATCAGTAACTAGGTTTAGCGAAATATTATTTAAATTTCAATGAAGTGTTTGTTGAAACGAAACCACATGCGTAGCAAATGATGCATGTATGTCATGAAAGTTTCCGAGTACTGAAGCAATGAGTACTTGCTAAAATGAAGAAACGACCAAGTATCGAAACAAATGTGTGTTCGCTCTTAGCGAAGGAAATCAACGCGATGCAACTACTATCAAGGGGAGTAGAGATGCAAACATCTATTTGCTAGAAGCAAAAGTAAAGATTTCAACAAAAGAAGTTTAAGTACTTTTCTCTTTGGTCAACGAAACTGGCATATATGTCAGGTTAATGGTGTCTGCTTGAGTTAACAGATGTGGTTCCTAATCAACAAGCTTTGTGAATTTGGACCTGGGTTTCCGACGGTCCTAAGTACGTGTTTCCTAGATTCTCAGGGTTTCGTATTTGGTGTATAATCGTTCTGTGCATCGTGTAGGAAGCACCATTCTTGCGTACGCCTGAAACAAATTATTGTCCCGCCATTTTCCCGGCATGCTTTCTTCTTGGAGTCACAGCTAATCACACTCGATCATCGGTCAGTCATGAAATAGTAGTTGAATCCTCAGAGTAAGTTAAATAATTCGTTAATCCTCAGCAAGAGTTATCAACTCTAGTTGGTTAGGTCGTTCGGCTCCTGGTAGTTTGATGTCAGTTCGGAAGGTATCGTCCTTCTGATTGACGAGCAGAATTAGGATTACCCAAAAGGGAATCTTGGTCTGTTATCTTCCTTCTCTAGCAACCACTGAGGTTACACTGGCAATCCTTGCATCTCCGTAGGTGTATGTCGCTAAAGTGCATTAACAACAAGAACTGCGTTTGGAATTAAATCGATGCGAAATTCAACTTATCGTTGAGGAGGTAGTTTTTGGCAAGTCCTTGGGAAAAACTTTGGGATATTCCCTTATCACAGGGGTATTTCCGAGTTTTGGTTCTTCGGCTCCCTCGTCCAAGACATCAGTCAAGACTGTTTCTTCGTTCGCCATCGCGGTGCGGATATCAATCTCCTATTGATCATTCGTTACCCAATCCATCCAACTACCTTGTTGAAGTCTCCCAATTCACTGGCAGTAGAGCAAGCGTAAACTCACGTTCTCTGGGTCCTACTTTGGTTCTTCGTTGGCTTCCTCTAACCAAGTATTCTCTCAAACCCTAGAGTTGCTAAGCTAAAATTTGCAGCAATATCCAGTAGCTCAAATGCATAGTGTTGAGTGATATGGGACGTACCGATATCCATGCTTGGATTCCTGGCGTGCTTCCCTAGCTCCGGTGTTAGACATTTTCCCATGATTTTGTTTAATCTCCCTTGGGCAATCTTTCCTAAGGTGCCTCATATCCCCACAGTTATAACATCCCTTATCTTTACCCTTTCCTTTCTTTCCACGCTTCGTCTCACGCCAACACGTTTCCCTGTTGTGTCCCACTTTGCCACAGTTGTCACACTTCCCATTTTTACATCGCCCGGTATGATGTCGTCGACACCTGTCGCATTTAGATAGTTTACCCATGTACTCTTTTCTCTTTTTGGCCTTGTTGTTGCTACTCGTCTGGGTACCCTGTTTGAAATTTGCTAACTTTCTCTTGTTGTCCCCAGATGACTCTACATGGGTCTCCTTCTTCTCCTCAGAGGTTGAAAATTTGTTCATCCTGATTGCCTCTTCGGTCAAGGCCACACTTAGATTGATGGCCTCAGCGATCGTTGTAGGCTTTGATGTTGTCACCATGCTCATGATTTGGGGTGCCAATCCCTAAATGAAATGCTCAATCTTCTTAAACTCTGGATTTACCATGTATGGAACAATACGCGACAGAACTTGGAACTTCTCCACGTACTCGGCTATTTTTGGACCTTCCATCTTCAAGTTCCAGAACTCAGTTTCTACCTTCTGGCTTTCTGTTCTCGAACAGTACTTTTTATGCATTAGTTCTTTCAGCTCGTCCCATGACAAAGCATACGCAGCAGCCTCGCCCATCGTTTGAACCTGGAGTTTCCACCATGACAGAGCCCCATCTCGGAACAGTCTGGAAATGTACGTGACCTGATGCTCTGGGGCGCAGTTGCTTGCACATAAAACAGTGTTCGTCTTCTCAATCCAGCGCACGAAGGCTACGACACCCCTGTGCCGTCGAAATGTAGGGGCTGGCAGCCCAAGAACTGCTTGTAGGTGCAGCCTGTGATATAAGCAACATTACTCGCGTAAGGTATTAGCAAAGCACTCGTGGAAATGTCCAAACATTTTGTAATGTGTCTTAAAGGACTAAACATTACCGTTGGGTGGGTTATTTCCTGAGGTACCTCCGCTGCGCTCGGAGCGGAGGGCCTCGTATTGTGCGATGACCTGTAAGAGGCGTTGTTGAAATTCCGCCTCTGTCGTTGGCAGAGGGTTGTTGGTATCGGTGTTCCCTTGCATCGACATCTTCTGAGAAGAAGATCGGTTAGGTCAGGCCTTATTGTACAGGGGGTGCATATAGTTGCTTAGAGATCATATGCACGTACACATACTAGGTTATCATACCAACCAATCAAGTAATAGTATAATCATAGTATAACCAAGCAACTTGATAATCATATTTATAGCAAGTAAGCATGTAGCATTAAAATTATAGCACACACATATAGGTTAATAACGCGCTTAACGAAAACATAGCGACTGAGCTTTCGTTGGTCATTGGTCACAAAGTATTGTTGCGTGCTTAATGATGATTGACTTCTCGTTATTCCCTGGCCCCAATTGTGTTGTCTTCCAAAACGTATCACATCAATAGGGACTGTTGGTGCAGTCATCTGTCGACTACGTCTAATGTCGAGTATCGTTCTCGTTGCAGATCCGGTCAGACGTGACATCACATGTGACATCATCTTGATGACATCACATGTGATGTCATCACATGTCATCATATAAAGGACCAATGGAAAGAGTTCAAGAAGAAAATATGTTCATGATAGTCAAATTGTCAGATTGCTTTTAAGAACAAGGTGGGAATCGCTTTTATGGAACATATGAATCTGGATCGCTTTATCGGTTTGTCTGGATCGCTTTTACGGCTAGTCCTAGGAGCGATCCACAACTAGTATATATAGGAACCTTGTCATTTTGTTTTGTAACAGTAGTTCAGAATTTGATACCGAGGTATTGCCGGTTTTCCTTGTGAATGTAAACAGTGTAAAATCAATATACAAGAGGATTAGAGTGTATTACAAGCTGTGTACGCATCCGTTTCTTTGTTTCCGCCTCTGAAACGGAGTTGAGCTCTTCCGAACGACTCGTTTAGGTCGAAATCCGATCCTACAATTGGTATCAGAGCCAAGGAGGAGGAGATCTTGCATATACAGCTCGTTTTCATCATTTTTTCTTCTTCTACACCTTCTTTCTTACGTCAGACCAAGATTTCACGGTCCGTTTTGGCTGATTTTTGGATATGTGATGCGCGTATACCTGATCTAAAACCCTACCAAGTTTCAGCTCGAAACTCCAAGCCGTTTTGGAGATATCGCGATTTTTCGGTCCGCTTTTTCGTCAAAAGTATCTGTATCGCTTTTGTGGACCGCTCGAAATACTTTTGGATCGCTCGAAAATCTTCTGGTCCGCTCCAAACGTAGTGTCTGGTTCGCTCTTTGGTAAAAAAATTCTGGATCGCTTATTGAGACATTCTGAACCGTTCAAAAAAAAACAAATCTGGACCGCTTTTGTGACTCGCTCATATAAAAATTCTGAACCGCTCATAAAAACATTTCTGAACCGCTTATAAGTCAAATCATCTGAATTGTTTTTGTGATAACGTGCACCGCTTGAAAATTATGTCTATGAATTAATTGAGACTGTCAAAAGTTATCACATTAAAGCCCACCGCCCACCTTTAGTGTTACGGCCCAATCAACTTCTTCCACTTGCCGCCCATTATACATATTAGACCAATCAGATTTTAAAAACAAAATATCTTTGTTTTGCCGCCCCACTATAACCGAATGTGAATTGATGTTATTATATTTTTTTCTGCACTTCAAATAAAGGTCAAATAAAATTGTTCCATGTGTTTGATGTATGAGTCAAAGTGAGTCAAAGTGCATATTAAAAATATTCATATAATGGATTTTAGGGTCGAATAATATTTGAGTTCTTGTAATTGTCTGAAAAATGTTTGCATATGATGTTAAAAAAACGAGTAAAAGGTGCCGCCGATTAGGAATATAATAAGCCCGCCAAATTGAAATTGTAAAGCCCATAATTTTCGATCAAATAAGCTTGTGAGTAAAACTGTTTGTGACCAAATTAGTTTTATTGACAGTTAATACTCTGATTGCAAAAATTGTTTGTCATTTGATTACCTGGACATTTTGATTCATAATGTTTGCATATGTTGAGTTAGTGATATTGTTTTGTGGTGATAAGTAGTGTACCCAGGTTGTGTGAGTTGTCAGATCGTACCAAAAATTGTTCAGTACGCATCAAAGTAAGGTCAAAAGGTTTGAAGTTCAGTCGATTCACACGGTTCGATCAGTCGTTTTGGCAGACAAGTCGCGTGGTTTGAGTTGTGGTTTCTGTCAGTTCGTACAGTCTAAAGTTCAAAAGTTTCAAAGAGTCAGGCTGTTTGAAATTGTTCCGTGTCATAGCAGTTCGCACAGCTTGTCAACCTTCAGTCCTTACAGAAAAATCATCAGTTCGAGTACCAGTTTTGTTTCTATTAATTGATAAATCTTTAAACTGATTGTGTTTTTGTTTGTGTGTTGTCAGGTATTTCCCGAAGCATCATTTGCGCTTTGAAAAATGGCTGAAGAGTTCTACAATGCGTTCGCGACACCCGTTGCCCCTGTAACTCCTGCTGAAGCGTTGTATAATGAGAATGAGACGGGCACTCATCAAAAACCGCCGAAGCTCATGTATATTGAAGATTTTCAGGGTTGGAGAAATCGATTTGAAAACTGGGTTCAAGCCTACAGATTTGATGCTTGGTGTTCACTACTAAAAGAATATGAAAAACCAAAGAATGAACGTAATTTGGAAAAAGGTTTCGATGATTTTACTGAAGCTGATAAGTTGAAGTACACTAGTGAGAAAATGATGATCAGCATTCTTCAGCAAGCAGTTAAAGAAGATATCTTCGTTTTACTTCAACATAATGGATCAGCTAAATCCATTTGGGAAGCATTGATTCAGAAATTCAGAGGGAGTGCTGATATGATCAAAAACAAAAGGGCATTATTAAAGAAATCGTTTGATATGTTTACTGCATTTGATCATGAAACAACCAAGCAGACTATAGATAGATATTGTCATTTGGTTTTAGAAATGGGTAGGTTGAAAATTGAGAAAGATGATGATGAGTGGGTTGACAAACTGGCTGAGGCGTTACCACAGAACAAGTGGGGAACATATTTGATGGTTATGAAACTTATGAGAAAATCTGAAAGTATGAATTTGGCTCAGTTTATTCAGAAAATCGAAGAGCAGGAGCTGGACATTCAAAAGACAGCTATCATGACAAATCCAAATGCAAAGCAAGATGTCAGTCTATATTATCGGGGAAACAAGTTTGAGACCACTCCCAATCTTAGTCCAAAGATTAGTACTGCATTCAGTGCTGATGATTCTGCCAGTCCTCATGCAAGTACTACAACTCAGAGTGGTGGATCTACTTCATCATTCTCAAGCTTTGATCCTAACATCAACACACCTAGTCCTCAAAAGCAAAATTCTACAAATTTGCAATGCAATGTGACACTGAACATCCAGAATGGTCAAAGTCTTTCTCCTGAAGTGGCAAAGCAACATATGGCATGTCTTGTCGCTATGTTAGAATCGTATGAAAGTTTGATTGCAGGTAAAATTGGCAATCCGATGCTCACAAAAGAAGACTACGACCAAATCGATGCAGAAGAGCTTGAGTTGATGGATGTGAAGTGGTGCTTGGCCAGTGCATGTAGGAGAGCTGAAAAATTTCAACAGATTACGGGCAGAGACGAGTTTCGAGGAATGGCTACTTCTCCACTTGGTTTTGACAAGTCAAAGGTTACCTGTTTCCGATGTAAAGGAAAAGGTCACTTTAAACGGGAATGTAAAAACCAAGAGTCAACTGGAAGTCAAGAGAAGAACAATTATTATCAGAAATCGATCTTTCATCAAATCGATCAAAAACCTCAACAAAAGGAACCGCAAACTGCTCATGGGAGAATGATTGAAGAAGCCAACAGGAAAGCTTACTATGGGATAATTGATCAAAATGATGAGGTTGTTGCAAAGGGATTTAGCTGGGACAAGTTTATACCTAGTGGAACGAAATCTAATGTGGCACTTGTTACCAGGATTCTGGATGAAAATGAAGTTTCTCAGAAAAGAATTCCGATATTTCCAGATCTTGGAAGTGATGTTGATACGGATGATGAGGAAGAGTATCTTAACAAATGTAGAAAAAGCATTGATCCTGACAGTTTTAATTTTTTCTATGCAGATAAAGTTGAGATGCTGAATCAAAAGAAGATTGCTCGGTTGCAGAGAGAGCTAGAAGCTGCAAAGCTACTTGCAAATGAAAAGGCGAAGACTGAAGTTGTAGTAGCAAAAGATGAAGCAACTGGTGAGAATGCACCAGAAAAGATTGTTGAAATAGAGAAGGTAGTCGAGAAAATTGTTGAAGTCGAGAAACTTGTGGAAGTTGAGAAAATTGTTGAAAAAATAGTCGAAGTAGAAAAGTTTGTCGAAATAGAAAAGATTGTCGAAGTCGAGAAACTTGTTGAAGTTGAAAAGACTGTTGAAGTCGAAAAGATAGTTGAAAAGGTAATTGAAGTTGCTAAGCCTTGTGAGAAATGTTTAGAAGCTTGTAAAGGTTGTGAAGAAAAAGATAAAAAGTTTGCTGAGTTGGAGAAATTGAAAGAAGATTTACTATCAGATGTGAAGTACGTGAAAGAGTCGTACGACGTCTTGAACCGGACGGTTGATAGTTTGAAAAGAGCAAATGCAGAATTTGAAAAGTCAAATGATAAAATGAGTGCAACTTTAATGACAAAGCAAAGTGTCATCAATGATTATATTGAAGACTGTGCTAATTTGAAGAAGGAGTTGGAACTTCAGAAGATCGAGAGTGAAAGGATCAACCGATTACTTTTGAGTTATACTACGTGTGATTATCTGATTGATCGTGTTTATCCTACTGTTGCAGGTCTTGAAGCGTTCAAGAAAAAAGATAAAGAAGCGGATACTGGTAAGAAACCAAGTGTCAAGTATAACAGATGTCCGCCTCCTATCTTTGAGAGTTATTCCCCCAGGAAACCAAACGAGGAACAAGTAGACAAGGCTCTAAACATCAAATTAAAGTCTGAAATCACTGATGAATTACCAGACAATATTGATGTTACATTCACAGCGTCTGACACTGATCATGAGTCCGAGTTAGTTAAAAGAGTTGTCGATCAGGTGTTGGATACGGATGAAGAGTCAAAACCGGAGTCTAAGTCTGAAAGTTCGAGTTCGTCAGAAAAGAGTCCAAGTTCACCGGTTAACAGGGTTTACAATAAAGAATTCCTGTTATCAAAATCTAATTTGAATGACGAATCGATTAAAGTAGCATATACTTTGATTGATTCAGACAAATTATATTCTGATGAGGAATTCCCAATAAGAAGTGTCAAAACTGAAATGATCAAACAGGTTTTCAAATTAACAGAAATTAATATTTCTGAAATAAAAGATGTAAATCTTACTGAAAAACCTAAAAAGTACACTTCAAGAGTTCAACAGAGATTGAACAAGAAAAAGGGTTATGATTATGGTTCAGGTTATCAAAAGAAACCAAACCATAATGGTAATCTCAAAAAGAAAGGTCTTGGTTTCAATTCTTCAGAAAATTATAAAAATCAGAAAACTTATAAACCAAAAACAAAATTTGTTTCAGGAGGAAGTTCTGAAGATGAGCAGAAGAAACCGTTCTGGAAGCAGTCGAATCAAGAGTTTCTTGCTGAAGTGAGGAAGAATGTGAGAAAATCTGCTCAGAGAGTTAACAGAAGAACCTGTTTCAAATGCCAAGAAGTTGGACACATAGCATGGAATTGCCCCAAGACCAACTACCAAAAACAGGGAGTTTCTTCTAACTCTGTTTTGAGAAAAACTTGTGTTGATAAGAAAGAACAACCTGTGAAAAATGTTAAAAAGTTTGAAAACTCTACTTCTGAGGAAGGAGAAAGTTCAAAACGTTTTTACAAAAGAAAAGGTGATATGAACAAGCAAAAGTGGGTTGTTAAATCTGAGGGTAATTCTGACAATGAATCTGATTCCATAAAATCAGAGGAGTCATGTGTTGAGAAAAAGATTGATAATTCCGTTCCAGTGGTGAACGATGAGAATTTTCCGAAATTGTCAAAGGAAAATTTGATGAAGAAAGTTGGAAAGGTAGAGATTTCAAATCAATTCTTCGCCGATAAAGGAGAATTTGATGTTGATAAGGCTTTCAACGGGAAAGTCAAACATATTTTTGGGAAGATGGTTGATAAGAAGGTAAAAGGTGCTAAAGAATTTTATAAATCAAAATGTTGGTGGGACAGATGTGTTCCAAAGTCACCCAAGGCTGGTGAGGCTTGGGTGGACATTATGTTTGAGTAAAACACCGGACTTGCCGGAGATCCCAAGTTGGTAATCGTGGATCAGGAATCGGCATCTTTCTAATGTTTGAAAAGTTTGTTTGAAAGATTTTGAATAGTGTTTGAATGTTTACAGGTGAAAGGACTACGCCGGAGCTTCCAGGTTGGTAAGTGCGAAGCAGGAATCGGCATCCTGATTGGTAAAATGGTGATGTAGACGTAACATTCCTACAAGTGGTATTGTGTGCTTTTGCAAGTGGTTATTTTTACAATTGGTTTAGAGATTGCTTGATTGCAAATGGTAAATCAGGGACATTAAGTTGTACTTGATTTACTACATATGGGTAAAAGATAGACAAGATGATGAACCACATCCCCGATTTTAGTATTGATATACTTACAAGTGGTAAAATCAACCAAACTTATTTTCCGGAAAAATCATTTTGATTAAAACAAACTTAAGTGTTTTGAAATCTAAATGAGAAAATAGTTTGTTGATAGGGGGAGTTCTGATTGTTTATGCCAAAGTGAATGGCGAATTGATGCGATTTGATATCAGTTGTCATGTTTCTGTACAGTTTGTTTTCAATTTTCGTTAATGTGTTTGCATTTTAGGGGGAGTAGAAATTTCAGAAAATCCAAAAACATTAGAAAATTTGAAAAAGACAAAAACATGATAAAATCCAAAAATGAGTTTGTTGTGAAAAAGAGGAAATGATAGTACATCAGTGGACTATCACAACATGCTAAAGAATTGGAAAGATTAAAAGTGTTAAACAATCTTACTGTGGATATGTCAGTAGATTTTCGCACATTTAATAGACTGTGACGAGATATAAACTTAAAATTCAAACTTGCTTGTTCTGTGGGTTAACACAAACTTGGATATATAGGTAACCCCTGAAATCTTGTTTGAAAGGTCCCTTATTCTGAGATACTAGGTCTTTATGCTCAGTGATATCTGGGGTATTATCCCGGGACTTCTGCTGTATGGAAGTACTGACCTAGTCCCCGGATAATACTTTCTGCAAATGCTTGAAAAAGCGCCGCCCTCAGCAAATCGATGAAACAATAAAATTGATAGTCATTGCTGTTGTAAAAAAGATCCTCTAAAGGGGACCCACCAAAAGTCGAGCCGTCATCTCTCTGCTGAACGGAAGTTCTGACCTGAGCTCTCACGGTTTCGCATCTAACCCCTTACAGATATCAGCTGTGGTATACTCACCTGTAAGACTGAATATTGGGATCTGGATACGGGAGTATATTCAAGTAGTGGGACACACGGATAAGTTTTAGTTTCTAAGTCATTAATATCGTATCTCTGAACAGTTGAACTTTGTGTGAAAATTTAAGTGGACCAGTATACTGACAATCTAGGTAAATTGTTTAAAACTTAAAATGAAATGAAGCTTAACGGTGTTGGTGATTTGTCTCATAAGCTGATATGATCCTCTTACACAAACTCACAAAAATAATGTTTGTAAATATTTTCTTTACTGCATTTTAATTCTCTTATGTCAAAAATCCAAAAAGATTTTCAGCGTGTTTTAGCATAAAAAATCAAAAAGATTTTCGACAACTGGTATTGAAAAGTTGATCTTCAAAATTCCGAGTGCTAAACATGACGAACAAATGGTTTGGGAGAGTGTGTTGGTTTTTTTTTTTCTAAAACAAAAGTGATATATATCTCCAAGTGGTTCTTCAAATTGTAAAATCATTCTGTGATTGTATAATTTCTGCGAATGACTCATTAGATCTTTACATATTATCATCGGGAGATTTATTTTTGGGTAGAGGATGTGCAGGTTTCAAAGAGATAGAGATCCAGGTTCCGATACCTGAAGTCTTTGTGATTACAACAAGCCAGACTACGATCCCAGCATATCGAAAGGGGGAGTCTGAAGACATCCAAGTAAAGATTGTGCGTGAAGAGTCTGATGATGATGATGAGAAGAGAAGAGTAAGAGTTGAAGATGCTTTCACTGTTAAAGACTGAAGTCGTTGAAGACTCGACACTTAAGACTCGTCAACATCTGAGGGGGAGTCTGTTGGTGCAGTCATCTGTCGACTACGTCTAATGTCGAGTATCGTTCTCGTTGCAGATCCGGTCAGACGTGACATCACATGTGACATCATCTTGATGACATCACATGTGATGTCATCACATGTCATCATATAAAGGACCAATGGAAAGAGTTCAAGAAGAAAATATGTTCATGATAGTCAAATTGTCAGATTGCTTTTAAGAACAAGGTGGGAATCGCTTTTATGGAACATATGAATCTGGATCGCTTTATCGGTTTGTCTGGATCGCTTTTACGGCTAGTCCTAGGAGCGATCCACAACTAGTATATATAGGAACCTTGTCATTTTGTTTTGTAACAGTAGTTCAGAATTTGATACCGAGGTATTGCCGGTTTTCCTTGTGAATGTAAACAGTGTAAAATCAATATACAAGAGGATTAGAGTGTATTACAAGCTGTGTACGCATCCGTTTCTTTGTTTCCGCCTCTGAAACGGAGTTGAGCTCTTCCGAACGACTCGTTTAGGTCGAAATCCGATCCTACAGGGACACAGGGTCACCCTACCCTTGTCCATTAAATATGTTAGTGTGTCAAAATTACGTAGTCAGACGAGGTCTTCAAAAGTCTCCACAATCTCGGCTTATCATTAATGTCCTACCCAAATGTAATGCAATCCGCATAATCCAGAAACCAACTGTACTGGTGACTGAGGTGGAGGAAGAAAGAAAAGTAAAATGTCGACATGCGTGAAATCCTCCTCGAGCTTGTATATACGTTGACGTGGTAACTGCTCTGCTGCTCGGTAGTAAGGATGCGAGCATCACCTAGGAAAAGTGTGATAGCAGTAGGTGAGAGCGCAAAAGAATCTTGATGAGAGTATACTAGCAATAGACAGGGTGGAAGACGTGTTGTCAGCTTAAGTTCCAAAAACTCTGCGGCTTACATCCTCAAACTGTAGCTAACGTTACAGGTGTACTTGTCCCGTGTGTAGTCTCCACAAGGTGAGAGATGGTAAGGGTTTAAAATCAACATAACGTATTATAGGAATCATCGAAATGGCTCGTCCAACGATGTGGAGGTGAATGTAGTAAACGGTGCGGCCTGCGGGGTCGTAGAAGATGCTGCTGTAGCAAAAGGGATTGTTATGCGAGTGCTGACCTGGAGTACCTTCACGGGGTGCGGGCGTGTCTTGAAAGAAAGCGGTAGGCACGTTGGCGCCATGGACGTCGGTCTTCACAAGAGCAACATCAGCGGTTGAAAGTGCAGCAGTAAATGTCTTAACGAAAGGAGAATCACTAGGCGCAGGTACTGTGTTAGGTATAAGGGGTGCAATGTCTGGTAAGCCAAAATGAAACAGGGTCATGAGCAAGTAAGGGTGCAGGATCAGCAGGTACAACATCAGGCTGACCCCAAAAGGAACAGGAGCTGGCTCAGGAGCAGGCTCTGGGTTGTGTAAAGGTGTGGCGTCTCGAGCAAGTGATAGTTGCAGCAGTTATAACGGAGTTGTCACACCCCCAAAAATCCACACGCGGAGTATCACCGCTTGGGAGCGTGACTGACCAGGATCAAGCCATCAATCATATTGAACATAGCATAATATAAATAAGATAGTTCGTAAAACCCAATTCAATACAATTGATGTTCTAAACCAAACATAGTATCAATAGCGGAAGTGTAATAATGAAAATCCAAATTATGTATGTGTAAACCCAAAGTAATGCTAAGTTTGATTGTTTAAACGTTTTAACATGGCATCCACGATCCATGCTCCACAACGACCTGCTCCTTCCGTGTGCAAGCTCCATAAGTACCTAAGGTCCTGCAAGGCATCCAGCAGAGAGTCAACAACTAGTTGAGTGAGTTCACAATGTACAGTTCAGTAATTGTAATAGTATGAGTAGCATTATGTTTGTTCGTTTAGTCATGTATCGTATTAGTTTCCATCGCGGGCCCTCTCGGCATGTATGCGAAGATTTGGGGAAATACTCCCAAATATCCTAGACTATGTATATTTGTATCGCGGCCACCCTGGCATTACTTGTGAAGTTTTAGTATCTATAGTTCGCGGCCTTCCCAAGGCATGTGTGCGAATGACTAGTCATAATATCGCGGCCAACCCTTGGCGTGTATGCGAAGATCAGTTCAATCGGTATACTAGTCTAGCCGTATCTTATCATTTCTCTTCCTCACCCGGGGACCATATCATTGGGTACTATTAATTAAGTATGTACGAATAAGTTATCAAAATCCCATTCCCACCCAGGGAACCCCATGCCTTGGCTGTGTGAACTCACCTTGGTTTGCTCGGTGTGCTAAGTATGTGCTCACAGTTTATCAATCGAGTCCTAGAGTACGCACCTGTACATGATCAGTTTATATCCAAATTGTTCACGTATAGGTATAATCATAGAAGTACTAAACATGTATTCAATATCATACAAGTCATGCATACCACTAACAGCAGTTAATCAGTCCAGTTAACTTCCAACAAAGTTAAGTCAGGTTACTGTGCAAATTATTCAAGTCGGCGAACACAGGTTTGGCGAAACACTTTATTGACGAGACACTCTCTGTTTCGCCAACCACCCTTGGCGAAACACCCCCCTCTATTTCGTCAACACCCTTGGCGAAACACTCTACCTGTTTCGTCAAGAATTCTATTTCGTCAAGTTTCCTATTTTGTCAAGGCATCAGTTACGTCAACATTATGTCAGTTACAATTATCAACAGGAACCCTAATCGCCGTCAACAATCATGCAATCATACAATCATCATGAATCACAGATCATTATACACGGATCATAGAGAAATCATTCAACAATAATTATCAAATCAATACATAATCATCAGGGTTCTTAACATCTAGCATGTACCCTAGTTCTACGAATACCATAAATCGATTACTCAATCTCATCAGGCCGATGAGTTCTATTAACATGCTAGCATGCATTCAGATCATGCTAGTAACATACAAGCACGACAGTCCCGATCATTATCTAATCCGACATACAAAAACCGAAATCAATAATAGATTCTATAAAACCAATACATCAATCAACCATGAACACGACAAGATTTAACATTGTTTCTACTAAACTGGAACCAAAAATAGTTAACGATAGCAAGATCAATCATTCATATAAGGATTAAGCACTAACCATGGTGATCGGAAAAGCAACAAGATCGATTTGGGTTTCTGGGGACACACAATTGCCGTCAATAAGGAACAGGAAGCTCTAGGGTTTCTGTTTTGCTAAAGTGTGTCACAATGAGCGGTTCCGTATATAACTTACGCATATAATGGTCTTGGGCCCTTAATGGGCTTGACGAATCTGATAGGCCGGCGAAACAGGCTTTGCTTCGTCGAGATCAAGTTGGCGAAACAGGCTTTGTTTCGTCGAGTTGTTCTTGGCGAATCACAACTCTGTTTCGTCGAGTTGTTTGATGGTGAAACAGTCTAAGTGTTTTGTAATAATCTATGTTATATTTTACAACAACAGTAAATCACATACATGGACCATCATAACACGTTTTACCATATAGCACACAACATATCCAACAATCATAATACGTTTCAATATAACACCACGTCTATTGTTACAAGTCAAACAAGTCAACCGCTAAACAGTCAAAGTCAACGTGCATTTAATGCGAAAGTGAAAGTCAGAAACTCGAGTTGTCACATTATCCCCAACTTGAAAGAAATTTCGTCCCGAAATTTAGCATGCGGTTACTGAGGAAGCTAGGTAAGTTGTATCATTCACTGGTTTTCCTGGGGTGTCACATCATCCCCCTGTTGATTTGGAATTTCGTCCCGAAATTCTGCTGTAGTAGCTTCACCCTCAGTAGTGGTTGCATTGGTTCCGAATAACTGGGGATACTTGAGTTTCATTTGATCTTCACGCTCCCAGGTGAACTCTGGGCCGCGACAGGAGTTCCAACGAACGCGAACAAGAGGGATTCTCGTGTTCTTGAGGACCTTAACATCCTGGTTCGTGATTTCAACAGGTTCCTCGACGAACTGCAACCGCTCTTCGATAGTGAGCTCCTTCAAGGGAACTATGAGGGTCTCATCTGACAGGCACTTCTTCAGATTCGACACGTGAAAGACATTGTGAACTGCACCGAGTTCAGCTGGTAAGTTTAGCTTGTATGCCACTTTGCCAATCTTCTCAATGATCTCAAACGGTCCGACGTACCGCGGATTTAGTTTGCCTCGCTTGCGAAAGCGAACCACACCCTTCCAGGGTGAAACTTTAAGTAAAACCCGGTCCCCGACTTGAAATTCCAACGGTTTCCTACGCTTATCCGCGTAGCTTTTTTGACGGTCGCGAGCTGCCGCCATACGTTGCCGTATCTGCACAATCTTTTCCATGGCGTCCACTACAATCTCTGGACCCGTGATCTGACTATCCCCCACCTCTGCCCAACAGAGAGGTGACCTGCATTTACGCCCGTACAATGCCTCGAATGGAGCGGCTTGTATGCTGGTGTGATAACTGTTATTGTATGAGAACTCCACCAAAGGGAGATGCTTTTCCCAGCTGTTGCCGAAGTCGATAACGCATGCCCGAAGCATGTCTTCTAGGGTTTGAATCGTGCGCTCAGACTGTCCATCCGTCTGAGGATGATAAGCTGTGCTCATATCTAACCGAGAGCCAAAAGCCTTGTGCATTGCTTGCCATAACTCTGACGTGAATCGTGCATCGCGATCCGAAATGATGGAGGTAGGCACCCCGTGCCTCGAAACAACTTCTTTAAGATAAACGTCTGCGAGAGTGGAGAACTTATCCGTTTCCTTAATAGCCAGGAAGTGTGCAGACTTGGTGAGTCGATCCACGATCACCCATATAGTATCATTCCCACGCTGGGATCTGGGTAAGCCTGTAACAAAATCCATGGAAATTTCTTCCCATTTCCATTGCGGTATCTTGGGTTGCTGAAGTAAGCCCACTGGTTTCTGATACTCCACTTTGACTTTTGCACATGTCAAACACTTGCCAACGTAAGTCGCGATGTGGCCTCATGCCAGGCCACCAGCATGTTGTTTTGAGATCGTGGTACATTTTATCCGACCCTGGATGTACCGAGTAGCGAGACTTGTGTGCTTCGTCCATCACAAGCTCTCGTAAACCGCCATAAAGTGGGACCCAAATACGCCCCGTTACATAGTAGGCGCCGTCTTCTTTTGTTCCATTCGTTGCCTTGAGCCGCGTAAGGCTTCAGCCTTGACGTTTTCAGGTTTCAATGCTTCTATCTGAACAGTTCGTATCTGTGCAGGAAGACTGGACCGAATCGTGAGCTGCAAAGCTCGTACGCGTCTAGGTGTAGTGTCTTTCCGACTGAGGGCATCAGCCACAACATTGGCTTTGCCTGGGTGGTACTTGATGGCGCATTCGTAATCGTTCAGAAGTTCGACCCATCTTCGTTGACGCATGTTCAAATCCTTTTGCTTAAGGATATGCTCGAGACTCCTGTGATCGGTGTAAATTGTGCACTTGGTACCGTACAGGTAGTGTCGCCATATCTTAAGCACGAAAACAACAGCTCCCAGCTCTAAATCGTGCGTCGTATAGTTCCGTTCATGAACCTTGAGTTGACGAGAAGCGTAGGCTATAACTTTATCCCGCTGCATCAATACGCAACCAAGACCCTGTATCGATGTGTCACAATAAACCACAAAATCATCCGTGCCCTCTGGTAATGGGAGAATAGGTGCGCTGCAAAGCCTATCCTTTAAGTACTGAAAAGCGGTTTCCTGGGAATCTCCCCAACGGTAGGTGACACCTTTCTGCGTCAGTAGTGTAAGCGGCTGTGCGATCTTCGAGAAGTCTTTGATGAATCGTCTGTAATAACCCGCCAAACCCAAGAATTGGCGTATTTCCGTTGGTGTACGCGGTGCAGGCCAGTTCCTGATCGAATCTACCTTGGATGGATCGACATGAATCCCATCCCTGTTCACCACATGGCCTAAGAAGTGGACTTCACGAAGCCAGAAGTCACATTTAGAAAACTTGGCATACAATTGTTCCTTTCGGAGAAGTTCCAAAATCAATCGTAGGTGCTGCTCGTGCTCCTCTTGACTCTTGGAGTAAATCAGAATGTCGTCGATGAAGACAATCACAAACTTGTCTAAGTACGGCTTGCACACCCGGTTCATCAGATCCATAAATACGGTAGGCACGTTCGTTAACCCGAATGACATAACAAGAAACTCGTAGTGACCATAGCGAGTTCTGAATGTGGTTTTGGAGACGTCCTCATCCCGGACTCTCAGCTGATGATACCCTGACCTCAGGTCTATCTTGGAGTAGTAACTCGACCCTTGCAACTGGTCGAATAAGTCGTCTATACGCGGAAGAGGATAACGGTTCTTCACCGTCACCTTGTTGAGTTCCCGGTAATCAATGCACATCCTGAAGGTACCGTCCTTCTTTTTCACGAATAACACTAGAGCTCCCCAAGGCGTAGAGCTTGGACGAATGAAGCCCTTTTCCAAAAGCTCTTGCAGTTGCTTTGACAATTCTTCCAGTTCAGTTGGAGCCAAATGATACGGTGCGCGGGCTATTGGTGCTGCTCCAGGAGCTAACTCAATCTGGAATTCGACCTGGCGATGAGGCGGTAGCCCAGGTAAATCTTCAGGAAACACCTGAGGAAAGTCGCGTACTACTGGGATATCTTCCAATTTCTTTTCCTTCGCTGATGCATCAGTGACAAGTGCCAGAATGGCAGTGTGACCCTTGCGCAAACATTTCTGAGCCTTCAAGAAAGAGATGATGCCAACCACAGCACCACTCTTGTCGCCTTGAACTTCGAGAGGTTCTTGACTAGAACGAGGAATACGAATGATCTTTTCCTTGCATAAAATCTCCGCGTGATGTTGGGATAACCAATCCATACCGATGACGACGTCAAAACTACCCAAAACTATGGGTATAAGATCAATCGAGAAGGTCTGACCAGCTAAAACGATGCTACAACCCTTGACTACATGTGCGGCTTCTACACTTTTACCATTTGCTAACTCTACGACATGTTTGGTGTTTAGGGGTGTTGGTGTACGTTTTAACAATTGACTCATTTTCAAGGACATATAACTTGTATCAGCACCCGAATCAAATAAGACAGTAACATAAATATCGTCGAGAAGAAACTTACCCATAACCACATTGGGATCATTCATTGCGTCACCTCGACCCAGCACAAAAGCACGACCCCGAGCTTCGTTGCCATTGTTGTTGTTGTTTCCCCCGTTGTTGTTGTTCCCATTGCCCTGGTGATTATTGTTGTTGCGATTCTGGTTCTGGTTCAATTGAGGGCAATCATGTTTGAAATGACCTTCTGCCCCACACTGGAAACACCCCCGGTTTCCACGCTGTGGCTGCTGCTGTTGGTTCTGTGGAGCTGGTAGTTGTAGTTGCTGGTTCTGATTCGCAGGTCACGCACTCCTGCAGTCTTTAGCTTCATGCCCTAACTTGAGGCATCTCTGACAACGTTCCTTGCGACACCGTCCACTGTGGTGTCTGTTGCACTTATTACATAGTGGGTGAATTCCCCGATATCCACCCTGCCCCTGATTGCCTGAAGAGTGCTGACTGGGACTCTGATAACTGTCAGTCTTTCGTTGCTGAACCTGTGACTGAACTGAAGCTGATCCTTTGCTGGAATCCCCATCCCATTTTCTTTTGTTGTCACTGGGAGTAGCAGAAGTAGTAACAGCAGTAGTGGTAGCACTGATGCGTTTTGGCAGCTTGTTCTGTTCTACTGCCTGATCCGTAATACGATGAGCAAGGCGATGGATAGCCTGGATGTTGTCAAGATTAGCCGATGTCACATGGCTCTGAATCTCTGGCGCTAACCCCTTGAGATACAACTCAATGCGCTTGACTGGAGGGTCCACCATAGTTGGGCACAACACAGCCAACTCGTTAGACCTTTTAGTATAAGCTTCTATTTCTGACCCAGACATTTTCAAATGGTACAACTCATCTTCCAACTTGTGGATGTCTTCTCGAGTGCAGTATTCCCTTTTAATCAGTTCCTTGAAATCATTCCAAGGGGTGGCGTTAGCAGCTGCCAACCCTAAGATCTGCACTTGAGCGTTCCACCAAGTCAGCGCAATTCCTTCGAGAGTGCCGGTGGCATACTTCACCCTGCGAGCCTCCGGGCATTCGCACATTTCAAACACTGACTCTAGCTTCTCAAACCAATGGAGGAGTCCCACTGCCCCCTCGGTGCCACTGAAAGTACTTGGACGACAGTCCATGAAGTTCTTGAATGTGCAGACAGGCTGCTGCGCGTGTTAACCTATTGTGTACGAACAGTGCAAAGTTAAATACGAGAGTTGGTTTAAGGGTGTAGGATCTAAAGATCCTAGTGTGAGTTGTAACTACAGGATATACCTCCTGCTTGTGCAGCTGCAAGTGCCGCAGCAACTTGTTCTTGAATGAGAGCCGCCAACTGGGCTTGGGCCATGTTCACACGTCCAGACATGATCTTCATAGTAAAAGTAGAATAAGTGAGAATGGTTCGCGAGTAGTGCGATGACAGAAGAGAGTAAGCACGTAGGTGTTCTCAAGCAATAGTGAATAGTAGACAGTGTAATCTAAGCATACTACGAGCAAAGTTCTATGTAGTTCTAGCATGTAGGCAATAAACATAAACCTTATTACCTAGGATGTTGAGTCTTGCATGTGGAGCGAAGCGTCGTTGTGGATCGTTGAGAGCACTGTACTGGTTATAGTCTGGTTTTAATAAAACGTTTTTCCCATATTAAAACCAAGTTCTCTATAACCAATGGCTCTGATACCAATCTGTCACACCCCCAAAAATCCACACGCGGAGTATCACCGCTTGGGAGCGTGACTGACCAGGATCAAGCCATCAATCATATTGAACATAGCATAATATAAATAAGATAGTTCGTAAAACCCAATTCAATACAATTGATGTTCTAAACCAAACATAGTATCAATAGCGGAAGCGTAATAATGAAAATCCAAAGTATGTATGTGTAAACCCAAAGTAATGCTAAGTTTGATTGTTTAAACGTTTTAACATGGCATCCATGATCCATGGTCCACAACGACCTGCTCCTTCCGTGTGCAAGCTCCATAAGTACCTAAGGTCCTGCAAGGCATGCAGCAGAGAGTCAACAACTAGTTGAGCGAGTTCACAGTGTACAGTTCAGTAATTGTAATAGTATGAGTAGCATTATGTTCGTTCGTTTAGTCATGTATCGTATTAGTTTCCATCGCGGGCCCTCTCGGCATGTATGCGAAGATTTGGGGAAATACTCCCAAATATCCTAGACTATGTATATTTGTATCGCGGCCACCCTGGCATTACTTGCGAAGTTTTAGTATCTATAGTTCGCGGCCTTCCCAAGGCATGTGTGCGAATGACTAGTCATAATATCGCGGCCAACCCTTGGTGTGTATGCGAAGATCAGTTCAATCGGTATACTAGTCTAGCCGTATCTTATCATTTCTCTTCCTCAACCGAGGACCATATCATTAGGTACTATTAATTAAGTATGTACGAATAAATTATCAAAATCCCATTCCCACCCTGGGAACTCCATGCCTTGGCTGTGTGAACTCACCTTGGTTTGCTCGGTGTGCTAAGTATGTGCTCACAGTTTATCAATCGAGTCCTAGAGTACGCACGTGTACATGTATATCCAAATTGTTCACGTATAGGTATAATCACATAAGTACTAAACATGTATTCAATATCATACAAGTCATGCATACCACTAACAGCAGTTAATCAGTCCAGTTAACTTCCAACAAAGTTAAGTCAGGTTACTGTGCAAATTATTCAAGTCGGCGAAACACAGGTTTGGCGAAACACTTTATTGACGAGACACTCTCTGTTTTGCCAACCACCCTTGGCGAAACACCCCCCTCTATTTCGTCAACACCCTTGGCGAAACACTCTACCTGTTTCGTCAAGAATTCTATTTCGTCAAGTTTCCTATTTCGTCAAGGCATCAGTTACGTCAACATTATGTCAATTACAATTATCAACAGGAACCCTAATCGCCGTCAACAATCATGCAATCATACAATCATCATGAATCACAGATCATTATACATGGATCATAGAGAAATCATTCAACAATAATTATCAAATCAATACATAATCATCAGGGTTCTTAACATCTAGCATGTACCCTAGTTCTACGAATACCATAAATCGATTACTCAATCTCATCAGGCCGATGAGTTCTATTAACATGCTAGCATGCATTTAGATCATGCTAGTAACATACAAGCACGACAGTCCCGATCATTATCTAATCCGACATACAAAAACCGAAATCAATAATAGATTCTATAAAACCAATACATCAATCAACCATGAACACGACAAGATTTAACATTGTTTCTACTAAACTGGAACCAAAAATAGTTAACGATAGCAAGATCAATCATTCATATAAGGATTAAGCACTAACCACGGTGATCGGAAAAGCAACAAGATCGATTTGGGTTTCTGGGGACACACAATTGTCGTCAATAAGGAACAGGAAGCTCTAGGGTTTCTGTTTTGCTAAAGTGTGTCACAATGAGCGGTTCCGTATATAACTTACGCATATAATGGTCTTGGGCCCTTAATGGGTGTCACATCATCCCCCCGTTGATTTGGAATTTCGTCCCGAAATTCTGCTGTAGTAGCTTCACCCTCAGTAGTGGTTGCATTGGTTCCGAATAACTGGGGATACTTGAGTTTCATTTGATCTTCACGCTCCCAGGTGAACTCTGGGCCGCGACAGGAGTTCCAACGAACGCGAACAAGAGGGATTCTCGTGTTCTTGAGGACCTTAACATCCTGGTCCCTGATTTCAACAGGTCTGGCAGCGCGGACGGTTAGAAGCATGTCAGGGTCGCTCTCAGTGCCTGTCGTAAATATCTTCAGCGCAGGTATATTCTCGTCATCTGTGGCGGTGGCCGTAGGGTCATCATCATCTGACTACTCGTTCCCTAAGGAAAGTGTCGTGTGTGCCGGTACATAATAGTCACAACATGCATATAATTTTTAACACTTTGTATATTGCAAACAAAGACAATTCTATTGTAATCATGTATCCACATATTCGTCCTAGTCTTTCAGACAATCTCCCAGTCTCTCAGACTAACACATCTCGTCTCTCAGACTAAACCTCCCCAGTCTCTAAGACTAATTCCCTGGTCTCTATGACTAACCTCCCAGTCACTAAGACTGAATCCCTGGTCTCCATGACCAACCTCCCAGTCACTAAGACTGAATCCCTGGTCTCCATGACCAACCTCCCAGTCACTAAGACTGAATCCCTGGTCTCCATGACCAACCTCCCAGTCACTAGGACTGAATCCCTGGTCTCTATGACCAACTCCGTGGTCTCCAAGACTAAATTTCCCCCAGTCTATATAGCTAATCCTCCCTCAGCCTCTAAGACTGATCCTCCCTCAGCCTCTAAGACTGATCCTCCCTCAGCCTCTAGGACTGATCCCCCCTCAATCTCTAAGACTGAATTATAAATATGAATTTTGAAATGTGTATTAAGCCTTTTGTTTGTAAAAATGTTTTGTACCCTGGATCTGGACGTTTTTTTATGCAATGAAAACATGTCGTAAAACGTTTTCGTGAGAGCCCTAATGATCGTAGTCTAGACTCGAGAAAGAATCCTAGTTCGTTACGATCGAAGCTCTGATACCAAGCTGTCACACCCTGACTTTTGCGGAAGTGTGATTATGGTGTGACCTACTTGTTATCATTGCATTCAACCATATCAAACAACTATATGATAAAATAGAGATTTGTCATCCATAAAATGAGTTTAAAACATAACAACATTGTCTAAAACGTTTACTTCATATTTAAGTTTTACAAACCATATGAATTGTGTAAAATTTCGCTAAGGACTCGTCAAAAGATATTAGTTGTAACCGAAGTTTGGAAGACGTGTCTCGTCCAGGATTAAGACACGCTGGCCAAACCCAAAGACCATGGATGACATCTTTATACTTAACATGACTTGAAACTCCAACGCCCGCCAGATCCATACTTAATTTCCTGAAATACATGTAGTTTGAAAAACATCAACAAAAGTTGAGCGAGTTCATGTGTATGTGAGTCTGTATAAATCGTTAAAACGTGCCTGTATAAATGTATGTTATTGGTATGTAGCAAATAAGGAAAAAGAGATCGATTAATGTGTAGCTGATACATTAATAAGTGACATGGCCTAGGAAGCACTTAAACCTGTAACGCGTATTTCATACCGGTCCTTCCGGCGGAACGACATAGTCACCACATGCAGCCACACGCTGGCCCATGTGTGGGGCTCGCAACACCCGATAGATCTATCACTCATGCCTCTCGGTCCTTATACAAGGATTAATGGTCTTACGATAATAGCCTATCCATTCACGTGATCTAGCAGTAAATTCCTTAGTTAATCATACCATGTATAAAAGTGTCTGTAATAATTGTAACATGTATTTCACCCCCGAAGTTATAAAACTGAAAATAGTAAAGAGAAAAGGGGGACATGAATTCACTGTATTGCGTCTTCAGTATGCGTAACCCAAGTCTCCTCAGTCAACACGACCACCTACAGTGTACTAACGTCTATTAGACGAACGGTCCGTGCCTTTGTTTAGTATTTGTGTTTTTGGGTTACATACCTGGCTTTATTCCAAGTTATAATAATTATTTTTAGTTTTGGAATAATTGTTTTTGCAGTGTCTCTGTATTAATACTCCTCAAGTATTCGTATTTCCTTCCCAAGGATGGGGTATTCCTTATATGTATTTTGTATCTGTATTTGTATATCTTGCGAAGTAATGGCGTCGTATTTCGGTGTATTGTTTCAAATAAAATATATTAATATATTCCCAAAACCATATATTTCAAGTCTCACTTAAATATATATAAACAAACCTTATTTGTTTAATCATGTATTGTCCAGAAAATATATATTTTCTCAAAGACTATATATTTTCTACATATAATAGGAAAATATATTTTTATCTCTCAAAAGTAATACATTTTCTCGTTGTCAAAAATATGTTACACTTAGTAATATTTACGAAATCATATTTTCACTTCTCTTATGTCCAAAATAATATTTTCCAAAAATATCGCGTAATGGTATATTCCGAAATATATATTTTTAAGTCCCACTTAGTAAATATATTTTACTCACTTGTCTAAAATATTTTAATTCCAAAATATATATTTTTCCCAAAAATATTATATTTTACCTCGTACATTTTCCCAAAATAATACTTTATCAAAATATACGTATGGGAGTATCTTCCGGAACATACATGAGTTACGTTTTAGCGTGTCGTAAAGCAACGATACTTGTGTAACTTAAATATTTATTTTGTGAGAGCGTTGGTATTATTTTGGAAGTCGTATCTTCATGATATTTCATGTAATATTATTTTTAACCCTAAAAATAATATATACCTAGTTCACAAAATAAACACAAAATCACACAAGCGACTTATTATAAAATATATATTCTAAATATATATTTAACAGGTTTATTTACGAAAATCCACCTTCGGTACTTGGTTGTTTTTGTAATAAAAGTCACGGCGAAGTTTTTATTTGAAAAACAAGTTAAAAATATATATGTAAACACTTACTAGGAAAAATATTTTCTGAGTGTTATATTTCTGGAAAAATTTCGCCAGAGTTTCCTCTGTAAATGGAGGTGTCCATGCTTTTAGCATATCGTTTTCTTTTTGTAAAATCAATCAACCAATTTACCAATCAACAATATACAATATTTATTCATCAAACTAGACAAAATATGAATAAAGCATAAACTCATGAACTTGAAGGTGTTGTATAAATATGTAGTAAATTACCAACACATTTAGTAGGTTTTGTTATTTCTAAAAACAAGTTTAGGTTCTTGTAAACTTCATTTTTAAAAAATTTGAAGTTTAACAACTTCTAGTCAAGGTTTACAGAAACGCTTCTTTGTTAAATTTCTTGTTACACAAGTGTTCATACGCTTGTTTATTTACCAAGTTTGCTTCTAGTTCATAAAATATCCGGGTTTTAACAAAACTAGTATTTTCCGCTTGGTTCTTCCGAAAAACCACTTGTAGATCTTTAGATCCACAAGTTTACAACTTCATTTTACAAGAAAAATTATGTTTATTCAAGCTTCAAGTTCATGGTGGATGGTTTCATCATCTTTTACATTTCTAGCACTAACATACTACTAGTTCATGTTCTTGAACATGATCTAGTAGGTCTAGATGATGATCCATCCCACTTTTAATAACAAACAACATCAATTAACCACAACTATACAAGATTTACAAGATTTACACACATAACTTCTCTTTATCCAACTTATTCATCTTATGTTCAAGACTTTAAGTTATGTTCTTTAGTGTTCTTAATTTTTAACCATTAAATCTCCTATTAACCACCATAAACAAGATCAAGATGATGATTAGAGACACTTACTACTAGCTCAAGGCTAGGGAAGAAACAAGATGTAAATGTGGTGGATAAAAGAAAATGAGAGCGGTTCTTGCACTTTCGAAAGCACCGGGCTTGTTTGTATGTCACCTTGCACCTTTGAGTATGTAAGAAATAGTTGAACAAAGGTTGGAAGTGGGTGGATGATGGTGGTAGGGTGGCGGCCGAATGGTGGCTATGGAGGAGAGAGTTTGAGTTGGTTGGAGTGTGTTTATGAAAGAGAATGATTAACCAAGGAACTTATTTATAAACCACATATTACTATTATCCTTCATGCATTATGTTAGCTAAATATCCAACACAAGTAATAAAATAATCAAGAAAAGGGTGGTGTGGGTCACCATAAGGTGACCGTCATTTTGAGGGGGGGGGGGTATGGTTGGGTTGTGATGATATGGTTACTAATTAGTTGAAATCAAATGGTATTTAGTTGGGGTATTTGTGTGTGTTATTTAATATAAAGGGTGTTAGGGTGTTCGGGGACCCTAACTAGCTCGGGTAAGTAAAAACAATGTCTTTGGCAATATTTTATGTTCCGGGTAAAGTCCGGTTGTTCGGTTGGATATTGATCCGTTAAAGTGTTAAGTGAAGCTATAAAGTGTTATTTATATTATTTTTAGTGACACAATAAATTTCCAACACTTTGGAAAGTGTCTAGGACTATTTTACCAAGTTTTTACACTTTACTAGTTATGTTAAATGCTGAATTTTTGTATAAAGTGCAAAATTTTGTAATTAAAGTATGTTTTAGGCACTTCCGGTCACTATAACTATCACCTAGTGACGCAGTTTTATAATCCTCACCTCCCTACTAGTGTAGTAATCTATTCCCGGCTCATACTGGCCTTAGAGACAATGTCTATCTAGTGCTGGCAATGTCAGCATGTTTACTGGGTTATCCGCTCACTGTGCTAACTGTGCTAACTGTGCTTTTGTGCATCAAGTTTGTCACTATTGTTTTGTGTGTAATAAATGAAGTGACAGTAATAAAGTATGATGCATGAATATGTATGTATCAGAAAACAGGAAGCAGTTTATTCGTAATTGTAATCAAGCACAGTAATTAAGCACTAATTAAATATTAATTAATCTGTACGGATACCTGGTTTTGTGAGGTTTGTCACAAAAAATCCATTTGAACCAAAATATCTTCTAAAAATCCCATCTCAATGAGTCGTAGGCTTTCTTAATATCAACTTTGAGGAAAAAGCCTTTAAGTTTTGACTTCTTCAACCACGCAATAGTCTCGTTCAAAATTAAAGGGCCATCTAAAATGTTTCGCTCACTAATGAAAGCGGTTTGCTCCTCCGAAACAAGGCGAGGCATCATATTTTTTAACCTCAACTCCAAAACCTTAGAAAGTACCTTGTTTAAGACTCCCACCAACTAATCGGGCGGTAATCCGCTAGAGTAGCCTGATCACGCCCCTTGGGTATCAATGCAATGAAAGCCGAGAAACACCCTTCACAAATTGCCCCATTCTCATAGAACTCCTCGAACAACTTCAAAAAATCATATTTCAACACAGTCCAAAACTTTGAGATGAAATTAAAATTCAAACCGTCGGGTCCCGGTGTCTTTCCGCCATCACACTCGAAAACAGCACTTGTAATTTCTTCCAAAGTAAAAGGAGCATCCAAAGAGTGAGCCTCGTCCGATGAAAGGCGGTTAATGTCCGGACAAATAAAGCCCGACTTCGGACCTGCATCAAAGTTAAATTTGTTAGAAAAAAAGTTCAACTTTCCTTTAGAATGTTTGTAAATTATTAAAATACCCTCTCATAAAACATTACTCTCCATTCTGAAGGGCTAGATTCGTCATTTTTCTTTTCTAACTTTCCAATTCCATTATAACTTCACAAACCAAATAAGTTATAAATTTACAAAGGAATTAATTCTAGTTCAGTCAAATGTCAATTCCAATTCCGTAAAAATAATTCCACGAACCAAACTACCCTAAGGATAAGTAAAGAGTATTAGGTTTATACTTTGTGGGTTAAATTTGGTGAATTTCTAAAACCATTGTTATTATAGTATATTTGTTTTTCATTGTTGTTTCAAACTAGCAAATTAAACCATTTTCATGTTAAATAAAGGCTTCCACTATTCTCACATTCTTAAATTTTATTTTCACATCTTTTTTCACTCTATCTCTCTCTATATATATCTACGTATGTATAAAGAGAGATAGAGGAGAAGGGTGTGTGAATGAATATTAACTCCCTAAATAAATCATACAGATTTTTATAATGGCGTAAAGAAGTTGATCATGTCATTAGAGTTGGCTTACTATTTCATATCAACATTATAAAAATGTTTGAAATGTTATAACCTTACGTCGTCAATGAAAACATATTATTCTTCTCAATACGTATTACCTCTTTTAAAGGGCTAATATATAGTTAAAAGTACCATGAGGTGATTGAAGAATATTACACAAACGGTTTTAGGGGTGTGTGAGTTCGTTACAGGGGTATTATTTCTAGTGTTGATTGCGTTACATCATTAGTCATCAAAATTTGAGAAGCACATAAACTCCCAATGGCTAGAGCATGACACGAGTCATGGATCGAACACTGCTACTACAAATTTCGATATCTGTTGAAACACTGGTTAACACAAGGACAATCAGTGGGGTTGTTTCGTCTAATGGGTTCAACCTCTTCTTCTACTCGTATTGATGGCTCGAGATCTGCAAAACAGTAAACACCGTTAGTCTCGTTAAGAGGGGGGAAGGGGGTTTTCCCTCTTAACCAGGCTCCGGCGTGAGAATAAGTACTGTTCTGAGAGGGAATAAACAGTGTGTGTATAGAGTGAGTAAGGAGAGTAAAGATCCTGAACCTGAATGATGAAGGGTCCTATTTATAGCCGGAGGGTGAAGAAGGAAGGAGCAGCTGTGCCAGCTGTGAGCGCGTGCCAGCTGTCCGACCAAGGGGAATATCCTCTTGGTCTGCTCTGTCATGGCAGGTGTAGTGGTACACGTGACGTTCTTGCATTCGCCTGCGCTGGATACCTCGTACCGGTATTGTCAGTGCTGCTCCCTGAATTGTCGCAGGCCTATGTGGCATTCTGCTAGTGGTGACACGTGTTGTCCTTTATGTCGGATAGAGCATCTTTGGTGCCAACTGTGAATCATCCAGAAGTTTCTAGAAGCTTCTGGAGTGTTTCGTTGACGTGGATGCCCTGTGTGCACAAAAGTGGTGTGGTCCCTGCCATGTAGGCAGGGAATTGGGACCATACCTCTTCAAGTCCCCCCAGTCCAGTGTGCCTTCTAGTTGAGTTGATCGTCTAGGAGGGATTCTGGACTTATGAGAGTTGTGGTTTCTGTGCATCGCGTAGAGTTTGGTACGTATAAAGTGAACCAAAATGGGAGCGTTGCATGTAGATTTTGTCTTTTGTATCGGGTGGGCCAAATGGACGCATCGCGCATGGGTTTTGGCCCTTTGAAAAAAGTGAGCCACATGGACGCATGGCGCATGGGTTTTGGCCCTTTGAAAAAAGTGAGCCAAATGGACGCATGGCGCATGGGTTTTGGCCCTTTGAAAAAGGTGAGTGATGTGTGTAAAATGCAACATATAAATCACATCAATTAAGGCATAAAACTAACCCTTTTTAAGTACTAATGTTGGAAAAAGAGTGTTTTTGTCTTCCTTTTGTATTTTCAGGATGAAATGAGCTCAAATTCACAAAAGAAGCAAAAATACAACTAATTCTAACATAAATACAAGAAAAGGAATAAAAGTAGACTGCCCGGACCCTCAACGGCATCCTCCAAAGCAAAGAAGAGAAAACAGAAGCTTGAACACGCCCCCTGCTCAGCCAGCACGAGGCCGTGCCCAAGAAGCAGCATAAAAGACAAACTTGTAGAAGCTTCCATTGCCCACCACGGGGCCGTGTCCAGTGAGCACGGGGGCGTGGTGAAAGTACAGCAGGCGCATTAATTGTAATTGCGAATTACAATTAATGAGGAGAGAGATTGTCAGACGGGCACGGGGGCGTGTCCAGCGGACACGGGGCCGTGCCCAGCCTTCTGTTCAGCCTATAAATAGGGGTGCTTGGTTTCATTCCATCTCATCCCTTGGCACACCACCTCTCTCACACTTCATCCACCACCCACCACCACCATAACACCATCATCCACCACCATCATCCAATGTCCATCGTAGAGTGTGTGAGTCGTCTCGGGATCCAAGATTGATCGTAAGAGTTCTTGACAATCAAGGCCATGTTTGCCTAAGTCTCTTACATCACTTGGTGAAGACAAGTGTTTAGTATAATACTTTTTATTTTTAATCTTTTGCACTTTTTATTTGGTTTTGTATTAATGACTTTAATAACTAGTTGCTTATGTTGAAGGTGATCTTTCCTTATCGTTTCTCCGTAGTGTCTTGGCATTATTTTACTGTCTATATAAAATAAAAGATTTTCACCATTCATATCTCCACCGTCTATATGGAGGTATGTTGGCTACCTGGTCGGGGGTTAAGGGAACGGTTTAGTAAGGGTCTTGTCCTTGTTCAGCGTTTAGAGGTCCTGCTTGGGACCTGGGTCAAATTTAGTAGGATCTCCTTCAATACCCATAGGTATTGGATGGCAGGGATCCAAACTCTTTGACCCCCTCATAAGTTAACTACTATTAATACTATAACCCGGCTATTTAGGACTGTATCCCTGCTGACTCAGACTACTTAGCCGAGGGTAACGTCACCGCCAAAAGCGGGGCCTACCATAATTTGCATTAATAACTTAATTCATTATCTTCCAATAATCCGACCCTTTAGGATTGTATCCTTGCTGACTCAAACTACTGGGTTGAGGGTAACGTCGCCTTCAAAAGAGGGGCCTACTACAATAACTAAGGTAATCTCTTAAACAAGTGCAAAAGTGCGAAAATAATCAAAGGTTATACTAATACACGAGTCGGATCCAAGTGATTCATCTTGTCTATCTGTTTTTATTTTATTTTTATTTTTCAGCATTTAGTTAGTTTTTATTTTCTTAGTTTAAAAATATTTTTTCTCACTTTTTGATTTGATTAGACGTTGAGGATAAACCGGTATTAAAAGCTCTTGTGTCCTTGGACGACCTCGGTATCTTACCAACACTATACTACGCCCACGATGGGTGCACTTGCCCATATGTGTGTTTAGTGTTAGTAAATATCGTGTTTTATAAATTTAAAACTTGGCTAAAAGTGAAAAAAGGGCTTAATTATACATTAAAAATATATTACACTACACACGCATCAAGTTTTTGGCGTCGTTGCCGGGGACACAAGGATTTTAAGAAAGTTAGGAATCAACGGCCTAATCATATTTTTATTTTTCTTTTTAATTATTAGGATTTTTCTTAATTTTTCAGCTTCTGCAGAGCTCAGCACGGGCCGTGCCTGGTCGGACACGGGCCGTGCCCAGCATCGTTACTGGCCGTGTCGGTGCAGAAGGCTGACCACGGGGCCGTGTCGGTGCAACACGGGGCCGTGTCCAACTTCCAGTAACTGGGATCTGGAAAACAGTAACTGTAACTCCGACCACGGGCCGTGTTCGTTGAACACGGGGCCGTGGTGAACCTTCTGACCAGCATTCTTTTTTATTTTTATTGCAGGACTTGGAACCCGACGCCAATCTTACATAGTGTATGAGCTCCAGTTCTAATAAGGACATAAAAGAACCTCTAGAAGAACCCGAACGCTTTCTCAGAAAAAGATTAAAAGCTAAAAATCAAGAGAAGGTTTCGGGTGATCCACCTCCAATGGCGGACCAACGTACCCTCATGGATTATCTACGACCTACCGTAGGTAACCTAGGCGCCGCTATCAAGGCTCCAAATGTCGAAGCTAATAACTTCGAATTTCGGCCGCATTTGATACAAATGCTCCAAAACTCCGCAACCTTCCACGGGCTTGCGGACGAGGATCCCCATCTACATATCACCAATTTCTTAGAAATATGTGATACCTTTCGGGCGCCCATAAGGTCGATGAAAGCACTTCTTTACAAGCCCAAATCGAGGCCCTTTCTTCAAAGATAAAAAAATTGGAAATGACAAAAACAGTCTCGGTTATGGCTTGTGAAGGGTGTGGTGGGTCACATGAAAATTGGAGTTGTATGAAAGAAACGGACGATCAACCAGAAATGGTAAACTACATTGATAATAGACCTAGGCCGTCAGGTCCCCCAACGGGAACTTACAACCAAGGATGGCGAAACCACCCAAACCTTGGTTGGAGGGAACCCGGCAATAGTAGTAACCAACAAACCCAACGAACAAACTTTCAACAATCAAGAAATGAGTCACAAAAACAACAAAGTGGACGAGAAAGGCTCGAAGATACTATATCTCGCCTCATCTCCGACACTGAAAAGAAAAACTCGGAAAGATTTCTACAATTAGAATCAAATTTTAGAAATCAACAAGCTAGCATTCAAAACATAGAAAAGCAATTAAATCAAATAGCTCAAAATTTTGCCGAGAGACCGCAAGGCGCATTACCTAGCAATACCGAAACAAACCCAAAAGCGCAAGTTTACCTCATCACGCTACGAAACCGCACCGTGGGACCTGCAGAAGCGCCACCGCCAACAGAAGAAACAGTACCCACACCTCTGCAGGAGAAGGACTCCCCTCCGTCACCAGAGCCTACCAAGGCTCATTGAGTTCCATACCCCGGTAGGTTAATTCGTCAAAAGACCAATGAGCAATTCGCAAAGTTCGAAAGTCTGTTAAAACAATTGCATGTCAATATTCCTTTTATCGAGGTCCTAACCCAAATGCCCAAATACTCTAAATTCATGAGGGACTTCCTTACGCATAAAAAGAAAATTGAAAATTTGCAATTAGTCAATTTAGGCGAAGAATGCTCTGCACTCGTATTCAATAAACTTCCCCAAAAGAAAATCGATCCCGGAAGCTTCACGATTCCCTGTTCAATAGGGGAATCCCCCGTTCGTAATGCTCTAGACGACCTTGGGGCTAGCATTAACCTCATGCCCTCATCTATGTTTAAAAGACTCGGCTTGGGAACCACGAGTCCCACAAAAATGAGCATACAACTCGCTGATCGCTCCGTCAAATTTCCACAGGGTGTCATCGAAAACGTTTTGGTAAAGGTAAGCAGATTCGTCTATCCAGCCGACTTTGTCATACTAGATATGGAAGAAGACACCGAGGTTCCCCTCATACTAGGAAGACCCTTTCTTGCCACCGCCCAAGCGGTGGTAGATATGAATAACGGAACACTCACTTTGAGGTATGGGGATGATGAAGTAAAATTCGGAGTCGGGAAAAGAATAGAGGACGACGACCCGGTCAACTACATGAAGGTTATTGATTCGAGCTTGGATGCTGCTCACCGACGGTGTAACATGGGACGCCAAGCATCCCACTCAGAAAACATATAACCTCGCATTGGGTCTAGCCAAGGACCCTTATAAACGTGGCGCACCACGGAGGCATTCTGCGGAACTATCCTTAGTCTAGTTTAATCTTTTAGTTTTAATTTGCAGGAATAAAACACACTTATGGTGGTAATGGATGAAAAAGGGAACGAGAAAAATGGCCCCATGCACAAAGAACAGAGCAACCCGACACAAATCTCCATCACAGAAGGCTCAACACGGGCCGTGCCCAACCAACACGGCCCCGTGCTGAGCCACCTGCAGAAAAACGCCCAGTTCAGGTAACTGGACACGGGTCGTGTTCAACAGATACGCCCCCGTGTCCAGGCGTCTGTCTCATTTCTTTAATTTCTGTTACTGGCACCTGACCACGGGGCCGTGCCCGGTCACCACGGGGCCGTGTCCAGACTGCCAGTAACATAAATCTTTGCTTTTTAACACTACACCACACATCCAATCAACCTAAAAATTTATTTTTGGGACACATTGAGGACAATGTGTAATTTAAGTGTGGGTGGGAAGCTAACACTTTGAAATTTTGCAAGTCCTAACAACAAGCCTTACACAAAACTCTATTGGAACCGCTAAACACCCCAATTTTTTTCAAAAATCCTTTTCATTTTTACTTGTCTAAAGTTTAAGTTAGGAATTACAAGTTTAATAAGGTTATATTTTTATGAAATTTACAACCGAAAGCGTCGTGATAACAAGAACCAACATAAGAAAATTATGAAACGGCATAACAAGTCTAGTTAAAATTTAATTATATATACTTAATCACATTAAAACCCATTCCCACAAAAGTGAGTTTTGAGCCTTTATTGAGCATACAAATTTATATCTTTAGACTAAATGCTCATTTTTCGTTTCTTGTGTGAATAGCCGCTTGGTTCTTACAACTCTAGAACTTGCCACGACGATACATTCCCGGTCCTTACCAACTTAAACCCAAGTAAGTAAGTGATGGAGGCATTAGGACTAACCATTTTTCTTTCTACACCATTATTTTTCAATTTTTTTTACCACCTACCCAAAATCCCCCTAGTTAACCCCTTTGAGCCTAAAACCTTTCATTTCATTACCCTAAAACCCTTTTTACCCACCAAAAACCTTTTTATTTTTCACCCCTTATTTTAGTAACAAAGCTCAGTTTCTCGCAAGCTCGTTCTTTGATTTGACTAAAAATATATATATATATATATATATATATATATATATATATATATATATATATATATATGATGAAGTTAAAAACAAACAAAGCTATACAAACAAAAGCTTGTTTGGAGAAATACTTCAAAATAAAAAGTCACTAAAAAAATTTACGAAAACCGACGCTTTTTACGCTTTTCGTCCTTTTTACTAACCACTAACCCAACCACCCACCTTTAACCCAAGCCTAACCCTTCACCCAAAAAGTCCTCTTGATAATTACAAAGGTAAAAAGTTAAAAAGGAGGAGGATTGATTGCTTGGCAAGCCTATGGTAGGCTTGAGTTCCATGCCGCTCTCGAGTGATTCACTAAAAATACACCTACGACCGAGTGTTGAGTGATTTATCCCGTGAGGTATGTGAACTTGTATATAAATGGAATTTTAAAAAGGCATGTTATGCCCAAATAAGTAATTTATCCTATGAGACGTTCTTAATAAATCATAACGAATAGGATTGTGAATAAATAAAAATAAAACCTAAAAAGATCTTTGGATTCACGACACTCTATGACAAGCCAAAAACTTTCTCTTCTACCTATTCCATTTGGGAGTGTAAGCCACATTTTAAAGAGTTTTGCTTGAGGACAAGCAAAAGTTCAAGTGTGGGGGTATTTGATGTGTGTAAAATGCAACATATAAATCACATCAATTAAGGCATAAAACTAACCCTTTTTAAGTACTAATGTTGGAAAAAGAGTGTTTTTGTCTTCCTTTTGTATTTTCAGGATGAAATGAGCTCAAATTCACAAAAGAAGCAAAAAGACAACTAATTCTAGCATAAATACAAGAAAAGGAATAAAAGTAGACTGCCCGGACCCTCAACGGCATCCTCCAAAGCAAAGAAGAGAAAACAGAAGCCTGAACACGCCCCGTGCTCAGCCAGCACGGGGCCGTGCCCAAGAAGCAGCATAAACTACAAACTTGTAGAAGCTTCCATTGCCCACCACGGGGCCGTGTCCAGTGAGCACGGGGGCGTGGTGAAAGTACAGCAGGCGCATTAATTGTAATTGCGAATTACAATTAATGAGGAGAGAGATTGTCAGACAGGCACGGGGGCGTGTCCAGCGGACACGGGGCCGTGCCCAGCCTTCTGTTCAGCCTATAAATAGGGGTGCTTGGTTTCATTCCATCTCATCCCTTGGCACACCACCTCTCTCACACTTCATCCACCACCCACCACCACCATAACACCATCATCCACCACCATCATCCATTGTCCATCGTAGAGTGTGTGAGTCGTCTCGGGATCCAAGATTGATCGTAAGAGTTCTTGACAATCAAGGCCATGTTTGCCTAAGTCTCTTACATCACTTGGTGAAGACAAGTGTTTAGTATAATACTTTTTATTTTTAATCTTTTGCACTTTTTATTTGGTTTTGTATTAATGACTTTAATAACTAGTTGCTTATGTTGAAGGTGATCTTTCCTTATCGTTTGTCCGTGGTGTCTTGGCATTATTTTAATGTCTATATAAAATAAAAGATTTTCACCATTCATATCTCCACGGTCTATATGGAGGTATGTTGGCTACCTGGTCGGGGGTTAAGGGAACGGTTTGGTAAGGGTCTTGCCCTTGTTCAGCGTTTAGAGGTCCTGCTTGGGACCTGGGTCAAATTTAGTAGGATCTCCTTCAATACCCATAGGTATTGGATGGCGGGGATCCAAACTCTTTGACCCCCTCATAATTTAACTACTATTAATACTATAACCCGACTATTTAGCACTGTATCCCTGCTGACTCAGACTACTTAGCCGAGGGTAACGTCACCGCCAAAAGCGGGGCCTACCATAATTTGCATTAATAACTTAATTCATTATCTTCCAATAATCTGACCCTTTAGGATTGTATCCTTGCTGACTCAAACTACTGGGTTGAGGGTAACGTCGCCTTCAAAAGAGGGGCCTACTACAATAACTAAGATAATCTCTTAAACAAGTGCAAAAGTGCGAAAATAATCAAAGGTTATACTAATACACGAGTCGGATCCAAGTGATTCATCTTGTCTATCTGTTTTTATTTTATTTTTATTTTTCAGCATTTAGTTAGTTTTTATTTTCTTAGTTTAAAAATATTTTTTCTCACTTTTTGATTTGATTAGACGTTGAGGATAAACCGGTATTAAAAGCTCTTGTGTCCTTGGACGACCTCGGTATCTTACCAACACTATACTACGCCCACGATGGGTGCACTTGCGCATATGTGTGTTTAGTGTTAGTAAATATCGTGTTTTATAAATTTAAAACTTGGCTAAAAGTGTAAAAATGGCTTAATTATACATTAAAAATATATTACACTACACACGCATCAGTGAGCCAAATGGACGCATGGCGCATGGGTTTTGGCCCTTTGAAAAAAGTGAGCCAAATGGACGCATGGCGCATGGGTTTTGGCCCTTTGAAAAAGGTGAGCCAAATGGACGCATGGCGCATGGGTTTTGGCCATTTGAAAAAAAGTGAGCCAAATGGACGCATGGCGCATGGGTTTTGGCCATTTGAAAAAGGTGAGCCAAATGGACGCATGGCGCATGGGTTTTGGCCCTTTGAAAAAAGGTGAGCCAAATGGACGCATGGCGCATGGGTTTTGGCCCTTTGAAAAAGGTGAGCCAAATGGACGCATGGCGCATGGGTTTTGGCCCTTTGAAAAAAGGTGAGCCAAATGGACGCATGGCGCATGGGTTTTGGCCCTTTGAAAAAGGTGAGCCAAATGGACGCATGGTGCATGGGTTTTGGCCCTTTGATGTTTCCTTCTGGTGGAAGTATGGTGGTTATGGGGAAGTGTTTGGTGTGACCGTCTGACATCCCTGTCTTATCGGAGGTGAACAGTTGCTTTTTCAGTGACTTTCTGTCACGTCAGCCGACCCTGTCGCCCATGCTTCCCGAAAAAAGAGACGACGTCTTCTCTCTCTTCTGACGTGTCAGTCATCTATTGGGTGCTTTTTCGGTGCTCTGCCGTTCCACTACCCATCGCATTAAATGCGATGGGTATAAATAGGAGGCGGTTACCCTTTCTCCTTTACATTTTCAAATCTCAAGTGTGATTTCCTTTTTATCTTCTTCCCTTGTTCTCCGTTTCTCTATATTTTCTTGAGTTCAGATCTTCTACTTCTTACTTATCATGTCTGAGAAGAATCCCACCCAAAAGAAGAGAAAACATAGAGGTAAAGCCCCTCCTGGTCCGGACCAGGCTGTTATTGGCTGGAAGGAGGAGGAGTTTCAGAATCTGGTGAGGGGGATGAACTTCCGTCCTGAATGGGGGGCTCAGTACCCTCCTCCCGGATCTACTGCTTTGGATGCTCCTCCAGGCTATATCACCTTGTATGTAGCGTTTTTCCGGGAGGGTAGTTTCCGGTTACCGATAACGAAGTTTACTGCTGCTGTGCTAAGGGGTTACGGACTTCATATTTCTCAGATAAATGCGATTGGGCTTCCACGCATTACCCATTTTGAATATGTTTGTAGGGCTTATCGTATTGAGCCTACTTTCGAAATGTTTAACGTTTTTTACAGCGTTACATACACCAGTGGTTTTTATTCTTTTCAAGCGAGAACAGGTGTTGCTCCGGTGTGCTCTGTGCCGTTAAAGAGCCTTCATGACTGGAAACAGAAGTTCTTTTACATCCGCCGTGGTGTAATTCCAATAGAGATGCCGTACAGGCATGTGAGTCAAGGGATTCCGAAGGTGGATGTTATGCAAGACTATGCTGCTCAGGACTGGTATAGGAAGATAACCTCTAAGGCGACTGCCATTTCTCAGCTGGATGAGATGGCTTTAGTTGGGGCCGGGATGAGTTTATTGTGGGTGCCCAAACATCCACTGGGTCAACCTGTGTACAGCCATCAGGGTAAATGTATGTTTCTTCCTTGAGTTTACTTTTGATTTATTTTCCTTTAGGTTTAGTATATTTTGATGTGTTCCCTTATCTTGTTGTTCCTTTGCAGTTGGTTATAGCTTGATAAACGTCTTGGATCCGAAGACAGCGGGTACCATGGTTGAGGCTATTCAAGCTAATGGGAACCCGACGTGGTTAGACCAGATCCGGGGTCGTTTTTTGCATCCAACAGATGAGAGCCTGAATAGATATGTCGCCGAAGTTCTAGGTGAAGATGTTTTGAATGACCCTGTTGAGCCGGGTCACGAAGAAGTCATTGTTCTTTCAAGTGAAAGTTCTGATCAAAACTTTGAAGATCTAACCTCTCGTTGCGCGCGTGCAGGTACCGCGCAGGGTGATGCCGTTGAACCCGTGCACGAGGTTGTTGGTGACGACGATGATGTAGAGGTGCCCGTTGAGCCTTCTTCTCAGTTGGAGTCGAGGAAAAAAGCGAGAACTGATAGGTTTGGAAGGAGAGAGGGAAAGCCCGAGGGTAAAGCTGCTGGTTCTTCTCGTAAGCGACCCTCTACTCATCCTTATCTAGGTTATGTGGTGGTTTCTGATACGTTGTCTGGCTTAGGGGTTGGTGAAAGGAGTCAACAGTCGGATCCTGATGACAGTGCTACTCTGACTGAGCACATGAAGAAAAAATCCCTTGAGGATCACAAACGCAAGCTTGATGAGCAGTCCGCTGCTCTTCTTGCTGCTAAAAAGGCAAAACTTCACAAGGAAGCTCCCCCCGCACCTTCTGAGTCTGAGATTGACCTTGGTGTTTTTAGTGGGGGTCGTGGGAATTTATTGGAGGAGCTTTATGCTGCATCTGCCCCTCCTACTGGTAAGTAGCTTCTAGTTGTACATTGTTGTTTTTCCTTCCTGGTTTTTTTTATTATTATTTTTTTTGTGTTGTTTTCTCGGAGTTGTTCTTGATTCATGTTCCATGACTGCAGTCAAGATTGGTAAGAAGCCTCGTGTGGTAGATATTTCTCAGATTACTCCACCTACTTCTCCTCCGTCGAGGACAGTTGGTTTGACCCCTCCTCGTGATGATGTTGATGCGGGCACGAGGGGTGGTGAGGGGTTTACTGAAGGTGTGGCTGAAGCAGGTGTTGCTCCTGGAGGTGATGGTGGAGCTGATGGTGGAGCTGATAGGGGCAAGGGTATTGAAGTGGAGGGGGAGTCTAGCGAGACTACTCCACAACAAACTATTTATACCAAGCGTCCTCCCAGTGGAGGTGGAGCTACTTCCGGCGCTGTGCGCAGCCCGCACGTTGAGCGTTACCCTGCTGATTCCTGGGGTAACCCGGCTTGTGACGATTTGCCCCACGCCCCGCGCTGGAACCTTACTCAGGGTTCTCGGATGAATGATGTTAACAATTGCCATGAGTTCTTTGCTATGTCTCTTCCTCCTGCTGAGAGGATGTTTTAGAAGAATCGTAATCGCTTTTCCCTTTTGGACGATCATGTTCGTGCTGGGGTTAATTTCTTTGCCACATCACAGGAAATTCTTCGCGAGTGGCGATCGATGGGGGAAGAGACCCTTGAGTTTGAGGCGTCGAAGAAGTCGCTTGCTGAAGAAAGGGAAAAATTTAATGCTGAGAAGAAAGGTTTGCAGTGGAGGGTTGCTGAAGCTGAACGGAAGCTTGAGGAGCAAAAACAGCTGAATGATCAGAGATAAAAGGATTGGGAAACCGCGTGCGCGCGCACGAACGTTGAGATGCAGTCGCAGCGTGATGCTATCGTGCGGTTATCTGGTGAAAAAACAACACTTGCTGAAGAAGCGCAGCAGGCGCGTATTGCATCCGAAGAGAAAGAGAAGGAGTATGTCGCTCGGATTGATAAGTTAGAGGTTCTTGCTCAGCAAAAGGCAACTGAGTGTGAGGATGCACAGCGCCTTCTTGCTGAAAAGGCTGCTGAAGTGCAGGCAGCAGAACTCCT
Organism: Helianthus annuus; assembly: GCF_002127325.2. NCBI lineage: Eukaryota > Viridiplantae > Streptophyta > Magnoliopsida > Asterales > Asteraceae > Helianthus > Helianthus annuus. Next base: position 84,343,350 of record NC_035447.2, read on the forward strand.
TGCAGAGGAAACGTCTGCTGACACCAGATGGTTGCTTTCCCGTGGAGTGCCCTTGGTAATTTCTTTTGCTTTTCCTTATTCTTTGGTTTTTGCGGATTTATCTGATTGCTCTGTTTTATGCAGCTTGCTGACCGTATTCTGAATTCGACTGAGCTTGCCACGTATATGCTTGAATTGGGTCGAGCGGGGTATAATAGCGGTCGTAAGTTTGGTTTCGCTGAAGGCAAGTCTGCGGTTATCAACAAGGAGAAAGACTACCACTTCGAATTGTATAAAGAGGATTGTGACGGTGCTTATGCTGCTAAGCGCAAGGAGTTTTCAACCCTTGAGTTTGCCGTCTTCCGGGCAGCGTAGAAGTTGTCTCGGAAACTGGATGGAGTCGCTTTGTTGAAGAAGGCTTTGGGAGAAGATAGCGATGCGGCAGGGGGTGCTGGCCCCAGTCAGACTTGAACGGTGGATTCCGGCCTGTGTGCCGTGTATGGCCATGAAAGGGCCTGTAATGTTGGTTGTTTAAGACAATTTAAATTTTGTTTACCTGTGGGTGTGTGTACCTGGGATTCTTGTGAATAGTTTATCGCTTTTTTCTATGGTTATGCGAATTTTGTTATCATCATAATATGTGCAGGCTTAATTACTTTGATCAGGTGTCACGAATGAATGATGGCGCTGACAGGTGATGTTGTGTTACTACAACGTTTTTTATTCTGTCGTTTAAGTATGTGCGCTTGCATGTGACATACGAAGTGATCGAGTTGCAGGTTATTGTGTGAGCTCAGCTGTGATCAGCCTTGGGAGCATTACAATGTTTAGTTACCTTGCTATCGATATTTTCGTGTTTATGTGGGCACGAAGTTATGTTTTGGCGTTTTGTAGGCTTTGGTTGTGTTTCTGACCCGGCTGTTCACTTGGTTGTGACGAGCCTTGGAGGTCTACAACGTTTCCTATGGTCGAGCCATTGATGTTTTCGTGTACGCCCAAAGTAATAAATGCAGTTGTGACAAGAAATTTGCATGAAATAAAAGTAGCCAAACACTTATTGTATTAAAGTAAATGTGTTGGTTGTACGCCCTTTACGATTACATGGTTGTGTTACATGTAGCACTTTCGGAGTTGCTGGGCATTCCAGGTTCGTGGAACCTCTTTGTCATTGATGGTGCGTAGTTTGTAGGCTCCTTTGCCGAGTACTGCATCGACTATGTATGGGCCTTCCCATTTGGGAGCCAGTTTTTCGGGCTTTTCTGCGTTGGACGCTCCGTTGTCTCTTAGGACATAATCTCCCGGATTGAAGCTGCAGATTCGGACTCTGGAGTTGTAATACTTTTCCAGCTTCGACTTGTACTTGGCTTCGTTGTTTGCTGCCATCTCCCTCCGTTCTTCTAGGAGGTCCAGGTCGATCCTCCTTTCTTCGTCGTTGTTGATTAGGTTCATGGAGAGCATTCTCGGAGATGGTAGCCCGATTTCTGCTGGGATCACTGCTTCAGACCCATAGACCAAGCTGAAAGGCGTTTCACCATTGCTTGTTTTTGGCATTGTTCTATGGGCCCATAGTATGCTGGGTAGTTCGTCGATCCATCCTCGTCGTTTTTCACCGAGCCTTGCCTTTATGCCGTCGACAATGCTTTTGTTGATTTCCTCGACTTGACCGTTCCCTTGCGGATGCGCAACCGAAGAGAAGGTGTGTTCGATGTTCAATTCTTTGAACCATCGTTCGAGGTCATCTGCTGCAAAGTTTGTTCCGTTGTCAGTGATGATTCTGAGGGGTAAGCCGAATCGGCATATGATTTATTCCCATATGAATCGTTTGACGACTGCCGATGTGGTTGATGCGAGTGCCTTTGCTTCTACCCATTTGGTGAAGTAATCGACTGCGACTATTATGAACTTGACTGCCCCCGGAGCTTCTGGGAAAGGGCCTACCATGTCTATGCCCCATTGTTGAAAAGGCCATGCGGTTGTTACGGGCACTAGTTCATTCTTGGGGCGCATGGTCTTTGGCGCGTGCCTCTGACAGCCACTGCACTTTCTCAATTCTTTCACAGCATCGAGATGCATCCCGGGCCAGTAGTATCCGGCATTCATCACTTTTTCCACTACCATTCGAGGCCCAGCATGGATACCACAGATTCCTTCATGCACTTCCCGGATCAGGTAGTTCGCATCGTCGGCGTCGACACATCGTAGCAGTGGGCCAAGATACGATTTTCGGTACAGTATCCCGTCTGCCATTTGATAGTGTTCTGATTTGTATTAGATCTTCCGCACCTCGGCTTTGTTCCTGTCTGGATGACGCTTACTTCTCTCAGTGGAACGGATGGATTGCTCAAGACCTCTATGCGCACATCTTTTGCTAGGTGCTGGAAACTTGTTGATGCCAGCTTGCTTAAAGCATCGGCCGGCTTGTTTTCGCTTCGATTTATGTGCTGCACCTTGTACGAATAGAAGGTTTGTAGCAATGTTTTCGCTTGGTTGAGATAGAGTGCCATTATATCGCCCTTGGCTTCATATTGGCCGTTGATTTGGCCTGCTACTAACATGGAGTCCACATGCGCTTCGATGTGTCGGACTCCCATTTTGATCGCCAATCGCAGGCCAGCCAGGAAAGCTTCGTACTCAGCTTCGTTGTTTGTGCTCTTGAAGTCCAGGCGTATGGCGTATGTGAACTCGTGTTTGTCTGGGCTCACTAGCCTTAGCCCTGCGCCTGCTCCATCTTCGTTAGATGCACCATCTGTGTACAACAGCCATGGCTCTTCTGTTTGCTTTTTCTCGGCTTTCTCCATCGCCTTACATTCTCTGTCTTTGTCATCTGGAATTCCGTCATAAAATCTGCCAAGACCTGGCCTTTGATTGATGGTCTTGGTCTGAAAACCATGTTATGACCTCCCAGTTCTATTGCCCATTTGGCTAACCTTCCTGATACTTCTGGCCTTGCAAGGATATTTCCAATGTTGTAGTTTGTTAGCACGTGGATGACGTGGTTGGCAAAATACCCGCGCAGCCGTCTTGAAGCGTGAATCAGTGCAAGGACTAGCTTCTCCATGATTGCATACCGAGTCTCTGGATCGGTCAAGGTTCGCGACACATAGTAAACTGGTGTCTGGACACCTTGACGATCGACGAGTAGTACAGCTCCGACTGCCCTGTCGGAAGCTGATAGGTAGAGTACCAGAGGTTCTCCCTTGTTTGGTGCGGTTAGTGTCGGCAGTTTTATGAGGCAATCTTTCATCTCGCGGAACGCACTTTCTGCTTCCCGAGTCCATTGGAATTGGCTTTTCTTCATGCAGTTGCGCAAGGTTTTGATGAATGGGAAGGATTTTGTGGCGTGGTTGGCTAGAAAACGATTGAGTGCTGCTAATCGTCCTGCTAGTTTCTGCATGTCCTTGATGTTTGCTGGTGAAGGCATCCTTTCTATGGCTTGGACCTTTTCTGGATTTAGCTTAAAACCATCTTTTGTGACTATGAAGCCAAGAACTTCCCTTCTTCCATTCCGAATGAGCACTTTGCTGGGTTCAGCTTGATACTTACGTTGCGTAGCGTGTTGAATGTCTTCTGGATATTTGCCAGCATCGCGCTCTCCTCTTTGCTCATGATTACCAGATCATCCATGTACACTTCTATGTACTTACCTATGGCGTCACTGAATGTTTCGTTCATCAGCCTTTGGTATGTTGCGCCTGCATTTTTTAAGCCGAACGGCATCTTGGTGTAGCAATACAACCCTGTTGGCGTGCGAAATGCGGTTTTATCTTCGTCTTGAATGGCCATTTGAACTTGATGGTACCCCTTGTAGCAATCCAGAAAAGATTTCCACCGGAATGTTGCCAAAGAATCGATTTTCTCGTCTATGTCTGGTAAAGCGTAGCAGTCACGGGGACATGCCTTGTTCAGATCCTTATAGTCGACACACATTCTCCAGCTGCCATTTGGTTTCTTTACCATTACTGGGCTTGCTACCCATGTCTGGTACCTGACTTCTCTGATGATTCCTGCATTTAGCAACTCTAGCACTTGTTCTTTCATGGCGTCGTGCTTGATGTCGCCTAGGTGGCGTTTGGCGTGCACCACTGGCTTTGCGTCTTCTGAGACATTTAGACGGTGTTCTGCTATGTGCCGTGGAACACCAACCATATCAGCCGGTGTCCAGGCGAACACGTCCATGTTTTCGTGCAGTAATTTCTTGAGCGCCGCGCGCGTCAGGTCGGACATGGCGGGCCCCAGAGTGACTGTTTGTTCTGGGTATGCGCTGTTCAATACCCATTTTTCTGCCTCTATGCGTCGTGCTGGCTTGCTTGCTTTGGCTGGTCTGATTTCGTCTGTTGCTAAAACTTCCTTACTGGCATATATCAGCGCAATGCCTGTTTCGGTGGGGAATCCAACAGCGGAATGTGGTGCAGAGCAGATCATACTGGAATCTCCTTGGGATTCTCTTCCCAGGAGGATGTCATGTCTTGAGTGCGCCGGCAATACCATGAATGTGACTTCTTCAGTTCTTGAATTTCTCCCGTCTGAAAGCAACACCGGGAATGATATTTGTCCTTGGGGAAAGACGGCTTCGTTGCAGAAACCAGTTAGTGGATAATCGACTGGCTCTAGGCGCGCCTTGTCCTCTTGATCAAATTGATTGAAGCACTGTTCATATATAATATCCGCGGTGCTCCCGGGATCGATGAAGATGTAATCTGTCTGGTAGTGGCCAATCACACCTGGGATGACTATTGGTCGCTTTTCTCTTGGACCCCCTCTAACAATTGGGAAAATAACTTGTTTCTCGCGCCATGAATCATCCTGCGCGCGCTTGTTGTAGTTTTTTCTCGGTCTTCGTGGACCTCCCTGTACTATGTGGGTTTCTAGCTTTCTGAGCTTCTTATTGTCTGGCCCTTCCTCTCTTCTTTGTATTTGGCGGTAATCGCGCTTTCCGCCCTTGACTAAGTGAGTGAGCTTTCCGTCTCTTAGGGCTCTTTCGATTTCTTGCTTTAGGCTAAAGCAATCGTCGGTTAAGTGGCCCGTATCTTTGTGGAATTCACAGAAGAGATTTGGATCTTGACCCCTCTTGTTGCGCATCTGTAGGGGTGGTTTGAACTGATGATTTTCTGTAGCTAGGACTTCAGAAGGTGTTTTCGTCAGTGGATTCCACTGCTTTTCTCTGTTTTCTCGCTTCACTTCCTTTCGATGGGCTATCTGGTTGATCGTATGGCGTGCATCGTCCCGTGGGGGGCTTCTTTCTCTGTGCCCAGAAGCCTTCCAGGGTTGATTTCTGCCCCTTCTGTTGTGTCGATCGTTATGGTTGTGTGCGCGCTGACGGTGGTCGTCACCGGTCAACTGCCTGTCTGTCTGCGCAATGGTTTTGGCTGCTTCTATGAAGGTTTCCCAATCTTTGGGTCCTCCGTCTCGCCCTTTGATTCTTTTAACCAAATTGTCACACTTGACCGCCCTCATGAAGTGTGCGCGCATCATCTTTTCTGGTATGTCGCCGATCTCTAAACATTCTTTGTTGTATCTTGTGATGAAATCCTCTACGCTCTCGTAGTCTTTTCTCCATATGTTTAAACAGTCACCGGGGTCTCTGGCTTGTCTTCTCTGCTGAGAGAAGTGTGCTAGGAACTTCTCTCGGAAATCGACCCATGATTTGATCTTGCCTGCTGGTAAGTTGTCGAACCAAATGCGCCCTGCGCCGACGAATGTCTGAGCAAACAGGTAGCACCATGTTGGTAAGTTCCATCCGCCTGTTGCCCCTGCGCCCTTAAACACCTGGAGGTGATCATCTGGGTCCGTCAACCCGTTGTATTTACCCACGTTGTGTGGTAATTTCGTTTTGTCGATGGCCGCGCATGCGATTTCTCGAATGAATTTTGAATTTTCTGCCATGTCCTCAGGACGATAGCTCAAGGTGTAATCATGCTTTGCTTTGGGGTTGTACCCCGCGCGCTTGGTTGGTTTGTATGCTTCGTGCTCCAGATGGAGTCTGCTGAACACCGTGGATTCCTCCTTGTAAGTTGGGTCGTCTTCTTCTTCCTCCCATTCCGTATTCATGTTACGTGCGCCCAAACAGGTTTGGATCGGCCTTCGTTGTAGATTGGAGTTTTGCACGAAGTTGCTCTCTGTTTCAGCATATGTATCGCGTGTGTCGTGTACGCTAGGTCTTCTTATGTTTTGCGCTGGTCCTCTTTCTGGACGTAAGTTCAACGCCTTTGTCTGCTGAGCCGTGTGTGTACTCAGAGACCTTGGTTGTGGAGTTGTAAATGCTGATTGATTAGCTTGCGCTTGGAGCAGGGCTTGTTGTGCACTGAGCTGCGTATAAACGAGGTTTATGGACGCCATCTGTTCGGCATACCAGGAAGCCAGAGTTTTTCCCTCGGGTAGCCCTAGAAGTGAAGAATAGTTGAGTTGTGCTTGTTCTGATGGAGCAGAAGGGCCTGCTCCATGGCTTAGAGTCTGCATCGGCGGAGGTGTTTGGTGTAATATCCCCGTTGGAGTTTGGAAAGCAGCTCCGTTTGTGGTTTGAGTGATGATTCTTGCTGGTGTTTGGAAAGTGGGTCCAGTTGTGGTTTGGCTAACAGCCCTGGATGCACTTCCAAAGATGGGTGGAAAATCGTTGTTCAGCTGACCCTCTTGGATGGTCTCGTTCCTTTGACCCCTTTGGACGTGTGCCGTGTCCGAAACGAGTTCAAAGGAAGAGACTTCTCCGTCGACTGGGTGTGAATGATTTTGTTCTGCCATTTTCACGAGTGTTTTTTAGAAAAGAAAAGAGGTGAGAATGATTTTGCAAAAAAGCGAATGGCGCCAATGTTGAAACACTGGTTAACACAAGGACAATCAGTGGGGTTGTTTCGTCTAATGGGTTCAACCTCTTCTTCTACTCGTATTGATGGCTTGAGATCTGCAAAATAGTAAACACCGTTAGTCTCGTTAAGAGGGGGGAAGGGGGTTTTCCCTCTTAACCAGGCTCCGGCGTGAGAATAAGTACTGTTCTGAGAGGGAATAAACAGTGTGTGTATAGAGTGAGTAAGGAGAGTAAAGATCCTGAACCTGAATGATGAAGGGTCATATTTATAGCCGGAGGGTGAAGAAGGAAGGAGCAGCTGTGCCAGCTGTGAGCGCGTGCCAGCTGTCCGACCAAGGGGAATATCCTCTTGGTCTCCTCTGTCATGGCAGGTGTAGTGGTACACGTGGCGTTCTTGCATTCGCCTGCGCTGGATACCTCGTACCGGTATTGTCAGTGCTTGTTGGTGCACTACATCTGCTGATTACGTCTTGTATCGAGTCATAAGTCTTAGATGTTAGATCTGGGCACAATATACGAGAAAATGTGAAAATGTATAGAATTAGGGTTATTGGATCGCTTATATAGTCCATTAGTCTTAGGGTCGCTCGAACGGACGGATAAGCATGGATCTCTCGAATGGCAACTTGCTGGATCACTCGAGTGGACCGCTCCAATGTCATGTGTGGGCCGCTTATTGGGCCTGTCCAATAAGCGGTTCCAGATTAGTATAAATACCTTTGGGGCGATCTCATTTGTAACAGTAGGCTGAATCTCGTACCGAAGTGCTGCCGGATCGAGAACTGGTTGTATTTACCGTCAAATCAATATAGAAAGTGTTTAAAGTGTATTGCAAGTTATTCCTACGTTGATTACTTGTTATTCCGCACCTGTAATTGACGAAAACACCTCTGATCGACTCATTCGGGTCGCCAAACGATCTTACAAGTGGTATCAGAGCTTCAGGAGGAGGAGTTCTGCAGAGAATAGCTGGAAATCGTCAAAATTTCTGTCTTCTACACCTTCTTTTTCAGATTCAGACATTTTCAACGGTCGAAATTTGCTGAATATCTCAGGGATTGTGCACGATAGTATAGAGACAAACCCTTGAATGTTTGGTGTCGAAATTCGAAGAAAAAGTGTGTCAAAATGATGTCCGAGTGGTGTCCGCTTTTCTGACCACTTCTGGACCGCTCGAAATTAACTGTTTTGGACCGCTTATTCGTACGATTGAGAACCGCTTATTCGGTCGAGTAGTTGAATCGCTCATAATTAGTTGTTCTGGACCGCTCATTTGGATAAGTTGTGAACCGCTCGTATAACTTCAACTCTGAACCGCTCGAACAAATAGTTCTTGGACCGCTCTAAACATAGTTTGTTCGGCCCGCTTATTCGACCCATCCAGCCCGCTTATTTGACTCTTTTGGACCGCCTTTGTGACATTTTGATTATCTTGTCCGCTTTTGTGTACTGTTTGAAATATTTTTCGAAAATTTAAAAATGGACGAGGATTTCTATAACGCGTTTGCTACTTCTAGTACACCAATCACCGCTATTCAAACCACAATGTTAGAAAACGAAACAAGAACGATGCAAAAACCTCCCAAACTAATGAACATTGAAGAATATAAAGGTTGGGAAGGTCGGTTTGAGAATTGGGTGCAAGCGAATTATCTTGACGCTTGGGAATGCGTAGAAACAAAGTATGTTCGACCATTGAATGATGATGAAGAGCCAGTTCCAATCAAAGATCTTAGAGATGATGAGAGGAAGAAGTACAAAAATGAGAAAATGATGCTAAGTCTTCTTCAACAGGCAGTCAAAGAAGATATCATGGTTCTTTTACAGCACAATGGAACGTCGTACTCGATCTGGAAAGCATTACGTTCGAAGTTTAGAGGAAGTGAGGAGATGGTCAAGAGTAAAAAGTCTCTTCTAAAGAAAGAGTTCGATTTATTCCGTGGATTGAAGAATGAGAGCACGAGAGAAATTATTGAACGTTATTGTAATCTGCTTGCGAATATGAAAAGGTTAAGTATTGAAAAGAGTAATGAAGAGTTGATCGACAAACTTGCTGATGCGTTGCCATATGAGAGTTGGGGCACATACTTGATGATGCTCAGAAACAAGAAAGGTTTTAGCAATCTGACGCTCAGTAAGTTCATCGAAAAGATTGAAGCTCAAGAAATGGAACAGAGAAAAGTGATTAGAATGAAAGATTTCGATGGTGAACAAGATATCGGGTTATATTATAAAGCTGGGGTAAATGAGAAATCGTCGAATTCATCTCCAAAGATTGTGACTGGTATGAGTGCCAAGAGCTTATCTGAAAGCCAATCATCTGGATCAAGCAGCAAAACCAGCTTTACCTCATTTCCATCATTTGATCCAAACATCTCAGCAACTAAAAACGGAAGAAAGTTACAGTGCAACATTGTATTGAATCTTGAGAATGATCAAGATTATTCTGAAGAAATTGCCAAAAACAAAATGTCTTTATTAGGAATGGTTTTGGAATCTTATACTTGTTTTGTTGCAGGTCGTATCGGCAATCCAATGCTAACCAAAGAAGATTACGACCAGATAGATGCTGAAGAAATGGAGCTGATGGACATAAAGTGGTGTCTGGCTAGTGTTTTACGGAGAGCTGAGAAATTCAAACAAATCACGGGGAGAGATGATCTTCGTGATGCTAATGTTTCTACTTTAGGTTTTGACAAATCTAAAGTTACTTGTTTTCGGTGCAGGGAAAAAGGACACTTCAAGAGGGAGTGCACAAACCGAGAAGCAAGTGGAGCTCAAAATCCGTTCAACAACAACAACGATTACTATCGCAAAGCCATCTATCACCAAGTTGGTCAATCATCTCAACAACAAAAACGTCAAGCTCAGACTGCACATGGAAGAGATGTGGTTGAAGATACAGGAAAGAGAGCATGTGTGAGCAGTTATGATTGTGGAAAAAGAAGAGATGGTAGTGCTTTGATAATTGATCAAGATGATGAGAAGTTACCAGAGGGTTTTAGCTGGGCAAATTTTACTTGGGATGATTACATTCCTGATCAAACCACAGCTTACACTGCATTTACAGCAAAGATTGTAGATGATAGTGATGATGATACAGAGTATTGGGCGAGAAAATACAGAGAAGATATGAAGTTGCTTGCTGAGAGTGACAGTGAAGATGAAAGAGCAAAGAAGAAAAAGAAAAAGATCAAAACGCCGGTGAGTAGTGATGATGAAGAAGTGCCGGTGGTGAGAAGGCAAAAGATGACAGAAGTGCCTAAGTTTAAAGTCGAAGAACAAGTTGATGCAAAAGAAGTTTCTGTGAAATGTGAAAACTGCGAGATTGTGAAAAAGCAGAACAGCACATTGATTTACAACTTAAACAGTCTGAAGGAGTCATATGATGTGCTGAACAAGACAATGAATCAGTACAATCAAACGAGTGAAGAACAAGCAGTTGCTATGAAGACTCTTTAGGGAGCGTTTATGACAAAACAAAAAGTTGTAAACAATTACATTGAAAAATGTGCTGCTTTAGAACAAAAGCTTGAGTTGCAACGAATCGAAACGGAGAGAGTTAATCGTTTATTGAAAAGTTACTCATGTACTTCCTATGTGATTGACAGGATTTATCCTACAGTTGAAAGCATGAAGGTCTGGGAAGAAGATGAGATAACTAAAGAAAAAACAGCTGAAGTTAGTGTTGGAGAAAAGATTGCTGACAAGAGGAAGAGTGACAAGAAAAAAGGATACTGAAAAGACGTCATCTGGTAAGAAGCAAGGTGTCAGTTATAACAGATGTCCACCTCCACTGGAAAGTGGATATTTGCCTAGACATCCTAACGATGAAAGAGTCAAAAAGGCCACAAATTTACAGTGGGAGTCAGAGTCGTCGGTCAATCTTCCAGAAAGTATTGATGTTGTGTTTACATCATCTGACACTGATCAACAGTCTCAATTGATGAAGAAAGTCGTGGATCATGTGTTAGATAGTGATGATAGTGAAGAGTTAAAGTCGGAGTCAGCGTCAGAGTCAAAATCTGAGTCAAAAACTCCGGGGCAAACAGAAAAACAGGGAAAATTAGTCTATGATAGAAAATTCTTGTTATCAAAATCTAATTTGGATGATGGGTTGTTTAAAGTTGCTTATACTTTGAATAATTCGGACAAATTATATTCTGATGAGGAATTTCCATTAAGAGGTGTCAAAACTGAATTGATAAACAAGGTTTTCAAACTCACAGAAATTAATATTTTTGAAATTAAAGACTTATGTCGTAATGAAAAACCTAAAAAATACATCTCAAGAGTTCAACAAAGATTAAACAAGAAAAGGAATTACAGTTCTGGTTCAGGTTTCCAAAAGAAATCAAACCATAGCGGTAATTTTAAAAAGAAAGGATTAGGTTTTACTCCTACAGAAAAACAGGAAAATGAAAAATATGTTCGTGATTTTAAATCCAAAATGCCTTTTGTTTCAGGTACATCAACTGATGAAGAAGAAAAGACAAGTTTCTGGAGGGAAAAGAACAGTGAATTTTTGAAAAAGAAACAAGCTGAACAAAAGAAGGACTCAAGAACCTGTTTCAAGTGCAACAATGTTGGACATATCGCCAAAGATTGTTCTCAGGCGATACAATCAAAACAGGGAGTTTTTCGCAAAATCTCAGAAAAAGTGTTTGCATTCGAATCACTACTTGATAGAACAAAACTGTTTAAAGATTCTATTTTTGAAACTGGTGAGAGTTCGAACAAATTTTACAAGAAAAGAGCAAAATCTGACAACCAGAAATGGGTTGTTAAGAAGGGTGATGAAAGCTCTAGCAATGATTCTGATAGGTCGAAATCAGAGGAGCTATCTTCAGGCGATGAAACTGATTCCACAAAGTCAGTTGAGCCTCAAATTATTTCAAAATGTGAAGCTGATGAAAAAGTTGAGAACTCAGTTCCGAGTGTTAATGATGATGATTTTCCATCACTTCGGGCTGAGAATTATAAAAAGAAAATTGGTAAAGTTGAGATTTCTAACCAATTTTATCATGATGAACAGGAATTTGATGCTGAGAAGGTCTTTAACCCCAGGGTAAAACATATCTTTGGCAAGATGATTGATCGAAAAGTCAAAGGGGTTAAAGAATTTTACGAGAAGAAAACAAAGAAAGAAAAAGTTGAACCATCCCTGGTTTGTGACTGGGATGGTACATATTATGAACAGTAAGTCTCAGGACTTGCCGGAGCTCCCAGGTTGGTAAGCGTGGAGCATGAATCGACATCTTTCTCAAAATTCTATTCGGTAATGTCAATTATGCAAACGGTAAAGAGGTTTGTTTATGTTTGTGTATATCTTACAATTGGTACAGAGGTTTCTGAACTGAAAATGGTAAATCAAGGACATTAAGTTGTACTTGTATTTTCCTTAATTGGTTGATAGACAAGATGATGAACCACAACCCCGAACATTTGTTGGATATTCCTACAATTGGTAACCTACAATTGGTAAAATCAAACAAACTTATTTTCTGGAAAAACCATTTTGATTAAAACAAACTTAAGTGTTTTGAAATCTAAATGGGAAAATAGTTTGTTGATAGGGGGAGTTCTGATTGTTTATGCCTAGTGAATGGCGAATTGAGGAGATTCGATATCAGTTGTCATGTTCTGTACAGTTTTGTTTTCAATTTTCATTAGATGTATTTGAATTTTAGGGGGAGTAAGAATTTTTAGAAAATCCAAAAACATTTGAAAATTTGAAAAAGCCAAAAACATGATAAATTTCAAAAATGAGTTTTGTTGCGAAAAAGAGGAAATGATAGTACATCAGTGGACTATCACCGCACGCTAAAGAAATGTAAAGTCAAAATGTGATAAACAATCTTACTGCGGATGTGTCAGTAGATTTTCGCACAATTAGTAAATTGAAACGAGATATAAACCTAAATCAAACTTGCTTGATTCGTGGGTAACTATTCTTGAATATATGGGTAACCCCCGAAATCTTGTTTGAAAGGTCCCGTATTCTGAGATACTAGGTCTTTATACTCAGTGATATCTGGGGTATTATCCCGGGACTTCTGCTGTATGGAAGTACTGACCTAGTCACCGGATAATACTTTCTGTAAATGCTTGAAAAAGCGCCGCCCTCAGCAATCTGATTAAACAATAAAATTGATAGTCATTGCTGTTGTAAAAAAGATCCTCTAAAGGGGACCCACCAAAAGTCGAAGCCGTCATCTCTCTGCGTATACGGAAGTATCGACCTGAGCTCTCACGGCCCTCGCACATAACCCCTTTACAGATATCAGCTGTGGTATACTCACCTGTAAGACTGAATATTTGGGATCTGGATACAGGAGTATATTCAAGTGGAGTGATACACAATTAAGTTTAAGTCTCTAAAACACTAATATCGTATCTCGAATCAATTGAAATTTGTGTGAAGATTTAAGTGGACAAACATACTGACAATCTAGGTAAATTGTTTAGAACTGAATATGTTTAAAGCTTAACGGTGTTGGTGATTTGTCTCATAACTGATATGATCCTCTTGCACGAGCTCACAAAAATATTGTTGGTAAATATTTCATTTTTCTGCATTTTATTTTCTTTCCGAAAAATCCAAAAAGATTTTTGGTATGTTTTAGCATATATTTTGAAAAGTCAAAAAGATTTTTGACAACTGATGTTGGATAGCTGATTTTCAAAATTCCGAGTGCTAAACATGATGAGAAATACTTGAGGGGGAGTGTTTGTGTGAAATTAATTGTTTTCATAATCTAACCTTTTCAAGTGGTTCATCACAATCTGTGTTTGTTTTGAATGAGAATCTGAATTGGTGCAGGGTTATATGTTTGATATATATATGTGAAAGAAGTTTACTTTGAGGTAGAGGTTATGCAGGAAAGCCAGACAAAGATCCTGAAGATATTGCTGAAGAATAAAGAAATGCCAGCAAATCGAGAGGGGGAGTCTGTAGATAGAGAGCTAGAAGCCCAAAGACTGATCAAGACTGAAGATGTGAAGACACAGCATTGTTGTGACTCGATAGTCGACTCCATCAACATCTGAGGGGGAGTCTGTTGGTGCACTACATCTGCTGATTACGTCTTGTATCGAGTCATAAGTCTTAGATATTAGATCTGGGCACAATATACGAGAAAATGTGAAAATGTATAGAATTAGGGTTATTGGATCGCTTATATAGTCCATTAGTCTTAGGGTCGCTCGAACGGACGGATAAGCATGGATCGCTCGAATGGCAACTTGCTGGATCGCTCGAGTGGATCGCTCCAATGTCATGTGTGGGCCGCTTATTGGGCCTGTCCAATAAGCGGTTCCAGATTAGTATAAATACCTTTGGGGCGATCTCATTTGTAATAGTTGGCTGAATCTCGTACCGAAGTGCTGCCGGATCGAGAACTGGTTGTATTTACCGTCAAATCAATATAGAAAGTGTTTAAAGTGTATTGCAAGCTATTCCTACGTTGATTACTTGTTATTCCGCACCTGTAATTGACGAAAACACCTCTGATCGACTCATTCGGGTCGCCAAACGATCCTACAGTGCTGCTCCCTGAATTGTCGCAGGCCTATGTGGCATTCTACTAGTGGTGACACGTGTTGTCCTTTATGTCGGATAGAGCATCTTTGGTGCCAATTGTGAATCATTCAGAAGTTTCTAGAAGCTTCTGGAGTGTTTCGTTGACGTGGATGCCTTGTGTGCACAAAAGTGGTGTAGTCCCTGCCATGTAGGCAGGGAATTGAGACCATACCTCTTCAATATCTTAGATCTCCTTTGGTGCAAATATGAGGTGTAAATGGGTTGCCAAATCTAGCCTTTGATTATAGGCATGCTTAAATAGTGCATATCTAATGTACATTAAACATCATGTTGTCAACTTTTTTCCTAATCATAAAGATTCCTGGATTGCATCTATGAATTTTTGGAAAATAGAAATCCAGAACTTTTGTAGTATGGTATGATGTAAATCATTGTAGCTTTTAGCATGTTTTTAACTGTTGTTTGGACGTGTGTTTTAGAATTGATTACCAATGATTACGGTCTGTAACTTTAACAATTAGTTTTTAGTGCTTAAAATATTTAAAAATATATAATAGTTTTTGTTTTAGTTTAATATTGGTGTAAGTAAAAGGTAAAATAAATTTTGTACTATTATTTATCAATACAAATATCAATGTTCTTTGGTCAATTAAATTCGAAATTGACTAGTTGAACTTCCAAGTTCCATCTTCAAATAAAAAATTAAGAAAACATGTTCAAAGCACGTACACTTATTTGATATCTATGTTCTTTATGGTCTGTGACACTCTGTGTACCGTTTTGACTTCTATTAGTGCAAACGTTTATGAAGTTCTCTTTTTTTAACGGCAAAGGTTATATTACTACTCTTAAATTACACCAAATTTTACCTCATGCCAAAAATTGAACCCTAATCTCTATCCAAGAGGCACAAAGCCTCTACCATGCCTCCTCTTCCTTAATAATCACTTTGTACCGGATATGGACCCGATCCATATCCAGATCCAAAACCTTAAAGAAAAAAAAGAGAATCTACCCACATTAATAAGCATATCTAGTGACAACCAATTCTCAGGACCCATTTCATTTACTTTATAGTTATGGGTTGTGGGCTCTCTTCGTTAATATGACCCCATAATATATACTATATACACACTAGAAGGATACTCAGCCTGATGCGCGGAAAATATAGACGCTGTCAAGTTGTGCATTGTTTAGTTGGTTCAGTTTTTGTCCTCAACAACTGAAGTCATCAGTTAGTCAATTTTTTTAACCAATTGATTTTTAGTTAATAAGTTCAGTTTATTCGGTTAGATTAATAGTTTTTTGTTCGGTTCTTTTATTTTTGGTTAATAGCCAAAAGGCCGAAAACCAAATTTGGCCTCAAGGTAACTTTGTAGAACAGTAACAAAGTTTGAAAAGTGTTTCAATTAGGTTACTCAAGTTTCAAAAGTGTTCCAATCAGGTCATTCCACATTCATTTTTCATTAAAATTAAGGATTTTTTCATTCATATCATAGGTAACCATGGTAATTTTGACTTTTGTTTCTTTTTTCTCTTTTATTTGATGTTAACGTCGAGTGATGACATGGATTTTAACTTGTTTTTTTTATTTTTAATGTAATTAAAGTGTTTTTATTTTTAATAAATATCATTTCATATATTAAAATAATCCGACCCCAGCATCTTATGCTCTATTTTTTCTTGACACATGGAAAAAAAAACATAGCTCGATTTGAATGTTAAGTTATCTAACTGAGACAAAAACGATAGGAGTATCTAATTAGAACACTTTTAAAACTTGGTTACTATTCCGTGACATTTTCCGTAATATACATGAAATTAAGGTATAAAATATGAAATACATGAATTGGAGGCATAAAAGCTATAGATATATGAAAATATTAATTGTTCAGTTCAATTAATTTTGGATGAACGAGGGTACAAAAAAACGATAACTGGTTTTTTTATTAATTCGGGTTTTGGTAATTAATTCAATTTTTTGTTGATTTTGGTTCGGTTTCCTCCGTGAACATTTAGGTTTCGATTAACAATTTATATCAATCTTTTAATTAATAAAACTATTTTAATGTTATACTCAAATTAAAGATGATAAAATGCTCGTTTTTATGATCTAATTTAAAAAACAAATATTAACGTACGAAAAAGTTATGACGAATTATAAATAGTGGGGTAGTTAATTAACAAGGAAACAAAGTGAAAGTACTTACTAATGATCTATAATTTGATCAAAGAATAGAGAATTAAAGTGTAATTAAGATGAGAGGTTTAAAGGGTAATTAGTGTTTGAAAAACTAATTTACCCTTATTTTACGGTTATACCTTATGCATTAAGCTAAAAATAGTTCTTAACTTTTGGGTATTTTAAAACGCCCTTACCAAATGCATTATTGTGTGTGTATATATATAAATTGTAAGTATTGGCATGAAACCCCCATTTATTAAGAAAACCCAACAAACTCCAATGTGTGGCCATGGTTGTTCCACATCAATACTTTTCAAGACTAATTTCTTTTGTGTTTAAGGGCATTTTGGTCATTTGCACCCACTTGTTCCCCATCATCCATCACCACCTCATCTTATAGTACAAGTCAACTTATCATTTCACCAACTCATTTCTCTCTCTTTTTCTAAAAAACAACAAGAAGCTCTTTCTATTTGATATCACCAGATCTCAGATCTCTGAAGAAACCCTCTCTCAAAAACTAAATCTAGATCTCTCTATAACACTTCACATTTTGTATCTTCCTTATTAGGAAGTGTATTCGTATTTCTATTTTTGGAAACTTGTAATCATATTGTATTCGTATTTCGTTTCCAACTTTGTAATCCGAGGCTTTGATCATAATGAAATTCATGCTTTATACATACGTATTATACATACAACTAATCATTAGAATACGTGTTTACTTGCAAACCGACACTTGTTATACGTACAAATACTCATAGTACGTTCACGATACACGAAACATACTTACATGCACATTCCATGCTTGAAAACATGTCAAATTACCAAGTTTTAGCACAAAATGATAAGGGAATCAAACTATGGGTGGAGATGACTAGAACAAACTACTATAACTTTTCACCAAGTTACACATGTTATATAGAAGATGTTACATGTGCATACATAAGTACTTACATGAAATAAAGCAGGAGCTCAAGTTTTGACCTTGTTACACATGTTACAAACAATGTGTTACACATATGTGTAACACATGTAACATTCGTGATAACATGTAAAATGTGTTACATGACTTGCGTAACTTGTGTAACCTGTTCACACGTATCATGCTTTGTGTCTCTTTTAACACAAGGTGTTACATTTGTCACACTTCTCATAACACACGTAAAGCTATGTTACACACGTTTCACCATGTTACTGTTTTTTAACTTCTGCCCGCACGTATATATATCCCCTGCATGTCAACAGATGATCAAGAACATACTCCCCGTACCATTTTTACGAATATAGGTAGTTACATGAGTTACACCAGAGGCTAACACATGTATAGCCATATTACACGTGCGACCTATATGTTGTAACACATGTTACACTGCGAGTAACATGTGTTACACCCAGTTAGTTAGAGATGTATACCTATGCTACACATGTTACATCTTGATGTTACCTGCGTTTACAGCCTCTTGACTATCACATAAGTATATACTTGGTAATGTGGGTTTTAAATCCCTGCATGTCTACTCTCTAAAGATGATGAACACTCGCCTCTTGTCTAACACATGAGTATATACTTGGTAAATCATACGAGATGTTCTTGCTATGTATAAGACTTATGGCGACCAAGCTGGGGTTCGATGTAAGAAATATACGTTAATGTAGTTTGTTTTACCAACATACGCTCTGAGTTTGATGAACTTGTTGTTATTCTAGAAGAAAATATATTTTTGTCAAAGATGAATATGCTTATCAAGAAATGAAGCATAATTAGATTTTTGTTGGCTTATGATAGTTTTGCATCATTTTTATATATTTTAGTTGTATAAAACACTTTGTTATGTTTCCTTTTGATTGTAGTGATTTATTTTATAAATTTATAAATCTATTTGTCCATTTATTTTATTACAACAGTCTCATATATTACTATTTTCATATATTACTATATTATTAATTGGTTTGACGTTTTGGATGATTCAATATGATGTTACATAAGTAACATTATGTTTCCAGCTCTAAAAAAATACTGATCAATTTTTTTTTTTTTTTTTGTGATTATAAAAAGAGTTGGATAGAGAGAGTGAAAAAAGGTGAAGAGAGAATGTGGGTGAGATGGAATGTGGAAAAAGTTACTAAAATTGATTTTGAATAGAGACATGAATTATTTAAAGAGTAAATTCTTTTTTTTAATGTTGTATATTTAGTTATAATGAGGTTTGTATCAAAAAAATGATTTGATTAGTTTTCTCATTCATTCTCGTGTTTCTGTCAATATTTAGCGTTCTCAAGATAACCTATATATATAGTGTGAGGTTCATTGTGAACACTAAAATAGTGGGGAATCGGGGAACCATGTATTTAACATTTTAAAAATACAACTTCACATGTTAAAATTATTTTTTTAAATGTTTTTTGGCGCTTTTCCTTATAAAAAATGTGTAGAAGCTATTCCAACAAAAAACAATTTTTGTAAAAAAATAATATATCCTAAAAATTTAACTTAACGTGTTAAAAATAATTTTTTTTAAAAATGTTTTTCCAGTGCTTTTCCTTATACAAATATGTAGAAGCTATTCCAATAAAAATAATTTTTGTAAAAAAAATACCTTTTTTAACTGTTTTTTTTTATTTTTAGTTTTTGAATTTTTTTATTAATAATGTTTCTACATGTATTTATAAGAAAAAGCCCCGAAATGTTTATAAAAAATATGTTTTTAACATGTTAAGTTGAATTTTGAAGATGTTAAATGCATGGTTCCCCGATTCTCCACTTTTTTAGTGTTCTCCAATGAACCATCCCCTACACACACACACACACATAGGGTCAAGAGTTAGGGAAAACGCTGAAAAGTGTGAGAACAGTGAGAACGCTTATGGATCGTCCGATCAAAACAATCTATGGACTAGATTGGCGCGGTGGCGTTTTCGTAAATAAAATCAATTTTATTAAGTGGACGCGCTTCATTAACGGTAAAAAGGTCTTTTACTACTCAAATTCAAAACGCCAACTAAAATGAGAACACGCCATTCAAAACAAATAAAACGCCATTAATACAAAACGCCAAAGCTTAGACCGTGGGGTATGGTGGGGTTTGGATTGGGGGCATGAGTTGACACGTGGAATTGGAGCCCCTCCACCGCCTAGTGACGTGTCCGTGGGGTATGGCGGGGCGTGGGTGCACCGCGTGGGTTGGCAGGTGTTATATATATATATATATATATATATATATATATATATATATATATATATATATATATATATATATATATATATATATATATATATATATATATATATAATTTAAAACCCAAGGCGAATAGGAGGCCGCCACATCAAACCCATGCCCGCCCCACGCCCGGCTTCAAACCCAAGCCCCAAGGTGTGGTGGATTGGGCGTTTTCCCCCAACCCACGCCCCAACCCAAGCCCCACACCCCACAGGCTTAGTGATAAAACGTGTTGCAGATTACAGGTAGAAGAAACAAACAGTAACTGAAATTCAATTATTAACATTGATTAGAAGAAATTCCCTCCTAAATTACGTGCCAAAAACATCATTATATAAACGATGTTAACATCGCTTCCATAATCACTTCAATCCATCATTCTAAAAACATCTTTTACCAAAACGCCAAGTTTAACCAAAACGCCAAAAATGGCAACCATCATTTCATGGAAATACACCTTGAGAATTAGAAGATTCGTCATACGTTTTGACAGCAGAAGAAGGGTGTTTGTTAAGACAATCAAAGCAATTTTGAAAATGGAAGAAGAGGTACAAAGGGGGTGTCCTATCGCTTGGCACCCTTCTTGATAACGAATGTCATGAAACACATAAGCTTATGAGAAGATTAACAAGGAAATTTGGACCAAGCTAAGCAGATGGAAAAATGGACCCAGTCATCACATCATGGCGTTTTGATGAAGAAACAGACATGGTGACCGTTATATGTGACAACGGAGAGCAGGAAGACTACATGCTTGAAGAGGTAACAACCCTCCTGGAACCCTTAACGTGACCCTAAAACGTTCCTTACGTACCCCGTATATGAAAAAAAGGACCCGGAATACCTTCATACTTGTAAAAATAAAAGAAAACAAAATCTGCCCTTCGCTCGTGGGTCGCGACAGACGAAGGAGGAGCTTTCGCGGGTTGCGAGGCCCTTGCCTTGCCACACACACAATGTTGACACGTGTCTCGACACGTGTCGACACTACCTCGTGACTCAGCAACCCTATCGCCGCCTCCGGGCCCTCGAGTGGTGCGACGGATGAAGTAGAAGCCCTCGTGGGGCGCGACAGACTGGACGAACAACTATAAAAGGGGCCGAGACCTGCATGTCAACTTGTTCAAATTTTCTATTTTCCTCTCAAACTTCTAAAGGGCCAAAGCTATAGCCAAAAACCCCCTAAAGAAGCAAAGCTCTGCCTCGTTGTAAGTATTATAACCCTGCTATTACCCTACACGATCGATTTAGGATTTCCGTAATGCATGTCTGCTCTGCCCGACTCAGTCAATGGAATTCTGTCTCGTGTTACACCCGATTGATTTTAGGACTCCGTAATGCATGTCAAGGCCTTGCCTGACTCAGTCATTGGAGTTCTGTCTCTATTTGTACGATTAATGCAATTTGGGTTATTTTACTAACACATGTGCATTGTTTAAATTAACCAGGAAACTATATTATTATCAGGAAACTATAAGGAAGCTATAATATTACCAGGAAGCCTGTAGGAATACCTAAATCTACAAATGTGAGTACATTCTCTTTTTGTAAATCTTTTTATGAGTCAAAATGCTTTACCAAAACCTCAATGATTTTAAATTATGATTAACAGTAATTGAGTATTTGTAAGTCTACAGTTACTATCGGTATGTTGGGGTTTTGCATACAAAATTTGTGAGACGTTACCATTGGACAACGAGTTAGCCAATGAGTAATATGACCCACAAGTCGGGTTGACAGTACCATTTGGGTAATTAATTAGATCAAGTAAATGTAATTGCGGGTTGTCCTCAATTCTTTTTAAGTGTTAAAACCGTCTTGATTAAACTGGGATGCACTCACCAGTATTTGTTGCTGATAAAAATCTTTTAAACACGTGTTTCAGGTAACTTAGTGTGAAGCCAATATAAGTCAGCTGGAGAGCATCGAAGGCTTAGAAAAGTGCCTGTAAAAGTTACCTAAATAAAAAGAAGAATTGTTTTCAATAATTAGGGTTTATCCCTATAAATATATTACAAACGAAAATCGGATTTTGTCCCATTTGTTTACTATAGGTGTATTATCATCAAAACTTGGGTTTTATCCCATTTATTTATTTTAAACATTTTGGTGTTTAACTCTGATAAAAATATTTCCTAACTGCGATCCTGATGAAACTTTCCGCTGCCAAATTAATAAACACCGATACCATCTGACTGACTCACAGCTCCCGCTCCCAGGGTGGGGTCGGGGGTTGTGATAGAAGGTGGTATCAGAGCTATGCCACTGGTTTAAGCTCTTTAGGTGTTCTTCCAATGCCTAAACCTTAAACATTTATGTTTGGAAATTAATACATTATGCATATTCTGTGAAAATAAAATCTTAATATGCATGCCATGATTTTATGAAATTGTGAATCCCCAATATGTGTGACCACTATCTGTATCTTACAGCTAGGCTATGTTTAATATTATATATATATATATATATATATATATATATATATATATATAGGTAAGGTATTAATAAAGTTATGCCTTATATATATAGGGGAAGGTTCAAATGAAAACCACTAATTATTGTGAAAACTCGAAAACTAATTAAAAAAGCCAAAAAAACATACCAATTTTTTTTGCATACCAATTTTCGCAGGTTTATGTATATAAAAAAAATTTTCAATTTTTTTTTGGTAGTGCACATGTGTAATACTACACATGTGTATTATTACACATGTGTACTACAATTTTTTTTTTGAAAATTTTTTTTATATATAAAAATCCGCGATTTTTATAAAAAAATTGAAAAAAAAAATTGGTGGGTTTTTTAGGCTTTTTTAGTTAGTTTTCGAGTTTTCACAATAAAAGTGTTTTTCATTTGAACCATCCCCTATATATATATCATCCCTATATATTTATATGCATAAAATTCAATATAAATTTTATAACATTATAATAATATTACGATATTAACATTAATATCTTAATATTAATAAAAGATGACACCACTCAGGTATGATATTTCGAAAAATATCTTAATATAAATATTAAGATAATATGTATTATACCTAAATGATTTTATGACAATTAAATTCCTAGTATATATAACCCCTATCTGTATCTTACATTATGTTATATTATGAATATATATAGATGATATATATGTTTATAATATAGTAACATTAAATTTTGGAATATATACAATACCCATATATTTATGTAAATACAATTCAATATAAATTATAATAATATTATGATATTGACATTAATATCTTAATCAAACATATGAGATAATACCCTTTAGGTATAAATGTCATTAGCATATCATAATATAAAATATTATTCGATGCAAGTAGTATGTCTTATGATTTATGATATAACCCAAAATTTTACTCGACTTAAATCTCTATTTTTGTCAAAGTTTTGACAAAACTTATAGTTATATTATCTTTGTTAAAATATAATATTTTAGCATATTTAAAACATGTTTATTGTTTAAATACAATAATTAAGAACATGATTTTCATGATAACTCTATAAAAATATTATTCCATATGATTACATTATATCCATATAAACACATGTACATTGTCATCTATATGAAAAATGTGCATATATATATATACACATATATATATATATAATATTTTATAACATGTATTACTGAAACCAATTTCATACATAGAATAAAAATAAGTACCAAAAACATTTGGTATTGTATAACTAAATTATTTAAAATATCCGTATATAACACATATATATCAGCAGGAAATGACTTAAAATTTCATATATTCTGATATAGGAATAACACTTCACTACTTATTATATTAAAAATCAAGTTTAGAAATGCTAAACTTTTTATTACCTATTATGATTTTAATAAATAAATATGATAAATTAAAAATCAAATCCTAAATACATCCACCTGTTAGTTAAAGATTAAATTGTCCTAAAAGAATCCATAAAATTTAAATTTTTATTAAATTTATTCCTTTTTATGAACTATCATTTTCACTCCAAAATATTATGTTCAATAAATTTAATAAAAATTTATTTTGTTATTATAAAGGAATAAACAAAGTTGTGGAAATAAACAGGATAATTAATACAATTAATTATGCAAATGAGATTCTTATAATCTGGTATTATCTGTATGTATACTTCAGGAAACTTTAAAACTTTATATTTATACGTATGGATATACAAGACACTAATTTCTTGATATTATATACAATAATCAACTATCTTCTGCAACAAGCTTTATTATATAACATGAGAAACGAACCTACATGTTTACTCAAGATCTATTTCGATACCTACATTTAATTCAAAAGATACCTTAAGAATATTTGTACTAGCACCACCTCTTAAAAAAACAATCGTTGGTCAGTGACGGAAAATCTCAGAATCTCATACAAACCCTTACCTCTAGTCACATCCGTAATTTCTAAATACCTATCCAACCATGAGCTCTGGAAATATAGTTGAATAGAGGCAACATAAAGAAAAGCTATTACAACAAAGAAAGAAACAACATATAATATAATATATATACTTTCCTTATAATTTGATAAAATTTGTAGTGAAAGAAAATGTCAAAATATAATAGGTATATATGTATAGAGATCTATATATCAATGTATAATGCTCATAGGCATGACTATATTTTGTGTTAAAAAAATAATAAGAGCAACAAAAGATGCCTATATAATTATTTAGTTCTGTAGTAATTATATCTAAATAGGTTTGTAATTCAGATGTCAAAGGAAATCGCATGTAATCAGGAAATCCAGGTTAGTAATGAGAATTCCTTGGACAAAAGCACTATAGAAAATATAATAGCTCAAGGAATATCGAATGTCATACCTTCGATCATTGAAGCTATAAAGATTTCTGTGCCTATAAACGAGAATCCTACTACCCACTGTAGGTATACTCCTCACTTCAAACCTAACCCTAGTACCAATGGAGGTCATGATATTCGTATCAAAACTCCATCTTCCAAACGAAAGAAAACCACAACATATAGCTACTCTTATAAGGAATTCTGCTTCGACAAATCTTATAAAGACAAAGGAATTGAACCAGCAATCGCACAGCCTACCTGTAACAACAAAAGCGTTCAAGGAGATGCCATTCTAGAAAGACACTTCCCTGTAACTTCTGCAAGAAAGATGGACATGATTAGAAAGAATGTAGAAGGAAAACTAACATGATTAGAACTATCTACGGCACCCAACAACAAGACTAGACCCCTGACGTGTGCGCGTATATATATTTTTTTACAATGAATTTTACACACGATTCGGTTTTAAATTTATAAAAATGATTTATACTTTAACATTAAAACACACACGAAAGGGCAAGTGTACCCCGTCATACATGTAGTAAAGTATCGGTAAGAACCAAGTGTCGATCCAAGGATGTGGGCGGAGGAATAATACTACACCTTTGTCATTAAATTACCGGTAGAAAGATAAGTGGATAATTTGTTTAAACTAAAAAAAAAGAAGACTTAAACATAAACTTTAATAAACATAATAGACTCCAAATATGAAAATAAATATATAGCCTTGCTTTATGCACAACCAAAGTATGTGAACAAAGTCGGTTTTGTCACTTAAAACAGTTGGTCAATTTTTCATTTTTTCAAGACAATTAGTATCCCTTTCGGGAATCCTAACATGACAATTCTTTGGAAAGCTAAAACGATAAACACACTTTCACCACCTAAAATTGTTCTTTAACGCCCAATTGACAAATGTCTATGAAAATCCCCTAAAGAAAAGTTAGTCATCCGTTTGGAGTTTTCTAACTTCACTTAATCAAGGAAAGTGATACCGATAAACACAATGTAATCACCGAGACAAGCATAAACTAGATTAAATCACAACCGAGTTCATTTTACAAATCTTGAACATAAATTCACCAAGCAAGCAATTTTGGCCTAAACTACTAACTAAGCTAACAATTTATGTAAAGAATTCATAACAACGCCATTTAACCCGTTAAGGTCCTTACGTGAGGGAAAGCTTTCTTGATTAACATTAATTACCCCTTATTAAACCACTAACCATTTCTAGTATCATGGTGCAAACATTTTAAACAAGTTAAACTAGTTAAACAAGTTCAAAGTCTACTAATACATGATTCATTAAGCTTCTTTTTGCAAATATCTCAACTAACCACATACTAATCATCCAAGATAATTAACTATAATCAAGAATTTAACATCAATAAACAAGGTTGTAAACTAATCATCAAGGATTAACATAGAAAATACTTCAAGTGTCATTACAAACATAATTAACATACTAATGGTTGTTGTTAAGCAAGGAATACTAGTGTTTTTGCACTTAGGCTTACAATAATACATAATCATCAACCAAAATGCTTGAATTACAACAAAATCATGGATAGATTCAAGAAATCAAACCATAAACAAGCACTAGATTGAGAATCCGGATGATAACGGAGCTAATCGGCACGATGTGGCTTGATTCCGGGTGAAAGCAGAGCCTCCGGAGCCTGAATAATCGCCAGAAAAGCTCCCAAAAGTCTAGAGTTGCGAACTGATTGCTGCCTTCTGTTTTTTATAACATTTTCAGATCGCACGGTCGTGCGATTAAAGTGCACGGTCGTGCACTTTAAGTTACTGTTCACCATACCGTGTGACATCAGCGAATCTTGACCGGTCTTCAGATCGGCACGGGCGTGCCATGAGTCGCACAAGCGTTCATCACCGAGATTAGGTTGGCATGACCAACTACACAGGCAGTGCATTCGAGATCACAGACCACGCACGGTCGGTCCTTCTGTCTCACGGTCGTGCATTCCCGAAGATGCCTTGCACTCCTGATTGCACTGGCGTGCACTGCCGGGCTGAGCCCTGTTGTCGGATCCGCACGATCGTTCCATGAGTCGCACGGTCGTGCCAATTGCCCAGACTAGTTTTCTTGATAGAATCTGCGTATCTCAGTCGTTTCGCCCGGAAAATCGTCGTTTTCGTCATCTTCTTGTTTGGCATGCTGTTTTAGGCCTGTAAACAAAAATACATCCGATTAAGTATCTGATTCTCGGTTTTACGGCCAAAAACGCGTAAAATGCGGGTAAAATGGGGGAATAAAACATATGTATTTTAGTGAATATCAAACCTCCCCACACTTGAACCTTGCTTGTCCTCAAGCAAGCTAAAATTAAAATGTAATAAAAGATAGTTTCTAGCGAGAACGAGAATTTATAAATTACCTACTAAAACACAAACATACGGTTAGCCGGTTTTTCGAAAGACAACATCTAATGACTCGAACCAAACAAGCACATGCAAATATATGTTTAGATAACCAAAAAGCCGTGATTTCACTTCCGATCGACTTAGCACGCTAATCTTCACACACCTCACAATGTTCACACACACACTCGGTTATATTTGTGAGACATACATAAAATGTGTATGTGTAAACACTCATTGCCTAGACGATGAAACGTGTAATATCATAAGCTTGTCACAAGATCTTATCT
Organism: Helianthus annuus; assembly: GCF_002127325.2. Classification (NCBI taxonomy): domain Eukaryota; kingdom Viridiplantae; phylum Streptophyta; class Magnoliopsida; order Asterales; family Asteraceae; genus Helianthus; species Helianthus annuus. Next base: position 84,370,573 of record NC_035447.2, read on the forward strand.
CCACCAACTAACATGCAAAAAAGTGTAAATCAAGAGGTCTTTACGGGTTGTAACGAAAGGCTTGGGTGAAGGGTGTGGAATGGAAATTTTTACAGTGACTAAATGGTTAAAACTCGGTAATCATGTTTAACAAGCATAAAACAACTAAACTATATATACTAATGCCTTAAAAAGGCGACTTTTTTGTGTTATCGAGCTCATCAACGGAATTTCATCATTTTAGCACTTAAAATTGCTCGAATTTTGTCGACTTTACCCTATTTTAGGATGTTTTATTTTCTGATTTTCTGATTTTATTTATATATATGTATATATATTCTAATGGCTTTATACAATGAACAACTAATTACAAGAAACACTAGTTAAACAATTTTTAACCGAGTTTTAACACAAAAGGGTTAAAAATAAAAAAAAAAGAATAAATTTGGCTAAGTGGGTTAATTGGTTGGGTGAAAAAAAGAAAAACACGGGAAAGGCTCGACACGGTTAATCCTAATGGGCAGCGTAGGGTTTAGGGAAAGATAAAACAAAGAACAAGGCTAACAACAAAGGGTTTTCTAGGTGCCTCTATCATTTCTACACAATTTCACATGTTTATGGTCTTAAAAAACATGCTAGTGACGAGTTCTAAATTACACGAGACATCCGGCTCACTCCTACTCCGAAATGAACAAACATATAACGAATTTAAGGCTCAAACATGCTCACATAACGGAAGGAATGGGTAAAAGTGTGAAAATTATCATGCAAGTCATTCTTTGTTTGTCACGTTTTTAGTTATCTTTTTCAAAATTTATTTGGCTTGTCGGATTTTTATCATATCTGAAGCTTTCTAAAACAACAACTAACCGGTTTATTTACTAAAAATATATACAATAGCTTTGATTTTTTTAATTAATTTTTTTTAGGACAAACAAAGTCAAAATGTGAAACCCCCTCCCCACACTTGAACTTCGCATTGTCCCCAATGCGAAACCCAGAATATAGAGAAAAAGGAGAATAACACTCCCCTGAAGATGACTGAAGATGAAACGAGGCTCCAAAGCCGATTCTGCCATCTCTTTTCGGTCCAAGATGTGCTTCAAAGATCTGCAAGGATGTCACAAAGCAAAGCAAAACAAAACAGTAGGCGAGATAATCTAGTTGCAACACAAACCATGATCTAAATAAATAATAAAAGTACTAAATATCCATACATAAACTAAGCAAATAAACCAAAATAAACTACAGCCATAACCTCCACTACTCGTCCGGCACCTCTACTTGTGCCCGATGTGCCTGCCCCGCCATAGTCGGCGGGGTTCCCGAATGGGAACTGTGGGGGCTCCTGGTGCTGTGGTGAGTGTGGCGGCTGTTCGTGCTCCTCCTCCTCGTGATCGGGCATAACTTCATCCTCATCATCGGCTTGCTCTGGTGGTAACGTGTCCCAGACCTCGTTATTTAATCCTTTTAGCCTCTTACCATTATCGGTATCCACGATGAGTCCCATAGCCTTTAGTGAGCGGATATCCACATACGTCCCCTCATTAAACAACGTTAAACCTGCTACCACTTCGTCTGTCATTTTTCCCATAGCGTAGGCAAGCTGAGTGACATATTGACCCCCATGGATTTGGCTGTTAGGGGTCCTGCCTGAACTGTGCACGAAATAATAATCTGCCATACGTGCGGCGAGGTTAATATGAACCCCCTCCGCGAGCGCATATAGAAAGATGACATCAGGTGTGGGACAGTTTCCAAATTGTCCATGTGCCCCGCAATGGTATGGCTAAAAATGTGGTGCATGACCCTAAGCAGAGGGTCTCGCAGTCGCGATGCTTTGGCCACTTGAGGATCATATGGTGGGCCAACAGCAATCCGTGCCCAAAAATCAGCCCGCTCCTGCTCGCTGGGAAAAGTGTATAGCTCGGTGAAAAATTCGGAACCCATTTCATTTTCAGTGTAGATTCCGAGTCTTCTCCCTAACCTCCCGACGGTCCAGTTATGCCAATTACCGCCCAATCTGAAATTAATCCGCTTCTTATGTCGGAAATCTGGGTTCCGTCTCGCTTTTGGTTTCTCGTAAGAGTATGTGGTGAAGAATTCCAAAGTGAGCTCTAAGTAAATGGGCTGGTCAATGTTGACCAATCGAGAAAATGGAAGCGATAACATGTTTGCTAGCCGTTCGCTTTGGTTCAGCTCCACCATTACATCCCAATCCAGCCTTCTTGGAGTACCAATTTGGTCCCGCCTCTGCCACAATTCATTGAGTTTTGTAAGGCAGGGATGGTACCGCTGGTTGTTTTGGTCAAAGTGGAGGAAGGGATGGTCCATTTGCACGAGGAATTACTATTAGAGCAAGGAGGAACAGAGAAAATTTCAAACTAAACAGCCTAACACACCATTATGAAGCTAGTGTGAAACTAATCTGGGCAAACCGCATGGGCGTGCGACCAGACGCATGGTCGTGCATCACCGGGATCAGCGATGGTGTTCGGACGTGCGACCTGTTGCACCACCGTGCGACTCCGACATCACAACAAACATCGTGAACAGACTGAAATTGCACGACCGTCCCACCAACGGCACTACCGTGCAACTCGATTTCCTGCAGTTTTTCAACCCCCAAAACAGGACACTAAAATTTCTTTGAAAATCAACGAATTTCTGGTGAATGGGGGTTAGGGAACCGACTGGGTGTTCACTATTCGCATCATTCTTGCAAGGATTAGGGTTTCGTTTGTATTTATGAAGAAAAACATACCGTGCTCGAAGAATCTGAGAAATGGGGGTTAGAACGAGATTAGAACTGAAAATCAAGAAGAAAAACATTCCGCGCTCGAAGAATCTGAGAAATCTTGCAAAAAATGGTGGGATTTTGGAGAAGAAACCGGTTAGGAAGGAGAGTGCGACTAGGGTTCGTGAGTTGTGAGAATGGGGTGCAGAAAAGGCCTTTATATAGTGGTTGGACAAAACTGCCCCTGGCCATCCGCACGGTCGTGCAACCAGATGCACGGTCGTGCATCTCCGACAAAACTTGATCTTTGCACGCTGATCTCGGAATGCACGGGGGGTGCGACTCAGGGTGCCAGCTTGAATCGGCACGGACATGCGACATTTGGCACGGTCGTGCCATATCTGCAGATCAGTCTGTTTTCCGCAGAACCCAGTTTCAAGGGCTGTTCCGACTAATTTCCGCCATTTTTGCAATACGCAAACTGATTTAGCAATATTCTAACTTAGATTCTTCGTCCGGCATGATCGAACACTGTACGGTCCTACGAAAAACTACCAAACACACCAAAAACATGAAAAAAACGACAAAAACAAAAACTAGGACCATTTTACCCCTAAAACGCATGAGACCCTCTTGCTACATTTTTGATCCTCGAGTCAATAGCGTAGACTCTCCTCCCCACACTTATGATGTATGCAGGGCGTGGAGCTCGATAACCTCCACCGCCGACTCGATCGGCCCGACCACGTAGAGCTTTAAGCGATGCCCATTCACCTTGAAAATTACGCCATCCGCGTTCTCAATCGCGACGGTCCCATACAGAAATACCTCCTTTACCGTATACAGACCCGTCCAACGCGAATGCAACTTCCCTGGAAATAGACGCAACCTCGAGTTGTAGAGTAGGAGAAGATCTCCCGCTTGGAATTGTTTATAGTCCTTCAAGCGTTTGTCATGCAATCTCTTGGTGCGTTCTTTGTATAACATGGAGTTTTCATATGCGTGTTGTCGTAGCTCCTCTAATTCGTGAATCTGAAGGAACCGGGCTTCACCTCCGGTTTTTAGATCCAGATTTGCAGTTTTGAGAGCCCACATCGCCTGGTGTTCCAATTCCACGGGTAAATGGCATGCTTTTCCGTAAACAAGCCTAAAGGGAGTAGTCCCAATAGGCGTCTTGTACGCCGTACGGAAAGCCCAAAGTGCTTCATCCAATTTTTCCGACCAATCCTCATGATTTGCACCCACCGACCGCTCAAGAATTCTTTTCAACCCCCGGTTCGTCACCTCCACTTGCCCACTTGTTTGTGGATGATAGGGCGTGGATAATCTGTGGTGCACACCATAACGGGGCAGAGCTCTCTCCAGTTGAGTGTTGCAAAAGTGTGTCCCTCTATCACTGATCAGTGCCTTTGGTGCACCAAACCGGGCAAACAAACTCTTCAGAAACCTCACGACTACCCTGGCATCATTAGTGGGTAAGGCCTGTGCCTCAGCCTACTTCGATACATAATCAACAACAACCAGGATATATTTGTTTCCTCGTGAGGGGGGAAATGGTCCCATGAAGTCTATCCCCCAGATATCAAAGACTTCACACACTTGGATCCAACTTTGAGGCATTTCGCCGCGTGCCGATATATTTGCTGCCCTCTTGAAAGCATCGCACGCATTGACCCACTTCTGCGCATCACGAAATACTATCGGCCAATAAAACCCCGAATCAAGCACCTTTTTAGCGGTGAAATTGGCTCCATGGTAACCTCCGGTAGGTCCCTCGTGACAGTGGCGCAGAATGTCAGTCGCCTCCTTTCCCGACACACATCTCCTAATCACCTGATCAGCTCCAACTCTGAACAACAAAGGGTCATCCCAAATATAGTGCTTGAGGTCCGCAAAGAATTTTCTCTTTTGTTGGTGCGTCAATCCTTTAATCATGATCCCGCAAGCAAGATAGTTCGCAAAATCGGCGAACCATGGCGACTCATCGCATACCTCGACACTCATCTGTCACAACCCCCGATCCCTAGTTCCCGGGAATGGGCGGCCGTGAGCCAGTTTCGGTGGTATCACGTTTATTTATTCAATTTGGCAGCGGAAATTTTCATCAGGACCGTAGTTAGGAAATATTAATTCAGAGTAAACCACCACATTTTATAACATTAAACACATGGGTAAAACCCAAGTTTTCAGTACATATAATTTCATAGGGATACACCCTATTTTATTTAAGAAAAACATCTATTTCTTTTTAGGTAACTTTATTGCCACTTTTCCAAGCCTTCAGTGCTGTCCAGCTGGCTTCTATTTGACTTTCACATTTTATTACCTGAAACGCGTTTTAAAAACATTTTGTCAGGTGGAAATACTGGTGAGTGAATCCCAGTTTTTATCAAGTTTAGATAAAACCATTTTCACAGTGTACAGTATTGAGGGCGCATCCGCAATTACATTTGTTTACAGGTAATACCAATTAACATCCATGGTACTGTCATCTGACTTATGGTCATGTTACTCCTCTCCCCAGGTGGTAACAAATTTTGTATACAAAACCCCAAATATACCATCATAATTGTATCCTTACAAATACTCAATAACTGTCTTTCGCATGGAGAAATATTTAAGGTTTTGTAAAAACATTTAAAAAAAATAGGATTACTCACAAAAATGAGTATATAAAAAGAGGATTAACTCACATTGCTGTTTTAGGGTTTTCAGTATGGATTTCCTGGGAATAATCTAAAAATTACACAAATGCACGTGTGTTAGTATAATAACCTATTTTAACATTAGTAATACCCTCCCCGAGACGGCTTTCCAACGATTACGTCGGGCAGAACCACGACAGCCGTTACGGGACCCTAGATCAATCGGGCAGAGTATCTAATACGTCTCCATGGTTATAATACTTACATCGTAGCAGAACCTTGCTATTTTAGGGGGGTATAATGCCCGGGTATAATAACTCTACTACAGAAATTTAGATTGAAAGAAAGAAAATGAACGATCGGAACTAAGCCCGTTGCCTTCTTATATAGGGCTGAAATCTGGTCTCCACGCGGCCCGCGTAAAGCACAGGCCAAGGTTACGCAGCCCGCGTCAACATTGGTCAACACAATAGCTTGGCCCGGTCATCTACTAGGTTCGACACGATATCGACACGTGTCAGCTCAGGGCTGCGCCACCACTTAGGTCACTCGCGGCCCGCGTTAACTATCGAGAACTATTACGCGGCCCGCTTCAACTTAAAGAAATCAAAGGAATCCGGTTTACATCTTCATACGGCCCGCGTGAGATGTTGGGGTGGGTCTACGCGGCCCGTCTCAACTTAATATTTATTGTTTTTAATTTATTTTAATACTATAACGTATTTCGGGCTTTGTTTTCACATACGGGATATAATATAATACATATTGGGACATTTCAAGATATATTAGGGTGTCGGTTTACGTTAGGGTTGTTATATCTTCAACGACTCGTGTGGGAAATTATCATTTATTGAATCCCAATGCGTGTCCTTGATGTCTCCATGCTCCATTCGAGAAAGATGGTCAGCTGCTACATTCAACGAACCCTTTTTGTCCTGAATTTCGATATCAAACTCCTGCAGCAATAAGATCCACCTGATAAGACGCGATTTAGCGTCTTGTTTGCTGAACAGGTATCCGATGGCTGCGTGATCAGTATACACAATTGTTTTCGAAAGCACCATGTACGATCTAAATTTTTCAAACGCGAAAACTACCCCCAAGAGCTCTTTTTCTGTCGTCGTGTAATTCTCCTGTGCATCGTGAAGAGTCTTGCTCGCATAGTAGATCGGGTGAAAGTGCTTTTCCTTCCTTTGTCCCAGAACGGCCCCTATAGCGAAATCGCTTGCGTCGCACATAATTTCAAATGGCAGACTCCAGTCAGGTGCGACTAAAATAGGGGCCTCAATCAGCTTTTGCTTGAGAAGGTTAAAATCCTTCAAGCAATCATCTCCAAAGATAAACGGAGCGTCTTTTTCCAATAGACGGGTCATGGGCCTGGCGATTTTTGAAAAATCCCTGATGAATCGCCTGTAGAACCCCACATGACCGAGGAAGCTCCGTATCGCTCTCACAGATGTGGGAGGTGGAAGTCGTGAAATTATGTCAACTTTAGCTGGGTCGACCTCCATACCAGCTTGCGAAATCTTATGTCTCAGAACTATGCCCTCTCTCACCATGAAGTGGCATTTTTCCCAGTTTAGGACAAGATTCGTTTCTTCGCACCTCTTCAACATTTTCTTCAAATTTTCTAGGCACTGATTGAAGGAATCTCCAAATACTGAAAAGTCATCCATGAATACTTCCATAGAATCCTCGATCATGTCATGAAAAATTGAAACCATGCATCGCTGGAAGGTAGCCGGTGCATTACACAACCCGAAGGCATACGCCTGTAGGCGAATGTGCCAAAGGGGCAGGTAAAGGTTGTCTTCTCCTGATCCTCAGGAGCAATAGGAATCTGAAAGTAGCCGGAAAACCCATCCAGAAAACAGTAATAAGACTTCCCCGACAGACGTTCCAACATCTGGTCGATGAATGGAAGTGGGAAGTGGTCCTTGCGGGTGGCATCATTGAGTTTGCGATAATCGATGCAAACACGCCATCCTGTGACCGTCTGGGCTGGAATAAGCTAATTCCTATCATTTGTAACTATTGTCATGCCTCCCTTTTTGGGCACTAACTGGACAGGACTAACCCAAACTGAGTCGGATATGGGGTAGATCAAACTTACATCCAACAACTTTATCACCTCCTTTTTGACAACTTCTTGCATGTTCGGGTTCAATCGTCTCTGTGGCTGTGCACACGGCTTATAATGGTCCTCCATGAGAATTTTGTGAGTACAGAAGGAGGGGTTGATCCCTTTAATATCCATTATCTTCCAAGCGATTGCTTTCTTATGAAGTCGTAAAACACTGAGAAGTCTGCTCTTTTCCTCATCCGACAAAGATGATGAGATAATAACCGGCAGACGGCGCTCCTCGTCTAGGAATGTGTACTCCAAATGGGGCGAAAGCTCCTTAAGCTCCAAGGACGGGGGATCTTCAACTAAAGGCTTCGACTTTTCTTCTTCCTCACGATCAATCTCTGTAAATCGATCCGGACTCTGGGAACCATCATCACCAATCTGATAAACTGGCTGCTCGAAATCGTGGCCCTCCTGCGTAATGCCATCTAGGTCCCCACACAACAGATATGTGTCCGAATCAATCTCCTCAATCGTGCCCTGGAAATGTGTACTCACATAAGTGTCGACAATGTCAACGTAGTAGAGCGCATCATCCTGACTCTGTGGGTGCTGCATTGACCGCTTGATGTCAAAGGTCACATGCTAATCATTCACTCGGAGTGTAATCTGGCCCGCAGCTACATCTACAATGGTTCGGGCGGTATTCAAGAATGGACGTCCGAGAATCAAAGGCACCCTAGAGTCCTCACATATCCAGGATAACAAAGTCCATGGGAAACACAAACTTGTCAATCTTAACAAGCATATTCTCAACAAATCCACGTGGATACTTTATAGAATGATCAGCTAGTTGAATGCTCATCCGTGTAGGTGACGGCTCACCTAGATCCAACTTTGTAAAAACCTTATAGGGCATAAGGTTGATACTCGCTCCCAAATCAACCAATGCATGGCTAACAGACATATTTCCAATCAGGCAAGTAAGCGTGAAACTACCCGGATCTCCCATCTTCGTGGGCAGACGATTTTGAAGAATGGCAGAGCAGCTTTCATTCATCACCACACAGGACATATCCTCAAGCTTCTGCTTATTCGAGAGGATGTCCTTTAAGAATTTCGTGTACTTCGGCATCTGGGCATGGGCTTCAACAAATGGTATGTTTATGTGTAGTTGTTTAAACATTTCGAGAAACTTACCATATTGTTCTTCATTTTTCTGTTTCTTCAGCCTGCACGGGTATGGAACTGGAGGAGTGTAATCTTTGACTGGCTCCTGGACTTGTGTTGTACATGCTGGGCCTCGCCTGGCGTGCACCTCGTCTGGTGTATCAGTCGGGACCGCTTCAGTGATCGGTGGTGAGTCCGATATGTTAGGTCCGGTAGTTCTGCCACTCCTGGTCATTACCGCATTTACATGCCCTCGCGGATTTGGCTACGTGTTGCCTGGAAGACCACCTGGGGGTCTCTCCGACATCATCTTAGCCAGCTGACCAACCTGGTTCTCTATATTCTAAATCGAGGCTTTTTGACTCCTCATTTCTCCTTCGTGAGCTAAAAAACGATATTCGCTTTGTTGATATCGTTTTTCAGCTAATTGATTTGCACTAGTGGAACTACTAAGAAGTTGAGCCATCATTTCTTCCAGCTTGGAACTTGATTGAGGGGCTTGTTGCTGGGAACTACTCTCAGCGCCCTGGGTCTGATACGAGTATGGACGTGGCTGGAAAGACTGATTGTAAGGCTGGAATTGCTGACCATGAGCCTGCTGCGATACTGGAGCCCGCTGGGCAAATCCTAATGGGTTCTGATTACCCACATTTGCCCTCCATCCAAAATTCGGATGATTCCTCCATCCTGGGTTGTATGCATTGCTGTAAGGGTTGTTCTGCGGCCTCACTTGATTGCTGACAAAATCCACTTCTTCAGGGCCCTCATGCATAACCCCCTGAAAACATGCACCAGGCTAGTGTGACACTCCGCACTGGTCACACCCTGAACTAGCCTGTGTAGCCATCTGGGACCTATCAAACTTTGTCGAAAGCGCTGAGATCTGTGCAGTGATGGCTGTGTAGTCGTCCACAGCATGAACTCCTGGGCGGAATGATGATGTCCGGCCTCCTGCGTGGATATCTAATCTCTCCTGCGTGTCATAATCAAGCCCTTGGTAAAACATCAAAACCAACTGTCTTTTGGAGAAACCATGGTGTGGAACATCAAGTAACAGTTCCTTAAATCGCTCCCAGGATGCATGCAACGACTCTCCTGCGTCCTGACGAAAATTCACAATCCGGTTCCTTAACTTGGTTGTTTTCTCAGGCGGGAAGTATTTCTATATGAATAATTCTGCCAGCTCATCTCAGGTCCTCATGGACCCTACCATGAAGTGACATAAACCATGCTCTAGCTTTGTCACAAAGCGAAAACGGAAACAACCTCAACCGAATAGCGTCCTCTGAAACATCCCTAATCTTGAAAGTTGAACATACTTCGAGAAAAGCCGCGATATGCCGTTCTAGATCCTCATGCTCACATCCGTTAAACTGCACCGAATTCTGCACCATATTTATAATACTAGATTTAATTTCAAAAGTAGGTGCGACTACCGTAGGTCAGACAATGCTTGGCTCCAGGCCTGCACCTCCGGGCTAATTTGACTCGTTCAGTGGTCGTTCGTCGTCTGCCATGATTATGTTTCCTTCGTCCCTTGAGCCCTCGGATTCAGCGGGTACCACCCCTCGTCCGCAGCTGCTGCGAGTTGCAGCGCAACCGCGCGGGATCTCTCACGAAGAGGTCTCCTCAGATCACGCTCGGGTTCGTCTGAAGGCTCAACAGCGTCGGGAGCGGGGGTTGAGTACATCAACCTGCAAACGAAAAATGGACAGACGTGAATATTATATTATTAAAAGAAGGCTGTTTTTTTTTGCTGTAATAAAACAGAATTTCTGTTTAAAAGGGCTGAAAATTTTATAAAAATTCAAAAATGGGCCCAAATTTTCTGTAAAAATCAAAACAAATAAAAATAATCAAATCGGCTGGTATAAAAATAATTTTTCGGAGCCGAAAACTCAAAGAATAAACAAATAATTAGTTCGAATTCGAACAAATAAATGAAATAAAAATTTACAAGTGTTTACAATAGGCTTGAAAACGAATGAATTAAATTGAAAACAAGAAATATTAACAAATAAATAAACAAATAAATAATCAAGAAAATATTTACGAACATTCACAAGTATGTACACCGATAAGATATTGACTCGGGTTGTTCCTAAAGCTCGCCACATCCCTGGCAACGGTGCCAAAAACTTGACGTGTGCGCGTATATACATATTTTTACAATGAATTTTACACACAATTCGGTTTTAAATTTATAAAAATGATTTATACTTCAACATTATAACACACACGAAAGGGTAAGTGTACCCCGTCATACATGTAGTAAAGTATCGGTAAGAACCAAGTGTCGATCCAAGGATGTGGGCGGACGAATACTACTAAACCTTTTTCATTAAATTACCGGTAGAAAGATAAGTGTATAATTTGTTTAAACTAAAAAAAATAAGACTTAAACAAAAACTTTAATAAACATAATAGACTCCAAATATGAAAATAAATATATAGCCTTGCTTTATGCACAACCAAAGTATGTGAACTAAGTCGGTTTTGTCACTTAAAACACTTGGTCAATTTTCCATTTTTTCAAGATAATTAGTATCCCTTTCGGGAATCCTAACATGACAATTCTTTGGAAAGCTAAAACGATAAACACACTTTAACCACCTAAAATTGTTCTTTAACGCCCAATTGACAAATGTCTATGAAAATCCCTTAAAGAAAAGTTAGTCCTCCGTTAGGAGTTTTCTAACTTCACTTACTTAAGGAAAGTGATACCGATAAAGACAATGTAACCACCGAGACAAGCATAAACTAGATTAAATCACAACCGAGTTCATTTTACAAATCTTGAACATAAATTCACCAAGCAAGCAATTTTGGCCTAAACTACTAACTAAGCTAACAATTTATGTCAAGAATTCATAACAACACCATTTAACCCATTAAGGTCCTTACGTGAGGGAAAACTTTCTTGATTAACATTAATTACCCCTTATTAAACCACTAACCATTTCTAGTATCATGGTGCAAACACTTTAAGCAAGTTAAACTAGTTAAACAAGTTCAAAGTCTACTAATACATGATTAATTAAGCTTCTTTTTGCAAATATCTCAACTAACCACATACTAATCATCCAAGATAATTAACTATAATAAAGAATTCAACATCAATAAACAAGGTTGCAAACTAATCATCAAGGATTAACATAGAAAATGCTTCACGTGTCATTACAAACATAATTAACATATTAATGGTTGTTGTTAAGCAAGGAATACTAGTGTTTTTGCCCTTAGGCTTACAATAATACATAATCATCAACCAAAATGCTTGAATTACAACAAAATCATGGAAAGATTCAAGAAATCAAATCATAAACAAGCACAAGATTGAGAATCTGGATGATAACGGAGCTAATCGGCACGATGTAGCTTGATTCCGGGTGAAAGCAGAGCCTCTGGAGCCTGAATAATCGCAAGAAAAGCTCCCAAAAGTCCAGAGTTGCAAATTGATTGCTGCCTTCTGTTTTTTATAACATTTTCAGATCGCACGGTTGTGTGATTAAAGTACACGGTCGTGCACTTTAAGTTACTGTTCACCATACCATGTGACATCAGCGAATCTTGACCGGTCTTCAGATCGGCACGGGCGTGCCATGAGTCGCACGAGCGTTCATCATCGAGATTAGGTTGGCACGACCAACTGCACAGGCAGTGCATCCGAGATCACAGACCACGCACGGTCGGTCCTTCTGTCACACGGTCGTGCATTCCCGAAGATGCCTTGCACTCCTAATCGCACTGGCGTGCACTGCCGGGCTGAGCCCTGTTGTCGGATCCGCACGATCGTTCCATGAGTCACACGGTTTTACGGCCAAAAACGCGTAAAATGGGGGTAAAATGGGGGAATAAAACATATGTATTTTAGTAAATATCAACCCCAAATGAAGCTAGAAGGAATGCATAACCGACATAGGAAGCCAAGGCAAATTCTAACATAAGCATCCGTACATTTTTCCTGTACTAATGTATTAGTTGACTTTTGATTCCAATCAAAGTTTTATACATAAAAAGGCCTTTATTTTTCTTTCATAAAGCCAACACTCATTTGTCTCATCTCTTGATGAATTCCTATAATGCACGTGCATTGCTTGTCATGCATTGAATTCACTTCAAAAGATTTTTTTTATTCACAAGTTTGGATCTTATTTCGTTATACCCATTGTGACGATCCCTATGATTGCAGAAACGTTGACTTTTGATATCAAGTCAACAGATTTCTTGGAAAACTCCTTTCCTTTTTCAAAGTTACTTACCGGATTTCATTTCTTGTCAATACATATATCCATTATTGGAATCTGTCTAAACCAAGCTCAATTGTTTGAACTTGTTCACAATGTACATTTAATTCGAAATAATCTCATTTGTCTGAATCATAGCAGACTTAAAGTCTTCAACTCCAATGAATCATTTGTTCAATCACGACACCTTGCGGTGGCGATTTCTTTGAAATTTGAACTCAATTCATTTTCACACCTGAGGTCCGAATTTATCTATCCATTGATTCATTATCCTAAACCAGTCTTAATACAATTTTGTGTTAAGATAAAGGTACCCAAATTCTTATTCTAATGTACCTCCAACATTTCTTTCATCTTTGATCAATCCTATGATTTTCATTTATTCCTTCACTAGAAGATTCTATCTTTTGAATATCCAGATTCACTTCATTGAAAATTTCAATTAATTTCGAGAACGGTAAATTCGTTCGATCATTGTAATCATTGAATTCTTTCAATCAATACAACACCTGGTGATGTTTGTATAAATTTGTAGCCTGAGCTAACCATAAACCCTAATCATATCGATTCATATGTCGTTCGTTCGACTCATCATTCAAATAGTCTTTATACAATTATGTATCAGGACAATGATACACTAAATCCTATTGTATTTTCGGTGTATCTCTGCCATTCAAATAAATGTCACAAATTTCTGTTTTGATCATTGACAAATTATTTTTCATACTTCTATTTTCAATAGAGATTATTGATTCAGAGTCTCCTTCAATTGATAAAGTAAGTTCTCTTTTGACATCAAATCCTAGTTGTTTCTAAAAAGTTGTTGCATTTTAAATCTCTCTTTTAATTTGTGGAACTCAGACACTTCGATAGTTGTTTCATTTCCTCTAAATTCATCGACTGGAATTAATTTTTAGGACCATTTTCTAATTACCCAATGATATCTTTATATTCATCTTTTTGATTCTATCACCTTGATAAATTGTATCATTTCACCTCGTTCAGTTAACATCGATTCGTGGCACTAATTTGAACAATTGAATTCAATTGTTATTTGATATCTTTATATCTTGATTTTTGCTTCAAGCACCTTGATATACTAATCTTAATAACTTAGAGACATAATATAACTCTGAGAAGATATCGTAGACCAAATCTCGAGGACGAGATTTTAAATAAGGTAGGGAGGATGTAACAACCCTCCTGGAACCCTTAACGTGACCCTAAAACGTTCCTTACGTACCCCGTATATGAAAAAACGGACCCGGAATACCTTCGTACTTGTAAAAATCAACGAAAACAAAATCTGCCCTTCGCTCGCGGGCCGCGACAGACGAAGGAGCAGCTTTCGCGGGGCGCGAGGCCCTTGCCTTGCCGGACACACAATGTTGACACGTGTCCCGACATGTGTCGACACTACCTCGTGACTCAGCAACCCTATCGCCGCCTCTGGGGCCCTCGCGGGGCGCGGCGGATGAAATAGAAGCCCTCGCGGGGCGCGACGGACTGGACGAACAACTATGAAAGGGGTCGAGACCTGCATTTCAACTTGTTCAAATTTTCTATTTTCCTCTCAAACTTCTAAAGGGCCATAACTATAGCCAAAAACCCCCTAAAGAAGCAAAGCTCTGCCTCGTTGTAAGTATTATAACCCTGCTATTACCCTACACGATCGATTTAGGATTTCCGTAATGCATGTCGGCTCTGCCCGACTCAGTCATTGGAATTCTGTCTTGTGTTACACCCGATTGATTTTAGGACTCCGTAATGCATGTCAAGGCCTTGCCTGACTCAGTCATTGGAGTTCTGTCTCGAGTTGTACGGTTAATGCAATTTGGGTTATTTTACTAATACATGTGCATTGTTTAAATTAACCAGGAAACTATATTATTATCAGGAAACTATAAGGAAGCTATAATATTACCAGGAAGCCTGTAGGAATACCTAAATCTACAAATGTGAGTATATTCTCTTTTTGTAAATCTTTTATGAGTCAAAATGCTTTACCAAAACCTCAATGATTTTAAATTATGCTTAACATTAATTGAGTATTTGTTACTCTACAATTACTATCGATATGTTGGGGTTTTGTATACAAAATTTGTGAGACATTACCATTGGACAACGAGTTAGCCAATGAGTAATATGACCCACAACTCGGGTTGACAGTACCATTTGGGTAATTGATTAGATCAAGCAATTGTAATTGCGGGTTGCACTCAATTCTGTTAAGGTGTTAAAACCGTCTTGATTAAACTGAGATGCACTCACCGGTATTTCTTGCTGATAAAAATATTTTAAACACATGTTTCAGGTAACTTAGTGTGAAGCCAATAAAAGTCAGCTGGAGAGCACTGAAGGCTTAGAAAAGTGGCTGTAAAAGTTACCTAAATAAAAAGAAGAATTGTTTTCAATAATTAGGGTTTATCCCTATAAATATATTTCAAACGGAAATCAGGTTTTGTCCCATTTGTTTACTATAGATGTATTATCATCAAAACTTGGGTTTTATCCTATTTATTTATTTTAAACATTTTGGTGTTTAACCCTGATAAAAATATTTCCTAACTACGGTCCTTATGAAACTTTCCGCTGCCAAATTAATAAACACCGATACCATCTGAATGGCTCGCAGCTCCCGCTCCCAGGGTGGGGTCGGGGGTTGTGACAGAAGACATCATGACCAAGCAGGGGGTTGGGTTCATGGAAGTGTTACACAACGCCACATGTTTGAACACAGACATGGACATAAAAATGGCGTTGATGCATGGCATGTTCAAATGGAGGCTTCAAAATCTCCAATAACAAGAAGCCAATGAAAGCGAAAGTGATTACTTGGATGAAAGACTAGAAGAAGACTATGAATAAGAAGGCGGAGGAAGTGATGAATACTTCTCAGAGAAGGTACCTTCTGACGAGGAGTTTTATTTTTTTTTTGTTTTCTTTTGTGTATTTTTTTTTCAGATAATAAAATACTATATTTCTCCCCTTAGTTTCAAAACGCCAAAAAATACTACAAAAAGTCATTGCATACAAAACGCCAAACATAATAAAAACTATTTTTTCTGGATAATTTTTTCTCTGTTAGTGTATTTTCTCATCTTGGTCTACAAAAAGGCCATTAAATATAAAAACGCCAAACTTGGAAGATGGGACGTATCACCCTAAACTGATAAAGCTGAACAAAACAGTAAATACACACAGTAACTGAAAGGACGGTTACTTTATTACTATCATTTATTATAATAAAATACCGCCTAAACTACGTGCCAAAAACATCCTATAAGAGAGACGTCTCTGTACAATCAATTGATCACAACAAAAAACAACGCCATGTTTCCTAAAAACCACCCACTTTAAAACGCCAAAAAATAGTTAAAAAAACCACAGATGACAAATCTCGTTTCTTCTATATTGAGTATTGTTCTGCATGAAGTTTCACTGAATGGATTCTTCTCTGAGGTGGGTATCTCTATAAGCTTTTCCTGAATGAGATGGACAAATATTTAAGAAAAAGAGACTGATGACAGTGATATGTCATTATGTAAGCTTTGTTCTTGATGGATATATTGATGGCATGAAGAGATCAATACCAGTGTAAATGCTATTTTGGACTCCATAATCATAATAGCATCTAAGTAGGAGTTGATCTTCAATGACATATCACCAAACAACAATATATCACACCAAAATACAGGATGCCACTAATCAGCTTCGACTAAAGACAGGGGTTATGTAGGAAAATTGGTAACTAGCTAAGGTATTAAAAGCTTCAAGGCACAAAAAAAATTCAAGAAGAAAAGACTGATGACAACGAAGATTTAGATGAGAAATTAGATTAGCATTTTTTTTTTCATTTTCTATCTTTTTTTTAGGGGATCATTTTCTATTGTTTGTTATCTAATTCTCTACTAATAAAATACATTATATCTGTTAAAAAATTATTTATAAAACACCAAAAACTACAAACACTAAAACGCCTAATAGTATGAAAACTGTGAGAACGGATGCTGGCAAAGCACGTTGTTACTATATAAAACGCCAAAACTTATAATGAAATTACTTTAACAAGTTATTATTAAAAACAACAATAATTGACTAAACGCTATTAAAACAATGTATAAAACAACGTGCCATCTTTATCTAAATGCGATTAAAAAACAAAACGCCAAACCCTGAAAAGATGAGAAGTGTTACAGCCTTAACAGATGAAGCTAAACAAAACAGTAACTGCAAACAGTAACTGAAACGACGAAAAACTTTATTACTAACATTTATTATATTAAAAGCCACACCATCGTAATTGAATTTATTTATCTTTCCAAAACGCCATAATTACCTATCATATTGTAGGCCTGCATCCTACATTTCTCCTAAATTACGCGCCAAAAACATCATTCTAAAATACGTTAAAATACGCTCAAATATGTTAAAATACGCTAAAATACGTTACAGTATGCTAAAATACATCAAAATACGCAAAAATACGTCGAAGTACGCAACTAATGATATTCTAAGATGCCTATACATATAACACGACACTATACAATACAAGTGGATTTCAAACAAAATTGTACGTAATCACAGAGTACGATAATCACACGTAACCGAACGTCACCGAAACGACGAATGTTGAAGGTATACTTCATAAGATGACAAAATACGCAAAAATTCGTTAAAATACGACACGTATACGCGTCGAATCGAGGAAAACATGAAAAAAGCAATTTTTGCTATTATGGCGAATACGATCGTATAGGCCTATACTTTGTCGTATTGTAGACTAATACGCATCATATAGGCCTATATGATACGTATTATCCCCCTGAATTTTCAAAGGACCCCCTGGTTTTTTTTTTAAGAAATCAGGGGGGTATACGCATCATATAGGCCTATACGATGCGTATTAGTCTGCAATACAACAAAGTATAGGCCTATACGATCGTATTGGCCATAATAGCAAAAATTGTTTTTTTTTTCGTGTAAACCTCGGTTCGACGCGTGACGTGTCGTATTTTGACGAATTTTCGCGTATTTTGTCATTTTATGAAGTATACATTCAACATGCATCGTTTCGGTAACGTTCGGTTGCGTGTGATTCTCATATTCTATGATTATGTACAATTTTGTTTGAAATCCACTTGTATTGTATAGTGTCGTGTTATATGTGTACGCGTCTTAGAATATTATTAGTTGCGTACTTTGACGTATTTTGATGTATTTTAGCGTATTTTGACATATTTGAGCGTATTTTGACGTATTTTAGCGTATTTTAACGTATTTTAGCATATTTTAACGTATTTAAGCGTATTTTGACGTATTTTAGCGTATTTTAACGTATTTAAGCGTATACATCTACTTAAAGAATGTATTAACTTAAGAGAAAACGTACATTTACATTGTTGATTGAGAAGGTGTCTCTGATGTTGGTGAGGTTATAATCGTATAACTCCTCGTTAGCAGAATTACAACTGTTTTCCATTGACAAATAAAGTCCTCCCAATCTGGTTGAGTAAACGAATTTTTAAAAATGATAAATACAGTTATAACATAGATAGTATAGTATAATAAACATGTACCAAACCTATACGACATGATAAATTTTTAAAAATGTTTTTTGTTTAAAAAATAAAAGAATTCTTTTATTAAACTTTTTTAAAACTATGATTAAATGTATACAAAAAAATGTAAAAAACAATGTAGTATATAACGATTATAACATATATGGTATAGTATAATAAAGATGTACCAAACCTATAAAACATGATAAATTTATAAAAATGTTTTTTGTATAAAAAATAAAAGAATTTTTTTTTTTGTTAAATTTTGTTAAAACTAGGGGTGTTCAAAAAACTCGTGGTTCGCAGGTCGCTCAAAACTCGCTCGAAAAAAACTCGAAGAAAGCTCAACTTGAAATTGGCTCGGTTGTAAACGAGCCAGCTCGGCTAGGCTCGGCTCGGTTTGTAAATGAGTCGAGCTCGAGCTTGGCCTGGCTCGGCTCGTGAGCTGGCTCGATAAGATTTACATCCTTCATTTTTTTTGTCCCACATCGCTTACAAAACAAAAACTAAGGGGGTACCTCTCGTATAAAAGAAGGTAAATACAATATACAAAGTGAATTAACTATTTATACTTGTATATTTAGCTATATGGTTAAATTAAATGACAATTATGGCCCTTAGTCTATGAAGAAATTCATTTTTAGGGCTTTTTAAGTAGTAAGTTTTGCGGTTCTTTGTTAGTTCGAGCTAGATCGAGCCGAGCCGAGCTAGCTCGAATTCTAATCGAGTCGAGCTCGAGCCTTAAATCTCAGCTCGATTTGAAATTCGAGCTCGAGCCGAGCCAGCTCGAATCGAGTTCGAGCCGAGCTTGAGCTGGGTCTAGCTCGGCTCGTTTACAGCCCTAGTTAAAACTATGATTAAATGTATACAAAAAATGTAAAAAAAAAAGTGTAGTATATAATACAGTTATAACATAGATAGTATAGTATAATAAATATTTACCAAACCTATATGACATGATAAATTTTAAAAAATGTTTTTGTTTAAAAAATAAAAGAATTCTTTTATTATACTTTGTTAAAACTATGATTAAATGTATATAAAAATTTGTAAAAAAAAAAAACCAAAGCAATACGACCCGTATAGGCCTATACGACCCGTATTGATCCAGCCAGCCACAGACAAAGACTAACACATGCAGATTTGACTGTTGGCTTTTAAACTTATACGATCCATATAGCCCTATAGTTGAAAAAGTAAAGTATGGGAATAAATTGGCAAATATCCCAATAGGATTCCCCTTAAAAAGTTGTGTTGTTTTGCACATGCATAATTGCACGGCATTGAATTGAATAAAGAAGTGATGAGCACAAGGAAAAAAGGACAACTTTGTTCAATGTAAGAATGAGTGAAAAAAATATAATAAATATAATTCTACAAGGAATTTATTTTCAAACCTTTGTGTCACACACTTGTGAA
This sequence comes from Helianthus annuus, assembly GCF_002127325.2. NCBI lineage: Eukaryota > Viridiplantae > Streptophyta > Magnoliopsida > Asterales > Asteraceae > Helianthus > Helianthus annuus. The sequence goes on from NC_035447.2 coordinate 84,390,399, forward strand.
ATGACATAAAAGGTCCCGCTAAACATGAACATCTCAATTCAGACTTTGCTTCTGCCAGCTTTGACTCTGCCATGTACAACACATCATACTTGATGTAAATAGAATATTTGACTAAGTAGATTTTTATTTGTGAATTTTTAACAACTTTAATTTATAGAATAAATAAGGGTGTTAATATTCATACACTCTTTTACTTTATCGTTGTATATACACTAGTGGGGAACCCGTGTGTTGCAGCGAGATCGACAACACATTTCTACATGACGAAGTTCTGAATAAAAAAACATAATAAAGTCGATCACTAACAAATATCAATTCGAGAGCACGAACATTGGCGATGATGAATACAAACATTGGTGATGATCATGTGTTTAAGGGCCGCTGGACCCAAGCAAACAAGAAACCTGCTGTACTCTATGCCTTTGCTGGTATTTAATTGAACTCTCCAAACACAAATTAAACTGGTCGCATTATCACAATGCAAAACCAATAACAAAACCCAGTCTTCTAAATTTAACCCGCTCCTAATTAAAATCAATAGAACCATCATGCTAACAGGAACGACGTCCCCTAATCCAAATAAAATCAAACAGAATGTCTGAAAATAAAGAATCTTCCAAACTGAGAACGCAAAAGACTGCTTTGGCCATAATAATTGAATTTCATGTTAGCTTTCTTTAGTAAAAGACACTCACATCCCCTGTAACAATATAAGCTTTTGAAGCATTCAAAATGTAATAAACTTTAAAACATTTTCTTTCATAAAAGTAAACATAAACATAACAAAACAAGATTAAAGTGTATTTGATGCACGTCAACATACACTAATACACCAAAGTTGGTTTATCTTTTTATGCAGCCAACCCAATTCCATTAGAACCAAAGTTTTATCCCTTTTTTTTTTGAGAAGAAGCCTACTGAAATGTTACCTATATTTTGCACTTGCAAGATCTTGCCATATCTCCTCTACCATATAACTATTTGGGTGTGCACATCCACCAATATTCAAAGCCTACATAAAAAGTGACGTAAAGTCTCAGATTACTATTACAGACGCTTGTCAGATGCAAATTACCATTATCATTCTTCTCAAACAACAATTTGAAATGCTTAAAATAGTCAGCCTCATACAAGTAATTGCAATGTCAATTTTCTTAAAAATTGGTTGATTTAGGTGTGTTTTTATCTCTAATGGCTGAAACAGAAACATGAAATGTAGCTAAAAATAATGGGTCAAAAACAGTTTGAAAGTGAAAGTAATTTTTCATTATATGAGTAGAACTATCATATGTTCATGGCTTTAACAAAGAAAATATATCATCAAGAAAGTAACTCAAACCTCTTCTATTAAATTGATAATAAAAAAAATAGGTAGAGTGGTTGGTTATCTGGCTAGCTTTAGCGTTATTTGAATTTGGTGGTGAGCATGGTAGGTTGCGAGAACTGAGAGCGATTTCGGAACTTACAGTAATATGTGACAACCTAAAATTTCAAGGATTTTCTTTTACGCATTACTTGTTCCACAATTCATTTGATGCTGTATCTTGTGCATGTTATTTGAATGGTTAATGTATTGTTACACTAAGTGTTACATGGGACTTATGTATTGGATAATGTTATTATTATGTTTAACCTTGCCGACGAAGGATGATTCTTCGTCACTCTTGCACCTTGATGAAGACTAGAACATCGTCACAATCAACCTTCAACGAAGGTTGATTGTTCGTCACTCACACATCACGGCGAAGAATAACCTTCGCCAAGTGAAACTTTGCCGAAACGGGCCTCGGCCCAGGATGGTTCGCGGCCCAAACTGTTATGTGTTTGTATAACTTCTCGTAATCATTTAACGTGAACACAAAACCCTAAAACACTCTTTCCCTCTCCTTCCTGTGCGATGGCTATTGGCATTGATCGAAGCTCTCTCTTGCGGATCCTCTTATCTCTCTCGTGTTAGAAATAGGTTAGTATATTCATAATTGGTTCTACCTTGCATTTATAAGTGTGTTGTTGTGTGATCATGTGAATCAGTGTGTAGGGATCAAAACATAAACAAGGGTTCTGTTATGGGATTTTAAACTTAGAACTTGCATGATGAAGATTGGATGATTGGTCTATGTTCAGATCCATGTGGCTTGATAATCCCGTTAGATGAACCTGTATTATGATAATCTAGTAGTCTAATCTTGTGTGGTCATTCGATGTTTGGGATCAATGATTGTTTGCAATTTGATGATCAATGATTGTTTACAATTTGATGATCAATGATTGTTTAGAATGGTTTGATGATGAACAACAATTAACGATAGTTGAATAACCGTTATTTGATTCTAAAATCGTGCCAAAAGTTTAGTAACTGTTGTTATGAATTAAATGAGAACTGTAACTGCCTGAGGAGGCAGTGACGAAGAAGCTCCCCGACGAAGAATATGATTTGACGAAGATAGGGGACTTCGTCGGAGGCTTCATGACGAACCTTAGGGTTGTTCGCCAAACCCATTAGCGACGAAGAATAGATCTTCGTCACATTGACTTCCGACGAAGAATAGGACTTCGCCATAATCAATTTCGGCGAAGAATGATTCTTCGCCGTAAGAACTCTTCGTCGTGCACTTGAACAGTAACAATAACAGATTGAAATGTACGTGGTGATAAATACTTATGTTTATGGATTACTGATGTTACATGATGACCATGCTAATTGAGAATGAGAAATCTGACTTAGACTTGTTAAAGTAGAACACTCCCCTGTTATTTATTGTTAAATGACAAGCACATGAGATGTGGACTTGCTTGAGAATTGGGCATATGCTATATGTTAACAGTGATCCTTGTGTGAATAGCAAACCTGTCTGTTATGTGTATTACGTGACTTGGTTGTCTATGAGACTAATTTTGATTGGTAACCATGGTAGGGTTTGGGTTGACCAACTTGGACGGGTAACTTAACATACCGAGCAATCAAAGGTGAGTTCATTCCTCTTAAGCATTCGTCCCGGTTGGTGGGACAATCATTGGGTATTCCTGAGAGGGATAAGTCATTTGGGTAAAAACTGGGATGTTGGATAATACACTCAATTCCTATCACCATTAAGTCCCATCTTGTTTGTTACCTGAGAGGTAACGGGGTATTAGTTGATAGCGCTATTTAGGTTTGGCACCCTCACCCCATACCTGAGAGGACGGGTGTGAACTAATGACCCAGTCATGACCAATGCTTAGATAGGGGCATTGGGGAAGGGCAAAAATAATCTGGAGCCGTCTTGTATTGTACTCGAGTTATTATCAACATTACTATCAATGAACTAAACTAAACACTTGGTAACCAACATTTTCGTAAAACTATGAACTCACCAGCGTTGTCTGATACACTTGTTGCATGCTCGCATGTCGTTAGGTACTATGGACAAGGAACTTGCTGTCTGGATGGTTGGAGTGGTCATGGGTCGCACTGCTTGGATATTTAAGACTTGTTTACTAATTTTACATGCATTGGTTTTTGAAACATTTGATCAGTTTTTTACTATTTGCTTCCGCTGAACATGTTAAACTTGGATTATGTTTATGAACGTCTTATCATATAAATGGAAACTTTGTTTTATAACTTGATGTTTGTTCAATGTGATTGGTGGCTAGATCCTGGTATGTCACACGCCTAGCGGGGTCACCGCATGTGGTATTTTGGGGGTGTGACAGTTTGATATCAGAGCCACTGGTTATAATGAACTAGGTTTTAAAACGTTTTTATAAAACCAGACTATAACCGAACAGTTCAGAAAGCGACCATGACACTCAGCTCCAGATTGCAAGGTTCGTCTCTCGTTTACTTATTGCATATCATATTTAGTGAATACTTGAGTTTGACATTGCATGTGAATACACACCTAGCACTATAGCATGAGTTCTTGTGCTACTAGCCTATGTTATGTGATTGATAATGTGACACTTCCCTACACCTTCCTGATCTATGTTGTGATGTTTTCGTCTTGCTACTCGAACTTGAGGAATCTTTTAGCATAAGTTCGGAGGAGCTGAGATAAACATGAAAATTGCATTGTTATTATGGGTGCACACATAATAATAATGTGGGGTGCATGTGAGTCCCAGTGAGGCCTAACGATGTGAAAGGGGTTCCACTCTGTTGTCTGATGTAAACTTAGGAGTCTGTAGAAGTCATCGTGAGGTTTGACTCCTACTATATCCTGACTCGTAACCTTTTCCCTTTTTCTTATATTGGGGTCATGGACGTGGTCACATTGCGATGACTTAGGCTGAATTGACCAACTTGATTAACACATGTGTGGCTGAGGCTTTGGCAGCCTATCAAGCTGGTACGATATGAGCCAAATACCCTTTATTCTTGTGTCGCATACACAACTCTTACCCGTGTGCTGTATTTTCTTTCGTCCTCAGGTCAGCAAGCGAATCAGAATCAAAATAATCCGCCTGCTTGCACGTTTAAGATGTTTATGGATTGTAAGCCACAGACATTCAGTGGGACTGAAGGAGCTGTGGGACTACTACGATGGTTTGAGAAGGCAGAATCGGTGTTCGCTATGTGTAACTGTCCTGCTGGGGACAGAGTGAAGTATGCTACAGGCACACTCGAGGATGGTGCCTTGACATGATGGAATGCCCAGGACCACATGTTGGGTATTGAAGTGGCGAATGCAACTACTTGGGACGATTTTAAGGAGTTGATGCGTGAAGAGTACTGTCCTCGTGATGAGGTACAGAAACTGGAGAATGAGTATTATGATCTGAAAATGGTGGGGCCTGAGATTGAGGCATACACGAAACGGTCTCATGAATTAGCTAATATGTGCCCGAACCTATCACAACCTCCACACCGAAGAATCGAGCTGTACATCAAGGGATTAGCCCCGCAGGTTAAGGGATTGGTTACTGCAACAAACCTCAACAATTTACCTCAGATCATCCGTTTAGCTCACAAGATCACAGATCAGGAGGTGGAGGTGGAGCGTGGCTCGCTACCACCGCGTGTTTCTACTATTGCCACTACTGCTGCAGCTACCACTCATGCTACTGATAGCAAACACAAATGGAATGATGTGGAAAAGGTGTCCAACTCGAATCAGTCCCAGAAGAAACCAGACAACAGTATCAACCGCAACTTTAGCCAGTCATCTTCTGTGAATCAGAATCAGAGCAACAATTCGAATCAGGGTTCATACGCAGGAAAGCAGCCTAAGTGTAACAAGTGCAACTTTCATCATCATGGGCCATGCACCCGAGTCTGTCACAGGTGCAACAAGGTGGGTCATATGGCTGATTTGCGAAGACTACTTCTCTTAGGCCTGAATTAGGAATCACTTCATCTGCTTCTTCCTCATGGTCATCATCATCTTATGCTGATTTGGGAAGACTACTTCTCCTAGGCCTGAATTACAAACTTCAGTCAAATGGCCAAAGTACAAAAAGTCTTTGCACATTTAAATACGATAGCTAGATTACTAAATATACTGAGCTAGAATAAAGACTTCATTGTTGAGGGTGCTAAAATATGTAGCTGATAATAACTAGCAGTCGTAAACCCATCATATATTAAAAAATATTGATCTCAAAGAGTATATTGGAAAGCCTGGCAAAGGGCAACAACATGGTAAATTAAGATATTCTTTCGTGGGAAAGCTTGGAAAAGAGTAGATTGGTCTTTCAAAGGTTTAACTTGCAAATACATAGATTTAGAACTATGAAGACTATATACAAAATAGTGTGTGTACATAGCCATGTCATGACACATGACTATCATAAACAAACATACCTTTAAATCTGTTGTTCCACCTTTGTGTATGACGTAACAAAAGTACATATCACATGGAATAATACTCTTTCAAGAAGGGTCCAATGCGGTTTACTTTTTGAGACTTTCTACGAATCTTTGGTAACCATTGAAGTCCAGCCCCAGGGTTAATATCAGTTGGAGCGCAAGAGCCTGCACATGTTCCAACATCACGGATTGTTCCATATGGTTCTAATCAGGTTGGAATTCAGGATTACACATCTCCACTTCCAAGTGCTTGTTTAATCATCTCTATACCAACATTAAGAAATGCATGAAATGGCCGAGCTAAAGCATTCCCACTAATAGCAGCAAGCAAAAATCTACCCTGTTTAACCATTAAAAATGATTAATTTATATAGTTTGATAAAGAAACTCAGTTCTAACATATTAACAACTTAAATTGTCATCTTCAGAGTGAAGATTGAATTGTGGCTTGATATCATATACCATGAAACTATGCGTGCCCTCTTCATGGGGGTCATCAAATCCATGTTTGTTTATTAATTAACCAGAAAAAGGGATTAAAATCTTACATAAAAAGATAACAATAATGTGAACCCTATAAATGTGATCAGATGAATGTGGTTTTGTATAAATAGCCCCAAATGATTGACTGTCGACTTCAGATGAATGTGGTTTTGTACCAACAATAATCATCTTTACAAGTATGAAATAGTATTCCCCACAGCAGAACAAAGTCGCAATTCAATCATATGAAACATTTATGATATGTATAAAGAACCAACCATAACAATCAAACATCAGTAACAACACAAATCAAAAATTGAAAACCACCATTTACCTGATACACAAAAGCAAAACTGGGTGGTGATGCAGAGCAATGAAGAGTAACAGACATTCAATTTGCATCTTCAATTGGAATTTGCCCTATAATTGATTTCATGATTAATTGCTCCCATCGTCGTTTCATTTGCTTCTTCATTTTTTTGTTGAAAGAATCACTAAAACGTAATTAAATGGGGGGCAGATTTGGGAGAGGGTATGGAAAATTAGGGTAAGTAAGCTGACTTTTGGAATGACGTCTTAAAATTTGAAGGAAATTACATTTTTGCACATGGGAAATGCTTTATATAGTTGTAAAGATAGATATATACAGAGTGGAGAGTGTGTGATTAAGATTTTAAGGGTGTAGGAATAAGATGACCTAAAATTAAACTAAATACTATTACTATTTGTGGTTCACAACAGAGGTTTAAATGGGTTGTTTATACGGACCTTCACAATTAATATATATAACAGTGGAATTCCTCAGTGTTACGTGACAAGCGTTAGGTTGGTATCGGGTCCATTCCTTTAGGGTACTGATATGACACCAACACTCGTAATAATATAAGTATCGCCGTGATGCTATGATTGGATTATGTATCAAAAATCTTGTCTCTTGACATAAGTTTAAGCACTGATAAAATCTGAGAACTTAAGTCTATTATTATATTTATTGTTGGGATCTGGGGCCGTCATGATAGTGTTTGTTTGCATAAAACGATTAATCAGAACATATGAAATGATGTAAGTGCAGCGGAAATGAGTAGCAAACTTTGTAAACACAATCAAAGGAAAGTATAGATTGATAAACAATTGCTTTTCATTGAGTCGAAAGATTTACATAAAAGCAAAAGATTACAATGCAAGCTTACAATCTAAACTCCCCCTCAGCCTGATACACCAGAGTTGGTTGCACAAGATGAAAGGATTGAATTGAGGAGAAGAACTCACTCAAAACGATCAAGTACAACAGTACAGAATACTGTCATATTTATAAGCAAACCAAACTACTGATTTACCTCAGCTTACGTCACCATGATAGTGACATCTAACAACCTAACAAACTACAAATACTGTTCTATACAAACTACTGACATGCAACATCTGATAAGTAGTAGAAAGCAAAACTAAGGAAAACTACTTCTTCACGTTCCACTGTTGTAGCCTGAGCACATATGTTGAATCTTCAGTGCATTCTTCAAAGGTGATCAGTCTTTGAGAGAGCAGTGCTTGAGTCTTCAGCAGTACTTAGGAAACAGCAGTAGATAGAGCATCAGTGTTTGTCTTCAGCAGTCGTTGGATAATCATCAGCGTTTGGTTTATCAGTTGTTGTAGTTGAGCAACATTTAAGATCCATCAGCTGTTAGATAACCACTGTCAAGGAGAGAGCATAGGATAAACTGCTGCTTATTGATGGTCCACTGATGAGATCCGGTTTTGGCTTTACATTATCTGTTCCTCTGGGGTTCAATCCCAACAATCTCCCCCTGGAACAGATAATGCCAAAACCCTTCATTATTCAGGACCTTTATTACTCATGAAGAGTGCCTTAGCTTGTTCTTTGAATACGGCTTCAAATTCCTTTGCACTCTGGTCATCCTCATCCCTGCACAGTGAAAGTTCAAGGAGATCCTGCAAATCTTCAACACTTAGGCCAAGTGCTTCTTTCCTTGATATATACTTCACCTCACCATTGGCTCTGACCAAGGTCAATACGTGGGTCTTTTGATCAGACATCCACTTTAGTATTTTTAAGCCTAATGGGTTTCTTGGGAGAGATTTATTTTCAGATGAGTTGAGGGATGATGGCCTTGAAAACACATGCAAACTTTCAGACATTCTTTTGAAAGTTTCTTCAATGACTTTGTTTGCTGCAGCTATGTCTTCTGCAGTTTCTTGTCCAGCAAGCTCTTGTTTTTCCTTTTCTATCATGCCTGTTGCAGTGTTTGGGGATGCAGGACTGTTTAATACCTTCTTAAAAAGGTTTTGAATTCTTGCTGAGCTATCTTCTTTTAGACCCATTTTCATGATGGTGTCTTTGAGATACTCTGCTTCCTTTTCTTTGACCTCCTTGTCAGACAGTTGTTTACCTTCTTCTTGGTTTGTCACAAGAGTAAGGTTGTCTGCTGATTTTAGCATTGTTTTGAGGCTTTCAATTTGTTGTTCCAGCTTCACCATTTGTTCTCTCTTCTTCCTTTTCTTCAGCCTCTCATAGGCTTCATCAGTTTGCTGCCTAGACCATTTTGATATGGCTTCAGCAGTGTCCACCTTAGCATCCACTAGCTCCTTTTTCTTTCCTTTATATTCAGCAGTGAGGTCAGCAATGAGCTTTTTGTATTTACTCCAGTTTGGAGCATTTTTCTTCTTTGAAGGATCATTCTTGATTTTTTGGATCCTTTCAGCCTCATGCTTTAAAGCTACTAAAGGCCACTCTTTAAACTGGGATTCTTCAGCAGGATAGAACTTTTCTTTCATGATGAAGGCTAGAAGTTGTTCTCTTAACTTCTTCTTTTGATCAGCCTTTTCCTTTTCTAGCTCTTGTGCAAATTCTTCCATCTGCTTTACCTTTGTAAGGTAGAACTCCAGTCTTTTAGCAATGCCTATTTCGCTTAGACTTTCTTTTTCACTGTCAACCTTGGCTTTTACTTTAGCTTGCCTTGCCTTTATCTTGAGATAATCATTAATATCTTCTGGTGCTATGTAGCCTATGAGTGAAGAGAATTTTCTTTTTGAGGGATCTTCTTCTGTATAAAATTGCCTCATCTCATTTTTAATGGCTTCAAGTTCCATTGGATACTGTGCAGCATTTGGATCATGTATCCCTTCATTGGCAGTGATTGGCTTTCTTTTTCTGCTAAAGAGCTTAGGTTGAGATATAGGAAAGGATAGAGCAGTGGTGGATGGCTGACTAACAGCTGCTAAAACAACTGGTGTTTCAGCTGCTGTTGTCATTACAACTGCTGATGTATCAGCAGATGTCTTCTGCTTTTGAGCAGGGGATGGTGGTGGTGAATCATCATCAGGAATGAAAACCCTTCTCCTTTTTAGTGTAGGAGAGGCTGATGATGTTTTGGGTGGATCAGTGGTTTGAGATTTAATGGCAGTGGTTTGTGATTGTGATTGACTAACAGTGGTTGAAACAACTGGTGTTTCAATCACTGTTGTCATTACAGCAGATGTTGTAACATCTGCTATCTTCTGCTTTATGGCAGGAGGCAGTGGTGGTATGATTTTAGATGATGATGGTTTGGTGGTTATTGGTTTTGATGAAGGTTTTTGTGCTGTGGACACAGGTGGTGGTGGTGGAACAGTAGTTGTGGTGATTTGTGTTGAGGTGGTGTGTATTGGAGGTGTGTGTGTTGATGAGAGGGCAGCTGTTTGGCTACAGACAACAGTTTTTGTAACTACTGTTGTATCAGCTGTTGAAGTTTTTCAGGTTTTGGGTTTTTCTGGTTCAATGTATATCCCATCTTTTATACCTTTCTTTTTCAGCTTGGTTTTCTCCCCCTTTTTGGCATTATCTGCCAGGGGTGTATCCATGAAGAAAATGGTAGATGTACCTTTCTCACTCTGAGCAGTCTTTTGTATGCTAGCTTTTATAGCCTTGATGTCTGCTTGAGTGTCTTTGAACCGAGATTCCACCATGTTGGTCAGCATTTGTACTTGATTGGCATGCTTTTTAGCAGCCATTTGTTGCTGTTGTTCAAGCATGGGCTGGAAGATATTCCAAAGCTCATTTGCAGCAAATGCTTGTGGAGCAGGTGCTTGAGCAGGAGGGGCAGATGATTGGGCTTTTTGAGCTTCTAACAGCTACTGCACCATATCTTTTATCTCTGCAACAGAAGATTCCAGATTTTCAACTCTGGCCGTCAATTCAATGTATTTTGAATCATCACCTGAATTAACAGGATCATTTGAATCCCCACCAGCAGTGGTTGTATCAATGTGTGACTTAGGAGCTGTGGCCCAAAAGTCATCCATTGATGCCCCTTTTTCTTGGTACTGGGGACTTCTTTCTTCAGCACTCGATAATCCTTTGTTGTTACCAGCAGTTAAAGATAACTCACTGGTGGTTACCGATGTTGCCATGGAAGAAATTGCCTTCAAGGGAGTCTTAGTAATGTAACAACTGTCCAACTGAAGATCTATTGATCCATCAGCTGTAGTTGCTGCTCCACTTGAACTACCACCGATAGTTACTTGTAACTCAGGGGGTGTAACCTCCTCAGCTGTTGCTGGATTAGCAGAGGCATGAGCATCAGACCCAGTCACTTGTGGAGGTATGCTCTCAGTAATAGGTGACAGAGAGGAACTGGTTTGTGTCTGTGCCATATCAACTGCATGCAACAGGGGTATTATTGATTGTGGTAATATGATTGGTGAGGGTATGGGTGTTGAAAGAGACATGTCCTTGGGATCAGGACTGTGGAAGATGGATCCGAGTGGATACAGAGCTTCATAATTCGGTGTCCCTGTGCTTACAACCTGATCCTTTTGTGAGGATGCAGGAGGAGTTTTAGGCTGGGGTTGAGATCTTTCTTCCATCTGCTGTGAGGAAGTAGCAGCAGTGGTTTCTTGTGACTTTTGTGTTGTCACTGGCATTGACTCTGGGATCTCATCTTCCAGAGTTGCCTTTGGTGTGGGTTTGGTGGGTTTTCTGGATGTTTTTCTTTTGGTCTTTTTGGTGGCAGGTGTTGGTTTCAAAGCAGTGGGTGTGCTACTTTGATCACCTGGAGCAGTGGGCTCAGCAGTGGTTGCTTGAGGATCAGTAGCAGTTTCTAAAACCTGCTCAGCCTCCTTTGTTTTTAATTTTATTGGTGCCATCATTCTTGAAAATGTTTCAATTGTTAAACAGTTTATTTTGAATGAGACACCTTGTTTGGGCAATTCTGCATCTTTCTCAACAAATTTTTGTTCAAAATAGTAGCTTAGAAATCTTGGATAGAGCAGAAATGCTTTATTATCAACGTTCTTTACCAAATCATCAAATATTTCCTGGGAGTAGTTATAGTTTTTATCATTTAAAATTGCATACCCCAGGCATTGGATTTTCGTTGGTATCTCATTAAAAGACGTTGTTTTATTAGAAACACACATGAGCAGTGTGTGGAATAAAAATCTGGGTGCAGAAGGGAAGTAACCCTTTTGTAGGGTATCCCTATTTGGTTGTTCTGCATAGCCCCTGTTCATGAAATCCTTTACCAACTCGTCTTTTGTAAATGAGGTTTTTCCATTTAAATCATCGAGTTTAAAGGTTTCAGAGATGGATTTTGGTGAGATGTTTACCTTCTTACCCTGTATCGAGGAGTTGATGGCGGCGATGATATCTCCTTGTTTTTCAAGGGTGGCATTTTTCCAGAACTCTCTCTGGGTATCAAGGTAGATAGGAGCGTCTGCTGTTATTAAAGTTTTGTACTTTGATGCAGAAAGGATGTCAAGGATGGAGTCGAAAGTGTGATTATCGGTAGGTATTGTGAGAATACCTACATAGTTGTGTGGAGCTTTGTAACGAATCTCCGGTGTTTCAGCGGCCATTTGAGTGGCATCTGCTGTTGTGGAGGAAGATGATGGTTTTGATTTTGATTTCGATTTTGGTTTCGTCATTATGGATGAAGAAGATCGAAGAAGTTTTTGGAGTTATGAGAGGGAAACTGCTATGAGAAGAGAACTTTTGGAATTCAATTCGACAGTAAAACCCTATTTGGATTTAATCAGGGTTTTATTTAGGGAAAAAGTGATTGCTGATGTGGCAGCGGTTATTATGATCTGAAGGCTAAAAACTGACCACGCGTCAAACATTTGATGGAATGGTAAATAATGGAGGACAGTTGTTTTGACAACTACTGATGGATCAAGTATCAGTAGTTACAACGGTAATAAAATGAAACAGTGGATGTAACAGTGGATGGAGCAAAGATTTTAAACATCAGTGTTTTGGAGAACAGAGGTTGACACTTTAGCAGTGGACAGACTTTAGTGAGCAGATGTTAAGGCACAACAACACTTTAGAAACAACAGTGGTAGAAGATAAAATTGGTTCAACAACTGATAGTGCAGCAGTATTTCAACTTTTGACAAACAATGTTAGCATCTGCTTGTTCAGATGTAGAACTTGATTTTGCTTTGTGAAGGCACGGTATCTTATCTAACATCTGTTGAGCATTTGAGATGCTATTCTTAACAAGATACATTTTAGATGTAAATTATCAAGATTAAATTGTCAGCGGTTATCTACATGGAATTTTGTTCAAGGATTTGCCAAATGTCTATTATTGTAGACAATGGTTTAGCATCCCAGATGATGAAAACATTTCTACTAGAGCTGCTCATTTTGTGTCTAATTACTGGAACTAGAACATGAGTATCTCAGTAGTCTAAGTCAATATGCAATCAATTTTTGATCCGTGAAAACCAAACTTGAGCTTAACATGACCTTGATATGTGTGTCATTTCCTTTTGATCAGTTTTAGGGATAGTAATTACACACAAAAATAAGGTAATTACATCCAGACCAGAGATGAACTCTTACTATAAAAAATGAGTAAAAGATCATAATATATTTTTTTATAAAAAAAACATCTGGTTTTTATTTTAGAGGAAAACACCTTAACAAAAATCAAAGGAAGTTTTGAAAATAATCAAAAGGATCCGACAATTTTCCAGTAAATTCATGATCATATTATTCTCAAGTTGTTTTGACCATTGTTTGGGTCATTTTCTTGTCAATTGATTGTAAATTCCTTTTAAGCACCATCACTGTAGATGCTATTGTTACCAGAACAATTCCTGTATTGATGAATGCACACAGTTGCAAAATGACCACTGATGATCTGACTAGAACCTCAAGAGTGTTTTATGCTTATACTCTTTTGCTTTTAAATTCAAAAGTTTTTGAGATAGCTACACTTTGAGATTTGTTCTTTTTCCTTTTCCCTTTTTACCCTTTTTATTCATATGTTCAGAAATATTCACTAGGAGATTATATTTTGAACATACTTTGTCCATAATCACTTTGAAGCAATGTTTTGAGAGATCTGACCATATTTGATCATGTTTTATTACAGATCTCACATTTACCTATGATTAGGACAGTTTTGACACCTTATTTTCTCAATGTGTTTTGGACAAAGTTGATTTGGTCCTTTTGAAGGTACTCGACTTGCCTTTGAGCACATGAGAGATTTGCCTAAAGTTTTATTTCCCCCTTTTCTATGTCAGCAGTATTCTAGTGTTTTGGATGAACACAAGTTCTGCTGAACTGAGGTACATACTTTAGTGTTTATGGAAAACATCACAAATATCGAAACAACAATTGAAATCAATTTTGAAAACATCGAACGATCCCATAATTTATCAGATATTTTACAGATCTGAAAACTATGAGTGATATATGCATGAAAACACTTGTTGTGTGAGATTTGTGTGTCATATGACATCTTGGTTGATTTACAGAGTTTTTTGAATAACCATTTTGACCATGATTCACTCGTTACTCTGTTTATCAACTGAATACAACCAATCCTTATGAATACAACCAATCCTTATGAAATGACCATTATATTTATTGTTGGGATCTGGGGCCGTCATGATAGTGTTTGTTTGCATAAAACGATTAATCAGAACATATGAAATGATGTAAGTGCAGCGGAAATGAGTAGCAAACTTTGTGAACACAATCAAAGGAAAGTATAGATTGATAAACAATTGCTTTTCATTGAGTCGAAAGATTTACATAAAAGCAAAAGATTACAATGCAAGCTTACAATCTAAACTCCCCCTCAGCCTGATACACCAGAGTTGGTTGCACAAGATGAAAGAATTGAATTGAGGAGAAGAACTCACTCAAAACGATCAAGTACAACAGTACAGAATACTGTCATATTTATAGGCAAACCAAACTACTGATTTACCTCAGCTGACGTCACCATGATAGTGACATCTAACGACCTAACAAACTACAAATGCTGTTCTATACAAACTACTGACTTGCAACATCTGATAAGTAGTAAAAAGCAAAACTAAGGAAAACTACTGCTTCACGTTCCACTGTTGTAGCCTGAGCACAGATGTTGAATCTTCAGTGCATTCTTCAAAGGTGATCAGTCTTTGAGAGAGCAGTGCTTGAGTCTTTAGCGGTACTTAGGAAACAGCAGTAGATAGAGCATCAGTGTTTGTCTTCAGCAGTCGTTGGATAATCATCAGAGTTTGGTTTATCAGTTGTTGTAGTTGAGCAGCATTTAAGATCCATCAGCTGTTAGATAACCACTGTCAAGGGGAGAGCATAGGATAAACTGCTGCTTATTGATGGTCCACTGATGAGATCCGGTTTTGGCTTTACATTATCTGTTCCTCTGGTAGGGTTCAATCCCAACATTTATATATAACAATTAAGGGTGCTTAGGAATAATCTATTTTCTTTTTGACTTTTAATGTAATTTATACATTATGAAAGTTATAAAATAGAGTTAATTACACCGATAGTACTTGTGGTTTAGTGTAAATAACAACTTTGGGTACTAACTTATTTTTATAACAGGTTCAGGTTCCATGTTTTCGGTTTTGTAACACTTTTGAGCATTAAGGCTAACTGCCATTAATGTTTTCTGTTAAATCAGTGTAAAATGACTAGAATACACTCATATAATTTTCGGTAAGTACTCAAAGGTGTTACTTTCAATAAACCACAAGGACAATCTATGTAATTAACTCTATAGATATAAAAACTCCTTATATTTGTAAAAAAATAATATTATAAAATATGCTACATAAAAATATTTATTAATTATATTTCAAAATTAATTTACATATAATTACCAAATGTCTATTATGAGAGAAAACGCTGTACTAAGGACAATGTTTAGTTTCTTAATAAAATTTTTATATAACTAGTTTAAAAAAATCATGACATATATAAAATTCATGCATATTATCTTTAATATAATATAACACACACATTTTTTTTATCTTTTACTATATTCGGACCTAAAATTTTTTATTATGATTCCTTTTAAGTTTAGTTAATATTATATTATATTACATAATATTATTCTTTGTTTAGTTTAGTTAATATTATATTATATAAATATTATGTTATGTCATATATGTTTTACTATATTATATTATATTATATTCTTTGTTTAGTTTAGCTGACATGACATCACATATTATAGTATAAAATAATTTAATGTAATATAACATAAACAAAACAAAACAAAACAAAAAAATAAAAATCATAATAAAAATTTGTTAGTCTGAATATAATAAAAGAGAAATAAACGTGTGTGTATATTATATTTGAGATAATATGCATGAGTTTTATATTCATCATATTTATTTTTGAAAATAGTAATCTCATCTTTCTGAAAATTGGCCGATAATAATCCCAAGTCACGAATTAGCCGCCAATAATCCGACCTCGTCCAATTTTTTTGTAAAATACTCCACCTTTAATTTAGGCTAACGTCGTTACATATATGAATGATGTGGCTGCCACCTGTTAAATGACATGCCTTATTTTTGTTGACTGAGGTGGCAGGTGGCTTATTTTTCCTTGGGGAAGCCTACAAGGACTAAACCCATTTTTAACACATTTTCATAGCTACTCAATCACAATCATATATATTAAAGTTATCTTCTTCCCCATCTATAAACCATAGTCGCAACTTCCTAGTTCATGTCAAAATTGGAGTTCCATGATCACAGGGAACCACTAAAACAATAGGGCTTTGATTTGAACAGTAGAAGCAAGTAAAAGTATGGTTTAATTACCTCGACTGAACTTCGATTGAAGACGGTGGAGCTTTGCCGGAATGCCCATAGCGACGACAGAACTTGAGATAGTAGAGGTTGGTTTCGAGTGAAGGAAATAGAGCGGTGAGTATTGTGTATTTCTTAATGAGTAGGGTCGATGATTGAACTCAATATAGTAAGGATTTGGCAGCCAGTTGACTCGTAAATGGTACACTTGGTTGACGGTATTTGAACTTTGAATTTGTTTAATGTAATAACGAAAATGAGGATTTTAGGTGAGAAAGTGTGAGCGATGAAGATGAATGTGAGAGGGAGGATAAGAGTGAGGGTGATCTGGGTGAAGAAGATGTTCTTCCATGTGAAGATTGTAGAAGAAATTTGAAGTTGCAGGTGCAGGGATTGTATTTGTAAATGTGAAAGGGATGACTGAATTTGTTCATATTGGGTCAATTCTCCGTCAACAAAACAATTAAAAGATTTAATGTAATCCAAGTCATTTAAAAAAAATCCATGTGGCAGATACATGTGGTAGATAGATGGAATTAATTAGCCACGTCAGCATTTTTATTAACGACGTTAGCCTAAATTAACGGTGGAGTATTTTACAAAAAAATTGGACGAGGTCGGATTATTGGCGGCTAATTCGTGACTTGGGATTATTATCGGCCAATTTCAGAAAGATGGAATTATTATTTTCCAATTTGCCTATAAAAAATTATTAATCAAACTAAACATTGTCCCTACTACAATGTTTTCTCGCATAATAAATGTTTGGAAATTGTATGTATATTAATTTTAGAAATATAATTATTAAAAATTTTTATATAGCATATTTTATAATATTTTTTTTTTTACAAATATAATGAGTTTTTATATTTTTAGGGTTAGTTAGACAGATAGTCCTTGTGGTTTATTGAAGGTAATACCTTTGAGTACTAACAAAAAATTATCTAAGGGTAATTTAGTCATTTTTATACCAATTAACAGAAAAATTAACAGAAGTTAGCCTTAATTCTCAAAGGTGTTACAAAATCGAAACCATAAAACTTGAACCTGTTAAAAAATTAAGTTAGTACTCAAAAGTGTTATTTGCAATAAACTACAAGGATCATCTGTGTAATTAACTCTATAAAATAAGACATTAGTATGGCATCTATTTATTAAAGACTTAAACACAGTTATTTTTGTAGTTTCTCAAAAATAACAACGTTGAGTACTATGAGTTTCAAGTAACAAAGTAAGGTTTTATAGTTTATTTTTGTAACAGTTTGGTGTACTAAGAGTCTAAGACTAACAAATGTTAGTTATTCCGTAAGGTTCAAAGGCATTTCAGTCATTTCGTATCTAAAGAACCAATTATTAAAATAACAATTACGGGAGTTGCTCACTTAACTTATTCAAACTTAATTAATAAAACATTTTGATTAGGATTGTTTTGTAACTTGCTCAAACACCCTACCATTCCCACCTTCCTAGTTGTAAATCATGCGCATAATGGTAAATCTCTAGAGACTATTTCCTACAATTATTTGTGCCAAAGCAACCCATTGTTCCAACACACATATGGTTCAACCCTCACCCTTTATTCTTTTGGCCTTTTGTTTTTTACCTTTTAGCTCGATGGGAAGTTTATATGGTTCAACCCTTACCACATCTTCCTCCAGCAAGCTATGTCCTAAACGGATTGCTTTTAGTGGGTTTATGTCTTGATGATGTTAGCAGAATGGTTACGTAACAAAATGCTTATTGTTTGTTAGATGTTTCTGTGCTAATGTGTGCTTGGTCTGTAAAGATGACTATTTAGTTAACACAAATGTTTCCTTTTGCGTGTGTTATATGATGCCATGCTTATGTGATTGTTATTGGATGGTCGCCTATTGATGGATGTTTAGCTGGTGAAGGTGGCTTTTAAGCTGCCTAAGATAGTTCACTTATCTTGGTTGGATTTGTGATTCTTTGATTAGACAATTGGTGATGAATTTTTTTCTCAACAGTTGGTTTCGAACTCATGAGGCGATGATGATTATCGACTGTAGCAGTGGTACTATTGGAATTTGTAGATCCGATCTACATCTTGGTTTGGCAGTTTTGTTGTTTGGAGATTTCTTTTAAACCTTTTGCAACTACGATTGCAGCCATGATGGATTTTGGCGATAGCAAATTCAGTTGCTACAATTTTGAGCCTATATTTATACAATGTTAATCTACAAGAACTTTGTTCATTGTTGGTTGTACCTTTTGCTTTGTGGTTTTTATTTGCTTTTGGTGGGTTGTTCGCTTGGTTTTTTCGACTATCTTAGCATTATTGTGTTGTACATTTGCTTTGTTTAATAGTGCGTTTCAAATTGCTTGATTTTTGGACGCTTATGCTTATGCTTCCACTAAAGGTTTTAACTTAAGGCCTTTGAAGAGTACTCAACCATCCATTTTTGGTTGTTGCTATGCGATTTTGGTTGTTATGTTCGGTTACTATAATCGTTCAACATAATAGTTTGAAGTGTAACGTTCTCAGAGCACAATTTTGATTGTATTGGTTATGTAGGATCGTGATCTGACCCGAATAAGTCGTTCAGAGGCGTTCAACAACGTTTCAGGTGCGGAATAACAAGAAACGAAGGTAGAGACAGCTTGCAATTCACTTAATCTACTGATTTTATTGATTTGACAATGTTTACAGCTCGTTCTTCACACCGGCAGCACTTCGGCATGGAATTCTAGAAAGTTACAAATGAGTTCGCTTATGTGGTATTTATAGTGTTGGTAGGTTCCCACATACGGACATGTACACATAAGCGGACCAGGTAGGTTCCCACATACGGACATGTACACATAAGCGGACCAGATAGGTTCCCACATACGGACATGTACACATAAGCGGACCTACACCCTAATTACATACATTTTCATATTTTCTCGTAATTCGAGCCCTAATCTGTACAATACAATGAAAGACTCGATACAAGACGAAGTCGACAGATGTAGTGCACCAACAGACTCCCCCTCAGATGTTGACAGAGTCGACTATCGAGTCACAACAATGCTGTGTCTTCACATCTTCAGTCTTGATCAGTCTTTGGGCTTTTCTTTCTCTCTATCTTCAGACTCCCCATCTCGATTTGCTGGTATTCCTTTGTTCTTCAGCAACATCTTCAGGATCATTATCTGGCCTTCACAGGATCAAAATTGATTTCCAGGATTGAAATTTGGCTTTCTTTAATCAGAATCTTCAGGAATCGAAACCTGGCACTTTATATTCAGATTCTAGATCAAAACCTGGCTATTCCTGCACATTCTTATCCCAGAAGTAAGTTTTCTAAAAATAACAATTTGAAAGCAACAACACTAACTCTTCCTCAGAAATAAGTGCACCAACTACAACTCTCCCTCAAATTACTTTCTCTATGATGAACCACTTGTTGATTAAAAAATTTTGACATTTAAAGCACACTCCCCCTCACAACAATGTCATCATGTTTAGCACTCGGAATTTTGAAAATCAGCTTTCCTACATCAGTTGTCAAAAATCTTTTTGACTTTTTCAAAAGTTTATGCTAAAACACATACAAAATCTTTTTGGATTTTTCAAACAAAAATTGACACCACTTGTAAAAGCACGAGAATGTAGAAATGAAATATTTACAAACATATTTTTGTGAGTTCGTGTAAGAGGATCATATCAGTTTATGAGACATATCACTAACACTGTTAAGCTTGATTACATTTTCAGTTCAAAACAATTCACCTAGATTGTCAGTATATCGGTCCACTGAAATTCTCACACAAAGTTCAATTTATCCGAGATACGATGTTAATGTCTTAGATACTGACTTATTCGTGTGTCTCACTACTTGAATATACTCCCGTATCCAGATCCCAATATTCAGTCTTACAGGTGAGTATACCACAGCTGATATCTGTATAGGGGTTAGATGCGAGGGCCGTGAGAGCTCAGGTCGATACTTCCGTATACGCAGAGAGATGACGGCTTCGACTTTTGGTGTGTCCCCTTTAGAGGATCTTTTTATTTCAACAGCAGCGACTATCAATTTTATTGTTTCATCAGCATGCTGAGGGCGAAGCTATGTTTCAAGCTTTTGCGAAAAGCATTATCCGGGGACTAGGTCAGTACTTCCATACAACAGAAGTCCCGGGATAATACCCCAGATATCACTGAGCATAAAGACCTAGTATCTCAGAATAAGGGACCTTTCAAACAAGATTTCAGGGGTTACCTATATATCCAAGTTTGTGTTAACCCACAGAACAAGCAAGTTTGAAATTTAGTTTATATCTCGTCACAATTTACTAAGTGCGTAAAAACCTACTGGCACATCCTCAGTGAGATCGTTTATCACATTTTATCTTTGCATTTCTTTAGCATGTTGTGACAGCCTACTGATGTACTATCATTTCCTCTTTTCACAACAAAACTCATTTTTGAATTTTATCATGTTTTTGTCTTTTTCAAATTTTCAAATGTTTTTGGATTTTCTGAAATTTCCCTACTCCCCCTAAAATGCAAACACATTTCAAAGGAAATTTGAAAACTACTAGACTTTTGACCCACTTAAAAAGTAAAAAGTAAAACAAACTGTACAGAAACTTGACAACTGACATCGAATCACATCAAATCGCCATTCACTCGACAAAAACAATCTGAACTCCCCCTTTCAACAAACCATTTTCTCATTTAGATCTCAAAACACTTAAGTTTGTTTTAATCGAAATGATTTTTCCGGAAAATGAGTTTGTTTTTATCACTTTTTAAGTTTACCACTTGTGAAGCATGGGGATATGGTTCATCATCTTGTTTATCAATCTCATATGTATAGTAAATCAAGTACAACTTAATGTCCCTGATTTACCACTTGTAGTTCAGAAACCTCTGTATCACTTGTAAACATAATCTCTTCAAAGTATAACCAACAAACACCACTTGTAAGTAAACCAAATAATACCACTTGTAGGTTTTCCTGTAGGAATGAGACATCTACAGAAACCTCTTTACCACTTGTGAAACTAGTCAGAAAGATGCCGATTCCTGCTTCTCAATTACCAACCTGGAAGCTCCGGCGTAGTCCTTCAACCTGTAGAATTCAAACACTATTCAAAATCTTTCAAACAAACTTTTCAAACACTAGAATGATGTCGATTCCTGATCCACGATATAAACTTGGGATCTCCGGCATAGTCCTAAGACTTCTATGGGAAACAAACTTCCATCCAAGTCTTTTCAGACTTGATGGCTTTCAACTCTTGCGCAGTAGGGTTGTATGTTGCCTTTTTAGTTGCATAAAAATCTTTAACCCCCTTTGCTTTCCCATTCAACATTTTCCCAAAAATTTTCTTTACACTTCTATTGAACGTTTTCTCGACATCAAATTCATTTTTCTCTTTGTAAAACTGATTCGAGATTTCAACTTTTCCAACTTTCGTTTTAACCTCTTCAAATTTCAGTGATGGAAATCATCATCATTCACTGAAATTTTCTCCTCAACCTGTGGCTTTTCTGGCTTTGTGGAACCAGATTCATCGCCGACATTTTCATCATTCTTTTTAACAACCCACACTTGGTTGTCTTTTTCTTTCTTTTTGTAAAAATTATTCTTCGAACACTCACCAACCTCATATTTTGAATTTTCAAAAATTTTAAGTCTATTGGTTGGTGGTTCAACATCAACAACTTTGTCTTTTAATTTCTGAGAAACTCCCTGTTTTGTTTTTGCATTTATCGAACAGTTCCATGCAATGTGACCAGCTTCATTGCACTTGTAACAGGTTCGAGTCTCTCTTTGATAAAACACTTTAGTTCCATTCTTCTTTCTTTCAGCAAGAAACTCTTGATTTGATTGTCTCTAGAATGGTTTCTTCTGTTCATCTTCTGAGCTTCCACCTGACACAAATTCTGTTTTTGTTTTAGAATTTTTATCATTTTTATAGTTTTCTGGTGGAACAAAGCCTAATCCTTTCTTTTTGTAGCTACGATTTTGGTTAGGTTTCTTTTGAAAACCAGAACCAGAATTGTAACCCTTTTTCTTGTTTAGACGTTGTTGAACTCTTGAAGTGTACTTTTTAGGTTTTTCAGTAAGATTTAAATCTTTTATTTCAGAAATATTGATTTCTGTCATTTTGAAAACCTTTTTGATCATGTCAAAGCGAACACTTCTTATTGGAAATTCGTTGTCATAGTATAATTTGTCCGAATCATTTAAAGTGTATACAACTTCAAATGTTTCATCATCCAAATTTGCTTTCGATAATAAAAATTCTTACTGTAAGACCGTTTAACCGACGAATTTTGACTGTTGACAGACGAATTTGACCCTCCAGACTCAGATTTTGACTCGGACTCCTCATCAGTATCCAACACCTGATCGACCACCTTTTTAATTAACTCAGACTCATGATCGGTATCAGACGAGGTAAACGTGACATCAATGTTATCTGGTAAAACGTCACTTGTGTCGGTTTTTAGCTTTATATTGACCGCTTTCTCAAGTTGCTCCTCGTTTGGTTTTCTAGGAGAATACCCTTCCCAAATTGGAGGTGGACACTTGTTATAGCTAACAGTTGGTTTCTTACCACAATCTTTCTTCTTCTGTGGCTTCTCGTCTTGAAAAGCTTCCATTCCTGCAATAGTTGGGTAAATACGATCAATGTGATAATCAGAACTAGAATAACTTTGTAACAAACGTCTAATTCTCTCATTCTCGATCTGTTCTGTTTCCAACTCTTGCTTCCACTTAGCACTTTCTTCGATGTAAAAGTTGATAGCTTTCTGCTTTGTCATCATGACTGCATTCATCATCGTTAGTGCTTGTTGTCTCTCTGAGTTTGTCTTTTGGAGACCAGTTACTGTTTTGTTCAAGACATCATATGATTCTTTTACATAGTTGAGATTGAACAGTAACTGCTCCTTCTTCATCTCTTACTCAGCAATAATGTCGTCTTTTACTGCACATTCCTTGCAAGCTTCCAAACACTTTGTGCAAGGCTTGACAACTTCAACAATCTTCTCAACCTCGATTGTTTTCACAACTTCAATCACCTTTTCTTCTTCTTTCACCTTCTCAGCTTCAATTACTTTCTCAACTTTAGTAATCTTCTCAGCAACACTTTCAACATTTTGAACATCATCTTCAAATTTATTTTGTTGTTCTTTAGCAGCTCTTTTCTCCTTCAGTTTCTCCAAGCGATCTGCAAAATAAAATGAAAACTTTCAGGAGAAAGATGAGATTTTGCAATATTGATATGTTTTTCTTCCTCATCATCACTGCTACTATCAACTGGAGACTAATCAAACTGTACAGATTTTTCTGAATCAGCATCTGATAAACAAGAATCTGACGGTGTTTGATCAAATACAACTTCTTTTTCTGAATTAACAACATTTTGTTCAC
Organism: Helianthus annuus; assembly: GCF_002127325.2. Taxonomy (NCBI): domain Eukaryota; kingdom Viridiplantae; phylum Streptophyta; class Magnoliopsida; order Asterales; family Asteraceae; genus Helianthus; species Helianthus annuus. The sequence continues at coordinate 84,414,141 of NC_035447.2, forward strand.
TCTCATCTGAAATCTGTGGCTTTTCATCAGAACTTTCTGAGCTTTCATCAGAAGTAACAGACTTTTCATCCTCACTCTTCACATTCACTCCAATAGACTTCATCCAGGTAGCAAACATGTCTGGCTCTCTGACAATCTTGGCAATGAAGGCTTTATACTCTCCTTTTTCATCAACCAACATATCCCAGCTGAATCCTTCAGGCAGTCTTTCATCATCTTGATCAACTATACACGCTTTGCTGTCAGGAGATATGTAGTTGCTCAAGTTGAAGTTTACCAAACACGCTCTCTTAGAATCTTCAATCTTTCTCCCATGAGCCGTCTGTGAATCTTGTTATTGACCAACCTGCTGATAAATGGCTTTCCGGTAGTAATCATCTTTACCAAATGGATTCTGAGCACCGCTAGCTTCTCTATTCTTGCATTCCCGTTTGAAATGGCCTTTCTCCCTGCATCGAAAACAAGTAACTTAAGATTTATCAAAACCTAAAGTAGATACATGAGCATCAAGAAAGTCATTTCTCCCAGTGATTGTTTTGAACTTTTCAGCACGTCGAAGAACACTTGCAAGACACCATTTGATATCCATTAATTCCATCTCTTCGGCGTCTATTTGGTCGTAATCCTCTTTGGTGAGCATGGGATTTCCGATCTGACCAGCTACTAGACCCTCATAAGATAACAATACAGAACCAAGTAGAGCCATGTGGTCTTTAGCAGTGTCTTCTGAAAAGCTTTGGCCTTCTGGAAGATTTAGCGCGATGTTACACTGAATCACATATCCATTTCCCGTTTTTGTGCTTTGTGACTGAAAGCTTGAATTTGACTCTTTAGGATTAACACTCGGAAATGATGAGAATCCACTGCTGCTTTTGCCAGAACCCTGATCAGCCTTTTCTGATGAATCCCCAGCACTGAACGCAGTTTGAATTTTCGGACTTCTCTCAGCTTCAGGAACTGGAATACTACCTTTATAGTACATCTTCACATCCTGTTGACCACTCGAACTATTCATCCTCGCGATCTTTTGCTGTTCCAAATCCTGACTCTCGATCTTTTCGATAAACTAAGAAATCGTTAACCCATCATAAACACCCGTGTTTTTCAGAATCATCAGATATGTTCCCCACTCCTTCTGTGGTAACGCATCAGCAAGTTTATCTACCCACTCTTCACGATCTTTAGTAATACTTAACATCGACATCGATCGCACTAAGTGACAGTATCTCTCAATCAGCTTCTTTGTATCTTCACCCGGTAGACTGCTGAACAAATCAAACTCTTTCTTAAGTAACGCTTTCTTGCTCTTTATCATGTTCTCGCTTCCCTCAAATTTGACTTTAAGTGCATCCCAGATTGATTTTGCAGTTTTATCATGCTGTAACAGAATGAATATGTCTTCTTTGATCGCTTGTTGAAGCAGACTTATCATCATTTTCTCAGCTTTGTACAAAAACCCATTCCTGATCTGTGAACTCTGATAACTCTTTGAGAATCAGCAAATCTGTTCGAGGCAACACGTATTTCTTCAAAATGCATTCCCATGACCTAAGATGGTTTGCCTGAACCCAGTTCTCCAATCGATCTTTCCACCCGTAGTATTCTTCGATACTCATCAATTTCGGGGGTTTCTGGGTGGTTCCCGTCTCATTTTCTAAATTCATAGCTTGAACAACGGCAGCTAGACTAGACGGTGTTGCAAATGCGTTGTAAAACTCGGTATCCATTTTTCACACCTGTATCACCTATGAAGTGCACTTGGAGCGGACTTGATCTTAACCTTTGGAGCGGACTTGATTGTCCTTGAAGCGAACTTGATTGTCTTTGGAGCGGACCTAACAGATTAAGTGACACTGGAGCGAACTTGAATGGTCTTATAAGCGGACTTGAATGATCTTTTGAGCGGATCTACTCCAAAAATGTCCAAATAAGCGGACTTAAATAGTCTTATAAGCGAACTTGAATGATTATAGGAGCGGATCTACCAAATGTTCGAAAAAGCGGAACCTATTCGGAGACTAATTTGACCCATTTTTAGTCCATATTTCAGTGTCAAATTTTCAAGGGTTTATCTATGAACAATTACCTACAACCTGTGAAATTTTGAGCGGATTCCGACCGTTAAATCTCGTTCTGATGAAGAAAAAGGTGTAGAAGTAAGAATTTTAGATGAAATCCAGCAAATCTCTATAGAACTCCTCCTCCTCCTGAAGCTCTGGTACCACTTGTAGGATCGTGATCTGACCCGAATGAGTCGTTCAGAGGCGTTCAACAACGTTTCAGGTGTGGAATAACAAGAAACGAAGGTAGAGACAGCTTGCAATTCACTTAATCTACTGATTTTATTAATTTGACAATGTTTATAGCTCGTTCTTCACACCGGTAGCACTTCGGCATGGAATTCTAGAAAGTTACAAATGAGTTCGCTTATGTGGTATTTATAGTGTTGGTAGGTTCCCACATACGGACATGTACACATAAGCGGACCAGGTAGGTTCCCACATACGGACATGTACACATAAGCGGACCAGGTAGGTTCCCACATACGGACATGTACACATAAGCGGACCTACACCCTAATTACATACATTTTCATATTTTCTCGTAATTTGAGCCCTAATCTATACAATACAATGAAAGACTCGATACAACAAGAAGTCGACAGATGTAGTGCACCAACAGGTTATATTGTTGTTGTGGTGTTAAACTTTTTGGTAGACTCTCGATAGTAAACTTTTTTCAAGTCTTAGTCTAATAATTTTTAGTGATTTGTTAAGATTTTCTACTAACCACTAAAGTAAATTACGAATGTAAATACGAAAGCAAAGCAACAGAGAACAAATATTGGCGAAATCAGATGATGAGAAAGTAGCTACATAGGCAAGAATCATGTTAACTTGACACAACTCTCAGGATTGGGTAATTGGATTAGACTACCGGGTTCTTAAAATACACTAATCTTGACCTAAACTAGCTGGCGGATCACTATTCAAGCAACACAAAATTTAGTATCTAGGGAAGTGTGTAAACTCACCGGTATTAGGTTTAGATCACCTCTCAGTCTCTCTAAACTAAATGTAATGGTACCCTAATACTGGATATCCTCTCAGTCCCACCATTAAACAATACATCCAGGAAGTGTAAGGATGCAAGGGGTAGTGAATCTAACAGGTTTCTAACACAGGATAACAAATATCAAAATCCAAATAAAGGGTAACTCACTCTCGTGCAATTAACTCCTAAACCGTCTAATGACAAAGACAACCCGACAATCTATTATCTCTGGAATTAGTAGAACACTAAGTACCTCTAAACGCTCAATCAAAATTCCTATGGCAATTGTCGACTAAAAGTTATAAACTAGTCACAAACACACAGTAAGCAACCTAATACGTATCTATAACTGAAAGACACTCAACAGGACACAAATGGAACAATAAATTGATTATCTATTAATACTAAGCATGCAAACACATTAGAAACCTGAATTAAAAACACCTTTTACCAAAACATAAAGCCAAATCACAATTAATCCAAAACCGAAAAGAATATTATAAATTAACAATCATCATACCTAAGTAAGTAGCTCGAAGAAAATTAGCTACTCATGTTCTTAAATAAATTTAACGCAATTCGAGTCAGAAAACATTGTATATAATATTCAAGTTCAATTAAAAATAGAAACAATAAAACAAAGTCCTAACCGATCCTTTACTTCAGAACTCCAAAAATCCGTGTCTTTGTATGGCTCTTCCTCGAATCATATGAATAGTAGGTATTTCAATGAATATATTGGTTCATATCGTATGTTGTTAATATTGAATTGAATGATATATAATATATATGACATCTTCGAATTAATGGTTATCTAAACGAATAATTCCCTTGGATGGCAGCCTTTTTTCCGTAATTTAGTGAATGTATTCGTTTTTTTCATTAATGCCGCTCCAATGTATCCAGATAATTAATTCGTATGGCAAGGTTGTTGATGACGTGGGTAACTCAAGCTTAATAAACTAACTATAAGTGCAATGTAGCTTATGGTTGAAAGGTTAAAGGGTTCAGAAGACGACCAGCTGTAGTGAACAACAAAAAGCATGGAACAGTGTCACGTCCCATCACACTTTACGTGTGATTTCTCCCACTCAGCTGCAAAAGAGGCACGTGAGAAATGACATCCTTTTACCTGCAGGTCCGAAGCTTTCAACCTTCCAAAAAGGGCAACCCCCTCACCGCATCACTGGATCACTAGTCAAAGGTTTCCATTCTTGGCTTACTCTTTCCCTATAAATGAACACACTTGGTCATTCAGCCAAACATTCCGAAATCTTACTCTCTCTCTCTAGAACTTGTACTTTACATGTTCTATTCTTCACTTAACGAAACACTATCACATTGCATGCATCAGTTCTGGGTTGAATCTCTTTCAATCCCGAATTCAAAGCAATCGATAGAAGAGTGATCCGACCCTACGTATTGCATATAGGGGGACCCCGCGACATGCCTTAGGAAAATCAAGACTCTTGAACCCTTTTGCCTAACTAGTCCACTCACTATTCTTGGTCTTACATTTGTTGTACCAACAAGTTGGCACCCACCGTGGGGCTACGCCACTATGTTCATCTTTGAAGACCAGTAGCGTAGCTCTAACTTCGTCAAATTATCATGTCTGAAAGCGAATCCAGGTAAGGTGAACCAAGTACCTCATACTTCAACAACTAGCGCTAGCCAAACTCCACCGGCTATACCCACTTCATTCTCAACTCCGGGAAGTACTCCAACTGGAACCATGTATCCTGAGTTCTCTTCCTTTCAGACACCAACACCATCTCGTTTAGGGGTCCCATCCCCTCATATCGGTGTAACAGGCACACCAACATGCATTGATTTGACACCTGATGGGGTAGCAAAGAATTTTCTATAGTTGAGATCTCACCTCAACGAGTACGTGAGCTGAGAAAGAGATAAAGGAGTAAGAATTAGGCTGGATTATGACGAGCCTGAGCCCTCATTGTCACCTGGGCCACCTCTGCCTCCTTTTGTAAGCTCACAACCTACCACATCCAGAAACGAAGCCGGTCCTAGTCACCTTCCACCAAATCCAAGTCCGTATGCTATTGCAAGACCAGATCCAACCACTTTTCCTTTGTTCACCTCCCAACCGGTTGCAACTGGTGCACCGTTGGGACATGAGATAACTTTGATCAATTATTACAATCACCAGCTTCAAATCTTCCCCCTCCTATGTCCACAACATGGGAGCAAGCCTTGTCTGTTATTCCCTTGGCTCGAAGTGAAACCATGAGTACCCCTATGGGGATGAACTACATGGCTACACCCGAAAGCCTTCAAGGCTTCAACTGATGCCACAAATGATGGCTCAAATGATGGCACATTTCCCTTGGCAACACTTCATTAACCAAGTATTGACCACTCAAGGGAATGTAAACAAAATCCAACCTCAAGAACAGAAGAAGATCTTGCCAAACCGTACAAGCCTAGCAATTTGTCTTGTTTTTCTCAACAAATTGTCGACTATGATTTTCAAACCCGGATTAAGATGCCATCCCACATTAGAACGTATGACGGAACTGAAGATCCCGAAGACCACCTCCAAATCTTTACTGGTGCTGCAAGGATTGAAAAGTGGTCTAGTGCCGAATGCTGCCTTATGTTCATGCAAACCCTTGTAGGGTCTTCCCGGATTTGGTTCAATGACCTACCTGGTGGAAGCATTCAAACCTTTGACGACTTGGGTAAATGTTTCTTGGCTAACTTTTCGCAGCAACGGAGGTACGTCAAGGATGCAACAGTGATTTTCCAAATCAAGCAAAGGGATGATGAAATCCTTAGAGATTTCATCGAAAGATACAAGAAAGAAGGGTTAACATACGTAGGTGCTGATGAGAAGATAAGGGTGGCAGGCTTCATGAACGCTATCACCTCCAAGTACCTCACTCGAGACTTTAACAAATGTCTACCCAAGACCCTCAAGGAGGCCCTTGGGAGGGCTGAAGCTCACATCCGGGGGGAGGAAGCCATTGATATCAAGGAACAAAGAAAAAGGGTTCCCAGTTGGAGGAGTAATAGCCCCAATAGGAAAAGAAGCAACTATGGTTCCTATGACAAACGTTCCAGAAGCTCAGATCCGAGAAGGTCTGAAGGCTGGAACCCTCCAAGCAGGGAAAAGAATGTGAACTTCACAGGCTTAACCAAAACCCCACAAGATTTCCTTGACACTTAAGAGGTAAAGCATAGCTTCCAACCACCCCGTCCCTTGTCGAAGAGTAAAAGGAACGAAAACTCCACTCAGTATTGTGAGTTCCATGAGGAGAAAGGCCATCACACCAACGACTGTTTCCAGCTCAAGAAAAGAATTGTGGAAGCTGTTAAGTCCTGAGAGCTTGCCCACTTGGTCAAAGGGGTAACAGATAAAATGGCTGAAGGTAAGAGTAAAGAGGTAAACATGGTGAACCTTGATGGAGAAACTTCCCACAAACGGCCACGCTTGGATGCTTGGGAGCTTCAATGTGTATGCTTCCCACCACCAGAAAGGGGTCCACACTCGAACCCTTTGGTGGTAGAAGCCACCGTGGGAACCATCAAAACAAGCAAAGCTTACATTGATACAGGGGCAGCAACCGAGATAATGTTCGAGAAGTGCTTCAACCATCTCAGCAACGATGAACGTTCAAGGCTTTAGCCAGCTGAGTCCACTATTAAAGGTATCACTGATGTCCCTATCAAGCCTTTGGGCCAATTAACGCTTGATGTTTGCTTTGTGGTAATCAACATGCCTTCCAACTATGACGTCATCATAGGAGGGCCTGGGCAAAGTGAGTTTGGCATGGCAGTTTCAGTTGGTCAAGGCACGGTCAAGTTCCCAACTGAAAGAGGGGTCGCAACCCTTCAACCTACCCAGGAAGCCTTTCTGGTTGAAGGGGAAAATTCAACAAAAAATGAAAAGGAAGAGCAAGGTTGGATCATTAACCCGAAATATCCCTAACAAAGGATAAGGGTGAATACCAACCTTACCGAAGACACTCTCTCGTATCTCAAGAAGCTGCTACAACACAATATGGACATCTTTGCATGGTATCCTAAAGACATGATCGGTATCCCTTGAGATATCGCCGAACATGAGCTCAAAATCCCGTCCAACGTGAAACCTGTTGTTCAGCAAAAAAAAAAGTTTAGCCCCAGACAGAAGCCTGGCAGCATGTAAAGAAGTTGAAGGGATTGTACAAGCTGGCATTCTCCTAGAGGTGAAATATCATTCTTGGATAGCCAACCCCGTGATGGTCAAAAAGCCTGATGGATCCTCGAGGATGTGAATCGATTTCAAGGATCTGAACAAATCTTGTCCAAAGGATTGCTATCCTTTGCCTGAAATTGGTCTAAAAGTTGATTTGCTCACAGGCTTCCCCTTCAAATGCTTTCTCGATGCTTATAAAGGCTATCATCAAATCCCTATGAAGAAAGATGATTAAGAGAAGACAACCTTCCACACCGACAAGGGTATGTTTTGTTACCAAAAAATGCCTTTTGGCTTGAAGAACGCAGGGGCAACCTACCAACGTTTGGTAGATAAAGCATTTGTTGGGCAAATAGGCAAGAACATGGAAGCTTATGTGGATGATTTAGTAATCAAGAGTAAAAGTGAAGGACAAATGCTCGATGATATATAGGAGACATTTCGGAATCTCAGGAAGATCAACATGAAGCTTAATCTAGTAAAGTGCTCATTTGGTTTTGAAGAAGGAAAGTTCTTAGAACATATCGTGGGAACACAAAGCATAAAGGCTAACCCCAAAAAGGTTAAAGCCATCCTTGATACAAGGTCCCCACAAAGCAAGACTTAGGTTGAAAGCTTGAATGGAAAGTTTGCAGCCTTGAAGAATTTATGTCTAAGCTGGCTGAGAAGTCCTTTCCTTTTTTCAAAACCCTTCAAGGGTGCACAAACAAGAAGGACTTCCGATGGACTAAGGAAGTTGAAGAAGCCTTTAACCAAATGAAGCAACACTTAGCTTCATTACCAGATATCATTGCTCTGGAGACCGGGGAACTAATCTTTGTCTATCTTTCAGTTGCTGAGGAAGCTATTAGTGCGGTCCTGACCATCGAACGAAATAAGGCTCAGGTATTCATTTACTTCTTCAGTAAAACTTTAAACTTGGCAGAGACCAAGTATCCCCCGTTGGAAAAACTTGGTCTTGCTTTGGTGAAAATAGCCAGAAGGATTCGAAGGTACTTTCAAGCACACCCAATACAAATGGTCACTGACCAACCCATTAAAAGTGTGCTTGAAAAACCTGATACCTTCGGACGGTTAGCCAAATGGGCAGTGGAACTACGTGAACACAACATCACCTACATTCCAAGGAAAGCTGTGAAAGCCCAAATCTTGGCCGATTTCATTTTAGAAATTCCAAAGGAAACAACAGCGGAAGTTAACACTGCCTCCACTCAACCCTCTGACCCTGATACCTAGAAGCTTTTTACCGACGGAGCTTCTAGCCTTGAAGGTTCAGGGGCAGGGCTAGTCCTGATTAATCCTGAAGAATTAGAATTTACATATGCGCTCCAGCTTGAATTTCAGACAACCAACAATGAACCCAAGTATGAAGCACTGATTGTAGGACTCAAGCTAGCAAAAAAGATGGACGTTCAAAAGCTTCAAATCTATACAGACTCTTTGCTCGTTTCAGGTCAAGTGAATGATAGCTACATAGCTAAAGAACCCAACACGAAGAAGTATCGAGAAAAGGCAAAGGAGCTTATGGGCACGTTTCAATCATGCACCAATAAACAAGTCCCAAGGTCGTAAAATAAGAAAGCTGACGCACTGAGCAAGCTTACATCACTTACCTTTGCCCATTTGACCAAGAAGGTATTGGTTGAAGTGTTAAACACATCGTCCATTCAAGAACTCGAAGTACAAGATGTGATTACAGAAGAAGGGCCAGATTGGATGACCCCCTTAGTCAAATTCCTAACAAATGGTGAGTTACCAAGTGATCAGATGGAAGCTGAAAGGGTTCGGATCAAATCAAGACAGTATGTGCTACAAGGAGATATCCTCTACAAAAAAGGATACCTTCCATGTCACACCCCCAAAATACCACATGCGGAAACATCATGGGACGTGTGACGTACCAGGATCCAAGCCACCAATCACATTGAACCATAATAAATATTTAAGAAAAACATTCCATTCATTTCATAATATAATTCCAAGTCATAAATTAAAACCAAAGTAAACGTTCGGCGGAAGCATAATGTAAATTGTTATTCAATTGTTTCAAAACAAGTGTTCAAAACCAACGAAACAAGTATCCAAGAGTCTCGACCCATGACCACTCCAGCACTCCCAGATAGCAAGTGCATAATCAAGAATCTAACGACCTGCAAGCATGCAGACAAGTGTGTCAGACGACGCTGGTGAGTTCAAAGTTTGTTAACACGTTTTAGTTACCAGATATAAGTATAATTCAATAATTTGATGTTGTTATTAACTCGATTACTGCAGATGGCTCTAGATTATTTGCCCAAACCCCAATGCTCTATCATACATTGGTCAAGTGGTTAAGGTAATTAGTTCACGACCGTCCTCCCCGGTACGGTGTGAGGGTGCCAAACCTAATAGCGCTATCAACTAATAACCTCGTTGCCTCCCCGGCAACCAATCGGTATATGATGGGACTTGATCACAAAAATGAGTGTAATAACCAACATCCCAATAACCCGACATTCCTCCCTGGAATGATTGCCAGATGTCCCTCCCCGGGACGCATGCTTGGAAAAAGAGCAGTGAACTCACCTTGGTTTGTTCAGTATGTTAAATTACCCGTCCAAGTTGGTCAACCCAAACCCTACAGTGGTTACCAAACGTTATCAGTTACATAGCCAAACAAATCGCGTAATACGCATAATAGACAGGTTTGCTATTCACACAATGATTAATGTTAACATGCAGCATATACTCATTTCTCAAGCAAGTCCACCTCTCATGTGCTTGTTATCAACATAATAATAATAAGGGAGTGTTCAGTTTACACAAGTCTAGGTCCATCCTCAGTTAGAATGGTCATCATGTAACATCAGTATTCCATGAATATAAGTATACATCAACCACGTACATTTCAATATGTTACTGTAACGTTCTAGTGCGTGACGAAAGACCCTATGGCGAAAGACTATCCAACGAAGAACCCTATGATTCATCGTGAACAGTCCGATGAAAGATCATTATGTTTCGTCGAGATGTGGAGTGACGAAACACTTCCCAAGTTTCGTTGAGGTCTACTTTCGTCGCCCCTCATCCAGTGATGAAACAGTTTCAACCCCTAGATCTCCAATAACAGTTAACCATTCCATAATTTCAACCAAACATCAATCCTTCTACAATTAAACATCACAGTTACAGGCAATCATTCAGCATTCATATTCATTCTACCCATAGCAGGTTCATCAACCACTAACACGTAACATCTACTGATCATATAACATCAGATGCTAATCTACCATGTCATCGACTAATTACACGGATTCGACGGATCACAATACTAACATATAGAGTCCACATCATTAGAAACACTGCATCACATAGCATTCTAGATCCACAATCTATAACCGGAACCCTAATTTACATAAAGTCATAACAAAACAACCTCAAAATCATAACGCACCATAAATGAGAGAACACTAACCGTGATTCTAAAGTATTTAGATAAACCGGAATGACAACGCTTCGAGTTCTCTACTGCCGTCACACAGAGAGTGGGGAAAAGACTTTTAGGGTTAATGTTTATGTAACTGTTTACAAGAGAGTTATATAAATAACTTGAGATGTTGGGCCGTGGACTGAGCCGAAGCCCGTTTCTGACGAAACACCCTCCTCGATGAATAACCACCATATTTCGTCATGTTGGTGATGGCGAAAAACCCAAGGGTTGACTAACAGCAAAAGACTTCATTTTACATCTTAATTGAACTATGTTAAATTATATTACACACCACACATTAAATAACCAAATATTACACATAACTATAGTTCATTCACATAGCTATACTCGACACCACATGAATCAAATTGTAAAACAGGATTATGAAATCAGTGAGGTGTATGGAAAAGACCTTGAAATCTCGGATTGTCACATCATCCCCAACTTGAAAGAAATTTCGTCCCGAAATTTGACAAGTAATCCAAAGCGACAAGGTGTTAAATCAGGATAAGTGTGGGTTTTCCGCAAGTGCCACATTCCACCACTACTTCGATGCGTTGGCCCATAGCAAAGCCAATATAGGAGGTTCATGAAGGAATATGTGGGGCTCACTGCGGCCCAAGATCAGTGGTTTCCAAGCTAATGAACCTTGGATATTTTTGGCCGTCCATGCATCGGGATACATCTGAACAACTGTGAAAGTGTGAAGCTTGCCAAATACATGCTCCAGTGCCAAAAATCCCCAAACACGACCTGGTTCCATCTCCTCAGCCTGGCTATTCCACAAGTGGGGGATGGACATTGTTGGTCCATTCCCACCGGCCAAAGGAGGAGTCAAGTTCTTATTGGTGGTCGTGGACTACTTCACCAAGTGTCCAGAAGTGAAGCCATTGGAAAAGATATCAGGGAAACAAGTCATTGACTTCATGTGGGAAAACATAATCTGTCGATCGGGCTGCCAGGAGTGCTAGTCACGGATAACAGGAAGCAATTTGCTGAGAATCCTTTTAGCTCCTGGTGCAAGGAGTTCAGAATAACCCAAGTGTTCATCTCGGTGGCTTACCCACAATCTAATGGTCAAGTTGAAAGAACAAACCGCAACATTGTTGAAGGGATTAAAACTCGTCTGGGAAGGTACGACAACAATTGGCTCGAAGAACTTCCCAATGTGTTATGGGCAATTCGAACAACCGAAAAGACGAGCCACAAGAAAACACCATATGGCCTAATGTTTGGATTAGACGCTATAATCCCTGCTGAAATACGAGTTACAACGAAGAGGACGTTCAACATTGATCTAGAATCAAACAAGCAAGAGCCGATGTTGAACTTGGAACTCCTTGAAGAAGCCTGGGACCAAGCAGCCATACAAGAAGCAAAATACAAGCAGAAAATGGAATCTTACTACAATGCACAGGTAAAATATGAACGGTTCAAGCTTGGTGATCTTGTCCTTCAAAACAACGAAGCCAGCAAAAGAGAAATCCAAAGAAAGCTTGGCCCTAAGTGGGAAGGGTCATACACAATCCTTGAAGCCCTCAAAGGGGGATCATACAAGCTGGCAGATCCACAAGGCAAAAAGCTTCCCCGTCATTGGAATGGTAAAAACCTTAAAAGGTCCCATGTTTTGTCTGATGTGTTAGAAAGAATTTCAAAGTGTTGTTTTTTTCCCCTTGTAACCAAATCACTTTGAGATGAACGAATGATGAAGTTTTTATCAAAATTTGTCTTTCTATCCTATAATCAGGTTGAGAACCTAGCAAAAAACTCCATGACAAGGGTCATGTAAGGGGATGAGCTCCCAGGCCACATCGCTCAATCGTGTCACACCCGTTCATTAGCGGAAGCACGTAGTGTGAACTTGTTTAGCTTTCATCGCATACGATATAAGTAAACAACTACATGAATGAAAACATACAATGTTCATCCATTGACAAAATTCAAAAGTTACACACCATAAGTTGTTTAAGTACAAGACAACATATGTTTAAGTTTTTATTACAACAAACTAGTACGACATAAATTTTAAAATATAAGGCTTTGCATCCTATATCCCATTGAAGATGGGATATATAGACCAAAACATTCAAAAAGGATGACATCGATAACTCGTTAATCCAAAAGCTTCATAGTAATCACCAGCACCAAGATCCCATTAGTTTCCTGAAATACATGTAAGTTTGAAAACATCAACAAAAGTTGAGCGAGTTCATGTGTTTTACGTGAGCTCCAATTAAATCTTTAAACATTTGAGAGATCTTTTATAACAAACTAGTATATAAAGCATCTATGAACAGATCATTAATGTTTTGAAAGGACATTAATATATGCGGCGGTCCACCCGGTTGGAACAACAAAAGCACTACAAGGGCCACACAAGGACCCAAGAGTGGGGCTCGCTACACCCGATAGATCTACCACTTTTGTCCATCGGTCTTATACAAGATTAATGGCGCTTAAGAGAGATACTATTCGCTCACATGATCTAACAGTTCATTTCCCTAGCTAAACCATACCATTGGGACATGTATTTCACCCCCGAGAGTTATAAATCCGAAAACAGTTAAGAGAAAATGGGGACATGAACTCACTGCTTTGCGTTCTTAAGAGAAAGAGAGAGAGATATTCTAGCAACGTGTTCCAAATGTGAGTTACCTACAAGTGTTCTAACTTCATTAGACACTTCGGTCTTTTCTAGACCTTGTACTCGTTGCTCATCTTGAACGTTTGTTATTTTTGTTTTATTTTTGGAACACTTGTGTATTTTAATAATATGTTGGCATTTGTTTCTTATATACTTTGATTCAAGACTTTATATTTGTTACACAAATATAATATCGTGTATCTTTTATGGATAGAAGTGTTAAAAATATTTATATTTAACGTCATAGATACGATGTCGTACATGTACGACATCCTTGTGAGAGTACACTTCAACAAGTGTATGTGAGTACATCATCATGTACTAGAGTCTTTTATACGTATACATGTACCGTATCTATATTTGTATTTGCGTGTTGTTCTATACGTGTACATATACCGTATTTATACGTGTGAGTGTATCATATTACACGTGTAGGTATATCATATTTATACGTGTGAGTCTACCGTATTATACGTGTAGGTATACCGTATTTATACATGTAGGTATACCGTATAATACGTGTAGGTATACCGTATTTATACATGTAGGTATACCGTATAATACGTGTAGGTATACCGTATTTACAATGTATTTTTACAATATATATTTATACAAATATACATGTTTTTTCCATTGGGCCTAGCCCACATTTTAGTGTCATTGGGCTTAATCCATGTATTTTGTCTTTGGGCCTAGCCCATGCCTTTAAGTTATTGGGCTTAGCCCATTTTATTATTGTATTTGGGCCTAGGCCATATTATATATTAAAGTGGGGTTATTTAAGTGTTTATTGGAATGGGCCTTTGCCCATGAATTTAAGAGATAGGGCCTAGCCCAACATTTGTTGTTTTAGCCTAATATTAACTTTAAAGGCCCAATTTCATGTTCTTGAATTTGTGATAAATTTTTACTAAGTATGATATAACCATATTAGTAAACTTTTAGAACCACACTTAGTGTTATCTTTATTATTAAACATTCCGGCTTTCGTTGTCATTGATATATATATATATATATATATATGAAGTGTCTAAAAATAGTTTATTTTTAGACATGTCGCAACGTTCGGTTCATACATATAGTTTTTGTGTCAAAGTTGTTCGTTTCGCCGATTGAAGAAACACTGGATAAATGACCGGAATCAAATTATCCAGGGGGTTAGGTTCTGCATAAAAATGGTGGTTCTCTCTCGTTTGTTTCGAAGGGACAGGTCTTCTTCTCCAGTGAATACGGCAAAACAAAACACCGTTAGCCTTATTACGGGGAGAAGGGAGGTTCTCTCCGTAACCCGACTCCGGCGTGAGAATAAGTATGTGTTTATGAAGAAGAAGAAGAAGTATTGATGAAGTGAGTGTAACTTAAAGTTCATACCTGATTTATTCTCATATTTATAGCCGGGGATTTGGGTGGGAAAACTTGTTGTTGAAATATTAACGGAAGATGCTAACCTCGTAAGCGGTTATTTTCCCTCCGTTGATTCTTTTGATCGGATTGTGAGAGCACACAGATCGCGATCTTAATCAATGGCTGGGGAGTTGCCATGTGGAAAGTGGGCAAGTGGAGGTTTCTCTCCAATTCCATGCCATCATCGTGAGTTCAGGGTGGCCTGGGATGATGACACGTGTCTCAGACGGTTATAACCGTCTGGTGGTGCACGATTGAGTCTTCTAGAAGATTATTGCCATAATCCGGTGTGACTCCTTATCGTGTGGTATTAGTAAATAATATCCAAGTCTGGGTATTATTTAAGCGGAAGTATTTGTTGGGATTTTTATCCCTTAGTTATGGAGAATCGGCGCAAGGACTTATGCATTTCCTTTTAGCGCGCAGGTGTTGTCTGCTATCTTTCTTCTAAACTCTTTGTGGGACCAGTGTGCGGCCGCGCAAGGTCTAAAGAGGGTTAAAAGACGAGGTTGTAGCATGGTCCCAAGTACTTGATATGAGGTTTTTGGGACCTTACCCCTTCAAATCCCCCCCAAGTCTAGTGTTGCTCTTATGCAAATAAGTGGAGCACTGGACTATATGAGGAAAATGCTTTTCGCTGTAGTGCTTTTGGGCGCAAAGGTGAGGAATCTTCTATGAGAAGATACACTTTGCTTATTATGTTGGTTTTTTCAAAAATTTTTGACTTTGGGTATGAAAGGTACAGTAATGACTGTGTGACAGGCTGTCACTGTCAGGTTTAGGTTACTGGCCGTGCTGCATACGCGCGCGTGAGGTCGCGTTTGTGTTGTTCCCCACTCGCCCTGTCGCTTGGGTAACTGTGCTTTTCCGAAAAAGGTGTTGTTGCAGTTACCTAGGCTATTTATGGCGGTGGGTATATAAGTTTGTTTGAGTTGCCCATTCTTGTTAATCATTACTTTGCTGAAAACCTTTCCCTTTCTTGTCTTCTTTATCTTGTTAGAAAGAATTTGCAATTTCTTTCTCTTATGTCAACCGGAGATCATCACAAAGACTCTACTGAAGAAATGTCTGCCTAACTTCCACCATTAAAGTGGTCTAGGGCAACTTTTGATGGTTTGATTCGGAATCTCCGGTTTCTGGAGGATTGGGGTGCCCGATACCCTAAGGAGGGTCAAACGGCGGCGGATGCTCCAGCCGGGTATGTGACCCTATTCTGGGATTTCTTTTGTACAGGCAACTTCCGTCTGCCTGTAACTAAATTTTTCTTGAAATCCTTGAGTATTACAAATTCCATATTTCTCAGTTGCACCCTATCGGTATGGTTAGGGTTCGTCATTTTGAATTTGTTTGCCGGACGATGAATATCGAACCGACGGTTCCCCAATTCCGTGTTTTCCACCAGATGCATTGTTCTCAGGGGTTCTATTCTTTTGTGCAAAGAGCATCGGCGAAGAAAATTTTGCTAAATCCCCCAAAATCATTTCATGACTGGAAGCAAAAAAAAAAAATTTTATCAAGGTGGGGGTCATTCCGATGAGGATGACTTTTAGGGGAAAAGTGGATGTTCCCACTGAGACCATTCAAACCCTTGTTGACGAAAATTGGTACCAAGATCTAAAAGACGTTCCATCAATTGCTTTGCCAAAGAAGGCCCTTGTTGGTGCTAGCATGAGTCTGAATTGGAGGATGAACCGGGAAGAGAAACCGGTGTATATGGAGGATGGCAAAGGTAAGATTTTGGGGTTTGCCCTGTTTGTTCCTTTCTCCTCTTTTTCTTTTTGACCTTGCTTCTTTTCCTTTGCAGTTGTTTCCTTGTATGTTGTTGCATTTGAGAGGGAAGGTGGAAAGATGGCTACCATTGCTAAAAAGCCTGAGGAAGAACTCTGGTATCACCGTATTGTGAAGAACTTTGTTCTTCCGCGGGATGCTGATCTGTCTGCACAACCTGCTGTTGGTGCTGGTAAGCTTTCATCATATTATTTTTTGTCTTCTACTTTTGCACATGTGAATAAGTTTTATTCTGTGCTTTATTAGTAGGTGAATTGTCTAACTTGGGCATAGGCCCTGAGAAGAGGAAACGTGCGCCTACGACTAGCGCCGCGCCAAAGAATAATGAAGCTGAGAAGGCTCAAACTTCTAAGGCAAAGAATGTGGGAGTGGAGAAGAAAGGTATGCGCCGCTCCTCTGAATCCTGGTGTGATTATGTGGTGGTATCTGATTCTTTGGAGGGTCTTGCGCCTGCAATTATAAGAAGACCGAAGCCGGAGCCAAAAGATATTGCTGATATTCCTCCATCAAACCCTCATGATCCTATTGATTTGGAATCAAGTCCGGAGCGCTTAGTGAGGAAGAAAACAGGAAAAAGGAAGCAGACTGATGTTGAGGCTGAAGGTCAACCGGCGAAGAAGATTCAGAGGAAGAAGATTACCCGAAGAGGCAACTTGGACGCCTTTATTTTAGAATCTGTTCCTGGTAAGTGTCACCTTTTGCTTCCTTCTCTTTTTTTACTTCCTCGAATAATTGTGATTTTCATGTTTATCTTCAGAAAAACCAGTTTCTAGGAAATGATACCATATGGGTTATAGTTGATAGACTGACTAAGTCAGCACACTTCTTACCCATCAAGGAGACTCATAGCTCCGACAAGTTGGCCAGTTGTACGTGGATAAGATTGTATCCCTTCACGGAGTGCCGGTGTCTATTATCTCTGATAGAGATACTAGATACACCTCTCACTTTTGGAAAAGTTTCCAACAATCTATGGGCACTCGTTTGAACTTTAGTACTGCTTACCATCCTCAGACAGACGGATAGAGTGAGCGTACAATTCAAACTTTGGAAGACATGCTTCGAGCATGTGTTATTGATTTGGGAGGTAGTAGGGATGACCATCTACCCTTGATCGACTTCTCCTATAACAATAGCTACCATACTAGCATTCAGGCTGCGCCTTTTGAGGCATTATATGGTAGGAAATGCAGAACGCATGTTTGTTGAGCAGAAGTAGGAGAAGCTCAGTTTTCGGGACCTGATATAGTCCTTGAAACGACGGACAAGATTGTCCAGATTCGCGATCACCTGAAAGCTGCCAGGGATAGGCAGAAAAGTTATGCTGACAAGAGGCGAAAACCTCTAAAGTTTGAGATTGGCGATAAAGTCTTACTGAAAGTATCACCCTGGAAAGGTGTGATGCGTTTTGGTAAGAAGGGCAAGTTAAGCCCTAGGTATATTGGACCATTCGAGATTATCGAATGTGTCGGCAGTGTAGCTTATAAGCTAAACTTGCCTTAGGATCTGAGTCGAATTCATAATGTGTTCCACATCTGTAATCTCAAGAAATGTTTAGCCGATGAATCGCTAGTTATGTCTCATAAAGACGTACAGATTGATGAAAGCCTGAGATTTGTTGAAAGACCTATATCGATCGAGGATCGTCAGGTTAAAAAGCTCCGAAGGAAGCATGTGCCTATAGTAAAGGTCAAATGGGATGCCCGTAGAGGTCCCGAATGTACGTGGAAAGTTGAGTCCACTATGCGACAGAAGTACCCTCACTTATTCCAGTAAATCTCGGGGTCGAGATTTCTTTTAAAGGGGTGAGGATGTAACACCACGTAAAAACATGTCCAACTATATAAGGACACGTGCCCTAAACTCTAAATATGAGAAAAATTGAGTTTAAAAGGACTAAAGTTGACAAACAGTGAAAAAATGTATGCGAAGGTACTAAAAGTGTCAACATGCCAAACTTGAGCCTCTGAATGACAATACGTGAAGAATATGTTCTTAAACGAGTGATTAATTGGATATAAGAAGCCGTTTGTGAAAATAATCGGAAGATTATTAAACTACAAGGGTTAAACGTGTCAACATGTAAATTCTTACCTCTGAGTGACCTTTTAACGAACCCGGGGCTTCGAAATATTCAACTATACTCTCAAGAATAAGTAGTATAAATTTCACGTGGTTTCGAGATTGTTAAGCAAGTTTTCAAGACTTTGGGTGAAAAGTGTCAATTTGATGAAACTTGCATTTATAGTGATAATTAACGAAACCGAGCCTAACGAAGTTTGATTATACATCCTTGAGCCTCTACAAACTAACTACAAGGACCTTACATGTCAAAAATCAAGTTGTATAAGGTTTAAATTGGCCATGGACTAAATCTGCCATGTTTGAAAATGTTTTAACCTGAACAGCAGGTTTAGGCGGGCCGCGTAAGACCCTTATCAATCCTACGCGGGCCGCGTAGAAGTGCCTAGCGCAGAAAAGCTTGGACAGATGTGAGTTTTCAGCTTCTAACCGACTTTAATCAATCCAAATCGATACCATGGGCTGTTGGGCGGATTTATTTTACCTCTAGGACACCTGGGATGATCCTAGGAGGTCCCATTACAGCTGCAACTGATCCAAGAGTTTGGAATTTAGTATATATGGAGCTCTAGTTCTTAGTTCATATGCTCACATTTTGTAACAACTTTCAAAGAACTCACTTCTGGAGCTTACAAGCATTAGGAGAAGACTCTCAAGTGTAGAAAAGATAGCAAGGATCATTAGTAAGAGTTTTAATCCCTGCTTAGTCCTTTTAATTAGCTTAAAAACCGAAAAGTCAAACATATCGCAATTAAGCTTTGACTTTCGGTTTAGTCACAAATGGTCCAGCCACTGACCGAAACGAAAGTGGTTATGGAACCATATTAAGGTAGGTGATTAACCCTTAAAAGGGCACCTCCTAATTATTTCGTTTGACTAGTTAATTGTCGGGTCAAACTAGTTTAACAAAAAGTCAAACTGGACAGAAAGTTTAAAAATGAATTAAATTAATAAAACAGAGGTTCTAAATTATATTTTAACATTCTAATGACTTGGTAATTAGTATTAGAAGGCCTAACCCGACAATTATCAGTCTAAGGTCAGTTTATAACCGAAAGTCGCAAAAGCTTGACTTTTGCTTTGACTTTCACTTCTAACCCTTTAAGCTTAATTCTCCCATGTTTTAAGCTTCCATTAGGATCACATTATTCAGTAGTATAATCCTCTGGAGTTATATTGCTTGGTCCTTAGTAGTTTCAATTATATGCCCTTGTTTGTTAATATTGTTGATGCATGGAATGTCTGTTGACTACGTCTGCATTATGTCTTAGGTCAAGATAGGTCAACATAGGAGCTTGAAAGTCATAATTAGGTTATTATGTTGTAGTTTCGCTTTTATGTACATGTATAATAGAGGTTCCGCTTATTTGTCAGTTAGGAGGTTTCGCTTATAAGGATTCAAGAGGTTTCGCTTATTAGTCAGTGCCATATAAGCGAAACCATAGGGACTATATATAGCAGCTTGGAGCGAAACCTGATTATTCATTCGTGTATGTTGGAGCGGAACTAGGTCATTGCTGGTGTAACGAAACTCTGTCAAATTTGTATCAGAAAGCAATAAAAGAGAAGGAATTGAATAGGAATAGCTGTGTAACTTCATTTACGTTGATTCCGCCTTCGTATGTGAAGATGAACATTCTCAACTGACTGTTTAGGGTCGGAACACGGTCCAACAAGTGGTATTAGAGCTCAGGACGAGGAGTTCATACTACTACAGCTTGATTCTACAAAATTCTCTCATTTCTACTCACTTTCTCTCATACTTTTTCGAATTGAACTGGTTCCTACGGTTGAAATGACCTAATTTTTGAGTATAATGTGCTAAACATAGTAATAACAAACCCTAGAAAGATTCAGGTTAAAACACGGCTTAAAAATGGTAAAATTTGGGTAAAAACATAGTTCCGCTTATTTGGACATCGCTGGTTTCGCTCGAAAATAACCTGTTAGTTCCGCTTTTACGGACATTTCGCTTATTCGAACAAGAGTTCCGCTCGAAAGAACTTGGTAGTTTCGCTCGAACGGACAATTGACTTTCGCTCATACGGACATAGGTGTTTCGCTCTTAAGGACATTTTGATATTTCGCTCATACGTACATTGTGGTTTCGCTTATACGGTCAAACATAGTTTCGCTCATCTGTCACCTATATTGGTTTCGCTTTTGTGAACAAATCTGCTTTCGCTTATTTGTCACAATAGTTGATTTCGCTTTTGTGCCATTGTTTTTTTTTTTCAAAATCTCGAAAATTTTTCTAAGTGTTTGCTGATTTTGCAGGTACATTCAAGATGGATGATATATTCTTGAACCCGTTCAGTGATATGTATGCGTTTGCAAGAAATTCCAGAAACGATGATGTTTCGCCAAGCAACACGAATGAGAATCCGCCAAATGCGAAGAAAAAGTTAACAGAAGCTTGGGAATCTGAAACTGCCTTCGGAACATTCAACAAACCTCCAAAGCTAATGGCTATCGAGGAATACAGTCGGTGGTCTAGAAAGTTTGAAGATTGGCTGATGGCATTTGCATTTCCTAGCTGGAAAAGTCTGAAAAACGGCTATGAACATGGAAACAAAAATGGTGAAACTTTAACATCTGCTGATGAGATTGAATCATTTGTAGCTGAACAAAAATGCGTGGCTTTGTTATTTCAGTCTGTCCGAGAGGATATTATTTCTTTGATCGATTATTCAAACGCAAAAGATCTCTGGAATAAGCTACGAATAAAATGTTTAGGAAGTTCAGAAATTGTGATAAACAAAAGAAAACTTCTTAGGAAAGAGTTTGATCTTTTTGGATGTTTAAAAAACGAGTCAGTTTGTAAAATGATAGAAAGGTTTGGTCATCTGAAGCTGGAATTAGCAAGACATGATATCATATATCCTGAGGATGAGCTTATTGACAAACTGTTCGTTTCGTTGCCTGACGAAATGGATTGGAGATATTATGCATTAATGCTGAAGAACACCATCAAGGATCCAGAAAAGTTGACTTTAGATCTGTTGATTGAAAAACTCGAGAGTCACGAGTTAGAGCTGAAGAAGACATTCAAAGTCAATCACTCATCTTATCAACAAAATTTGGATTTGTACTATCCGAAGAGCATGATACCGAAAGCTACTTCTCCCAAGACTGCATTTTCTGCTGAGAATGTGTCCACAGCAAGCAAAGAAAGTCAAAGCAGTCAAAGCAGTGGAAATCATAGTGGTTATCACAGTGGATCTTCATCATTTGCAAGTCATTCTGATGCAAATAATCGTTTTCAATGCAACATCGCAATA
Source organism: Helianthus annuus (assembly GCF_002127325.2). Classification (NCBI taxonomy): domain Eukaryota; kingdom Viridiplantae; phylum Streptophyta; class Magnoliopsida; order Asterales; family Asteraceae; genus Helianthus; species Helianthus annuus. The sequence continues at coordinate 84,436,064 of NC_035447.2, forward strand.
GATTTAAAGAATGCTCAGAATTTTGACGAGGAGTCGGCTAAGCAACAAATGGTCTTCTTGGCGCCGGTGTTGGAATCATATGAAGGGTTAGTAGTTGGTAAAATCGGCAACACCAACTTGACGAAGGAAGATTATGATCAGATAGATCCTGAAGAAATGGAGCTGATCGATATTCGTTGGGCTATGGCCAGTGATGTTTGTAGAGCACAACGTTTCATGGAAATTACCGGCAGGAAGACAATTGGTGGTCCATCTACCAAATTGGGGTTCGATAAGTCCAAGGTGACTTGCTTCAAGTGTAAGCAGAAGGGTCACTTCAAGCGAGAATGCAGAAACGCATATGCTGATGAATCTGAGAACCCTTTCAGCGATGATTACTACAAGAAGGCGATTTATCACCAGAATAAATCTGAGCCGCCTAGATTGAAGCAAGTTGAAGACAACAAAGAGAAATCTAGAGCTCTTGCGGTAATTTACGATGATGAGGGGTATGATTGGAGCCAAGAAGTTCTACCGGAAGAAGATGCGGTTGGTTACGCGTTCATGGCGAAAAATGAACCTATTCCGTGGAAACACAACCGTACTGAAGAGCAGAAGTATAGATACAGGAAAATGATTGCTGAAAACAGAATAACTAGAGTTTCTGGTATCTATCTGGAAGCGACGAGAGCTAGAAGATGGGATCCGGACAGAGAGTGTTATCTTGATCCATATGGAAATATTGCAGTTGATCACAAAACTCTTGATCTGGAAGCCATAATAAAGGAGTTAAAAGATGAGGATGAGTATTGGCAGAATAAATGGTGGGGAACTGGAGATGAGAAAGAGAAAGAAGAGAAAGAGAAGAAAGAAAAAGAAGAGATAGAAAAATCAAAGAAGATTGATACTGGAGTTATCGATACAACGCAGGAGTTGACTGCTGAGAACCTGAGAAAAATGGCTGACAAAGTGCTGGCTGCTAAGGCACTTGAGGTAGACTCTAACTCCGTGTCTGAGTCAAAAAGCCAGGTCAATTCAAACTTGTCAACGAATGCGTCAGGTAAGAAGATTGATGGAAATGTTGATTGCAAAAATTGCAACAAAGAGTGCAAATTTTGTAATACAGTCACGTATCTCAACGGTAAGAAAGTTGAAGATCTGACAGCAAAGGTCAGAAGCGTTGAGAATCAAATTCTCGATCGTGACAAAACAGTTAAAGCTTCAACTGAACGGATATGAGAATTAACTAGTCAAACTGAAAAAGATAAAATTGATCATGAAAAAGTTAAAAAGGAAAATGAAAAGTTAATTCTTGAAAACTGTTAGATTTCTGAAAAATTTGAAAAACTCAAAAGCACAATGAAAGATAGTGATGATCGTAATGGTAAAACACATAAAGAAAACGTTCACCTAAAAGCAGTGCTCAGAGTAAAAGAAGAATCAATCAACCAACAACTGGATGAAATCGCTAAACTGAAACTTAAATTTCAAGAGGCTGAAATTGAAAACAAGCGAATCCAGTTGAAGCTTAACAGTTACAGCTCCACAAGCTTTGTTTTGCAACACATTGTTCCCAAACCCATCGGGAAAAACAAAGTTGGCGAAGATGTGTATTCTGATGGAACCGGGGTGGGTTTTCATAGAGTTCCACCGCCGATTTTGGATAATTACACTAAAAAGCAATCTGGGTTGGTTGAAATTGAGGAAGAAAGTGAAGTTAATCTTCCGGAGAACATTGATGTCACGTTCACATCTTCCAATGACGATAGTGTCCAAAATGATATTGTAAAAGGTGTTGTTGAAAATGTGCTAAAAACAGATAGTGACACTACTGAGGAAGATGGGTGTTTCTTGGACAAATACATTCCGAAACAAAAGTCCAAGAACAACTTAAATGAAGAATCAAATCTTGTCATGTACAAGATGTTAGGTTCAGATAAGTTGTTTTCAGATTCTGAGTTTCCGATTGAGAATGTTAACATGAATAAATTGACAAATGTTTTCAAATTGGTGGAAGTTGAGTTGTCAGAAGTGAACAATCTGAGTCAAACAAAGAGAAAAACGAGTTTTGAGAAAAATAAATCACACCACAAGAAACCTGTTAATCCATCGCGTTTTGATAATAATAACAGAAACAATTGGTCGGGTGGTTATCAGGGGGTAAGTCTTATCAGAAAAGAAATGTTCCAAACAAGAGGTTTGTTGAGAAGAAGGTGTTTGTGAACAGTTCGAGTTCACTTGCTGATGAAGAGAAAGTAATTTTTTCAAGATCAAATAAAGAGTTCTTTGAGAAAAGAGCTTCACAGGCTCAATCTGAAGGCACAAGTCGAGTTGTTGATACTCGAACATGCTTTAGATGTAATCAAGTTGGTCACATTGCACGAAAGTGTACCAATGTGAAGCCTAAGACTGAAACTATGAAGGTCCAACAGAAGAAAGTTGATGTGAAGGGTAAAGCACAAATTGTTGTTGAGAAAAAGAATGTGAAAAATTACAACACCAAAGTGAATAATGAATCCGTAAAGAAAGTGGTAACTAAAAACGACAAATTTTACAAAAGGGTTGCATTATCTGAACAAGTTTGGAAACCAAAAACTGAGAAGAAAATTTCAACTTCTGAAGTGAAAAACGCTGGAGAATCAATTCCGATTGATTATGATGCAAATTTTCCACCTCTTAAGGCTGAAAATTCAAAATTCAAATTGCGAGAGTCAAGGTTACACCTAAGGCTGATGAGGCCTGGGTGGATTCAATGTTTGATTAAACAGTTTGAATTGCCGGAGCTTCCTGGATCGCGAAGCATGAATCAGCATCTTTATTGAAGTTGGTTAAGTCATAGTTTGTTATGTGCAGGATCTTCCAAAACTTGTATCCAGATGGATTATGGATAGTGGGGCTTCAAGACATATGACAGGGAAGACTATGTTGCTATATGATGTGAAAAATATCAATGGTGGTTACGTAGGTTTTGTTGGTAATCAAGGAGGAAGGATTATAGGTGAAGGAACGTTATCCAATGGGATCGTAACGTTTGAGAGAGTTAACTACATTGCTGAGCTGGAGATCATCTGCTGAGTATCTCCCAGATCTGTGACAGGATGTATACTACTCACTTCACTGACAAAGAATGTCTGATCTTGAAACCGGGATTTGTGATACCTGAGGAATGGATTATCATGAGGGCACCGAGAGTTAATGATCTGTACGTGTTGGACATGAGTGTAGCTACTACAACCACGGGTCAGGCTCATTGTTTCGTGTCCAGAGCAACTGAAAAAGAATCAAGATTGTGGCACCGGAAAATGGGGCATATTCATCTAAGGAAGATGAATCGCTTGGTGCATAACGATTTGGTTACAGGAGTTCATGTCAAAGGTTTTCATCTGGAAGGGGAGTGCATTAGCTGTGTCAAAGGTAAACAGAAGAAAAAGTCACACCCTACAAAGCAAGTCAATTCAGTCTCAAGACCCCTGGAAAGACTTCACATGGATTTGTTTGGTCCGGTGAATGTCAAGAGTATTACGGGAGATAAATATTGTCTTGTAGTTACTGATGATTATTCCAGATTTTCGTGGGTTTCTTTCTTGAAGACGAAAGACGAAACGTTTGACAGTTTAATGGCGTTGTTCAAGAAGATTGAGAATTTGTACCAGAGGCGTATCAAAAGAATTCGAAGCGATAATGGTACTCAGTTCAAGAACAGCAGGATGGAAGAATTTTGTGATGAAAGAGGTATATTGCATGAGTTTAGTGCTCCGTACACTCCGCAGCAGAATGGAGTCGCAGAACGCAAAAACCGGACGCTAATCGAGACGGCTAGAACTATGCTCGCAGATTCAAAGTTACCGATTAATTTTTGGGCTGAAGCTGTTTCCGCCGCATGCTATACGCTCAACAGGGTTCTCACTGTCAAGAAGTTCAACAAAACATGCTTTGAGCTAATCAATAATCGCAAACCTAATTTGAAGTATCTAGAACTGTTCGGGTCACCCTGTACAATTATAGAGCCTCATGGAAAGTTTGGTCCGAAGTGCATTGAGGGAATATTTGTTGGTTATGCCAATCCGATGCGACGTGTCTTCGTTCCAAGTGAGAAGCAGATTATTGAAGCTGCAAATGTTGAATGTCAAGGTTATACTATGCCGCCGCAGAATCCTGGTGATTCATGGCGTTATCATTATGACAAACTTTGGGATTCGTTTGACATGAGAGAAGAATCAGATGAAGATGAAGATTTCTTTGATGAGCTAGATATTTTGCGAGAGTATGAGTCGCAGCAAAGGTTCCCAGCGGAGTATTCTAGAAGACCTCGGGAAACTTCAAATGACGATGAAGCAGGTCCTAGTAATGCTGGTGAACATGATGATGAAGTAGCTCCTGGTAATCAGTCGGCAGTGAATGATGATCAAGAAGCTGATAACATGCCAGTATTTGACCATGGTGATTCAGATTCTGAGGGGGAGCAGATCCAGATATCAAGTCAAACAAACCAAGTTGGTGAGCAAGATGCAGATCAGAATGTTACTAATCTGGAGGGCAATGTAGATGTTCCAAGCGAAGTAATGCCGCGAACTCTTTCGTATCATCCAGAGGAGTTGATCATAGGAGAATTGCAAGCAGACGTTCGCACGAGACGTCAAATTGACCAGGGCCTTACATGTTTTTATTCTACAGTGGCACCTTTACAAACTGAATTTTCATTAAGTTGTTTTATCTCGCAGATCGAACCGAGAACTTACAAAGAGGCGCCTACTGAAGACTATGGGGTCATTGCGATGCAAGAAGAGTTAAGTCAGTTTGAAAAGTTGGGAGTGTGGAAGTTAGTGGATTTGTCGGATGGTCATAGGAAAACCAATACGAAATGGGTATTTAAGTGTAAGAGAGACGACAGAGGAGTTGTTGTAAGGAACAAAGCTCGACTCGTTGTTCAGGGATTTAGTTAACAGGAGGGGATTGATTTTACAGAAGTTTATGCTCCTGTGGCATGACTAGAAGCAATCAGAATTTTCCTTGCATTTGCGTCTTGGAAGAACTTCAAAGTATATCAGTTGGATGTAAAATCGTCGTTTCTTTATGGGAAGGCCAAAGAGGAGGTTTATGTCGGACAGCCGCCGGGGTTCATCGATCCGATCCACAAAAATAAGGTCTACTTATTGGATAAAGCGCTGTATGGTTTACACCAGGCCCCGAGAGCTTGGTACGAGATTTTGCCTCAACACCTACTAGCCAACAAGTTCATTCGTGGAAAAGTGGATGCCACTCTCTTCACTAAAGTCGTTGATGGTCATCTTCTGATAGTACAGATTTATGTAGACGATATAATTTTTGAGTCGACAAATGAAATTCTGTGTAAAGACTTTGAATCAGTGATGAAGCAAAAGTTCGAAATGTCATCAATGGGGGAGATGAAATTCTTTTTGGGTCTTCAAGTTGAACAACTTCCTGAGGGAATTTTCATTCACCAGACGAAGTACGTGCGTGATATTCTAGAGAAATTTGGGATGTCAACTTCTACTCCAGCTGCTACCCCACTTGCAACAAATCATGGAATTCACCCAGATCTCACGGGAGACAGGGCTGATGAAATGTTTTATCGATCCATGATAGGTTCAATGATGTATTTAACAGCTTCACGTCCTGATATCATGTACCCAACATGCCTCGCAGCAAGATATCAATCTAACCCAAGAGCTTCGCACATGATTATTGTGAAGAGGATATTACGCTACCTGAAAGGAACTCCTTCATTGGGGTTGTGGTATCCTAGGAAAGGCGACTTTAGGCTCGAAGGGTATTCCGATTCGGATTTCGGATGCTGCAAAGTCAATGCTAAATCAACAACTGCAGGATGCCAGTTCTTTGGTCCTACATTGGTTACCTGGCAGTGTAAAAAACAAACGTCTGTGGCGCTATCTACATGTGAAGCGGAGTACGTATCTGCTAGCAGTTGCTGCTCTCAGATCCTGTGGATACAGCAACAGATGCGCGACTACGGTTTGCAGTTTTGTCACACACCTCTTTTTATTGATAATGAGGTCGCGATAAATATAACAAAGAATCCAGTACATCACGCTAAAACTAAACACATAGAAATTCGTCATCACTTTATTCGCGATTGTTTCGAGAAAAAGTTGATACGAATTGAGAAAATCCACACTGACGAACAGAAAGCTGATTTACATACCAAAGCTTTTGATAAAAATCGGTTTAAATATTTGTTAAAACTGAATGGTATGAAGCTTCTTTCGGTGTCGGATGGAATTGTGAGCGTTGATGAGAATACTGTTGCGGATGAAGACGAGAAACAATCTGCAATGGTTTGTCGATTTTTTACTTGTTTTGGTATTTAGGGGGAGTAGGTAGATGTATATAGATATATTTTCAGAAAATACAAAAATAGTAAAAAAAATGCAAAAATACAAAAACATGATAAAATGCAAAAATACAAAAACAATATAAAATCTGAAAAAGAGCTTGTGTATAAAGGGAAAATGATAGTACATCGGCTAGACGATTACAGTATGCTAAAAAATTGTAAAGACTAAATGAGTTAAACAGTCTCACTAATGATGTGTCGATAGGTTTTCGCACATTTAGTAGATTTATTCGGGATATAAACCTAAAATTTCAAACTTGCGAAATTTGTGGGGAACACTACTTGGATATATAGGTAACCCCTGAAATCTCGTTTGAAAGGTCTCGTATTCTGATATACTAGGTTTTTATACTCAATGATGTCTGGGGTATTATTCCGGGACTTCTGCTGAATGGAAGTTCTGACCTAGTCCTTGGATAATACTTTCCGCAAAATGCTTGAAACATAGCATAAACCCTCTGCATGCAGATGAAACAATAAAATTGATAGTCGCTGCTGTTGTAACTAAAAGATCCTCTAAAGGGGACATACTGAAAAGTCGAAGCTGATATCTCTCTGCGCATACGGAAGTATCGACCTGAGATCCCTCGGCCCTCGCATACCTAATTTATGTAAAGATATCATTATAGTATACTCACCTGTAAGACTGAATATTGGGATTCTGGATACGGGAGTATATTCAAGAGGTGGGACACATGAATGAGCTAAGTTCATTAGTCATCTAAATCGTATCCTGAGTGAATTGAAAATTGTGTGAGAATTTAAGATGGATAAGTATATCGACAATCGAGGTGAATTGTTTAAATCTGAATATGAAATGAAGCTTAACGGTACTAGTAATTTGTCTGAAAAGCTGATATGATTCCCTGACATGCTCACAAAAAATAAGTTTGTATATAGTTTATTTTGATTACTTTCTGCAATTTAAGTTTTCTATATTTCATTTCTTAGTTTAGAACATATTATAAAATCCAAAAAGATTTTATTTCTGCTTTATTTTTTGACAAACCAAAGTAGAGAGTTGATTGTTGGATTCTCAGAGGTTGAAGCAGATGCAGGAGATTCTGGACTGAAGAATGAGGAGAGCTTATCTTGTTGAAGTTAGAGTTATTGAAAAGTCAAAAACAAGTTCATTAACTTGATACTTGTTATTTTCTAAAAATGTGTGTAATTGATGTTTTCAAAATTAGTTTGATTCGCCAAATGATCAACCAAGGTCATTGAGTTGAACTTGGTATATTAATTGAGTAATCAGAGTCATTAACTTGGACCTGAATACTTGAGTGGATTTCTAAAGCTGATTAAGTTTGTGATTTATCGTTGAAAAGATGGTTTGTAATGTTTAAAGTTTGAGAAACAGGTTTTGGACTTCATTATTCCCATGGAAGTTAATTGTCAAAGCTTGAACCAGAATTCTCAGATTCTAGCATATCGAGGGGGGGAGTCTGTGAAAGGGGGAGTCTGGATCAACAGTCAAAGGGAAGTCTGAAGATAGAGCTAGGTTGTGATCCTAAACCTGTGAAGATAGAGTGCTTATGATGTGAAGACAGAGAGTTGGAGAAAAGACCAAGACTACAAACTCGGAGCTGAAGACTACGTCAACATCCAACGGGGAGTCTGTTGATGCATGGAATGTCTGTTGACTACGTCTGCATTACGTCTTAGGTCAAGATAGGTCAACATAGGAGCTTGAAAGTCATAATTAGGTTATTATGTTGTAGTTTCGCTTTTATGTACATGTATAATAGAGGTTCCGCTTATTTGTCAGTTAGGAGGTTTCGCTTATAAGGATTCAAGAGGTTTCGCTTATTAGTCAGTGCCATATAAGCGAAACCATAGGGACTATATATAGCAGCTTGGAGCGAAACCTGATTATTCATTCGTGTATGTTGGAGCGGAACTAGGTCATTGCTGGTGTAACGAAACTCTGTCAAATTTGTATCAGAAAGCAATAAAAGAGAAGGAATTGAATAGGAATAGCTGTGTAACTTCATCTACGTTGATTCCGCCTTTCGTATGTGAAGATGAACATTCTCAACTGACTGCTTAGGGTCGGAACATGGTCCAACAAATATGCTTATAAATGCCGTAAATGCCCTTTTGACACATAAATGAGATTTTTAGAATTGTGAGAGGACAAAAACCTTTGCTACTGATATTTAAACTTGTCCCGAAAATTTGACATCAGTTCTTGGTCCTAAATAGAAGTTATGCTCGATATCGTAATTAGAAGCTTTTTATTAATTAATTTGCGATATCTTGCATAATGCATCTTTAAACTTGGATTTTGAACCAAAAATCATTACCTACTGTTAAGATATTATTTTTAAGGAATTTTAAGATTTTTGGTCAGATTATAATCTGTTTAAAACATAGAGTTCTTGTGTAATTAGGTTAATGATGATAATACCCTTTTTAGGCATAAAATGAGATTAACAAATGATTTGAATGCCAAACTTTTTCCTACTGATTTCATATATTAAATAAATTATTTTGAGCATTTAAAACTGATCAAAATCTCAGATTTACATAAACATCTTGATTATCGTTAATTAGCGAGTTTTACACTAATTAGGTGCATAGTATGGTTTAAAACCATATTTAACACCTAAGACTTGTTACCTACTAAATTTTTAAACAAATTTAAATATAATTACAGTAGGTATAAGTCATGAACTTAGATGTCCAAAAATGTCCTTAAAAGCCTATGTGAAATGACCAGAATGCCCTTTCGGGGCATATTGTGGCCATAAGTAGTAAACCTCACATATATGTAATATCTTACTGATGTAATGAGATAACTTAAATATTTTTACTGATGACAAAAGACCAGAACTTCAGTTTATTATAAAATCTCTTTTATAAGCATTAAAATTACCAAAAATGCCCTTACGGGACTTAAATTGGTTTAAATTACTTTTTGGGCATATACGTTAACATCTTACTGATGTATTAACATATTTTAAGCATAATAACATTTAAGACCTGTATATAATTCATTTGGTTACCCGTTACGCATTTATGCGTTCGGATCGGTTTATGTGACTAATTTACGTAAAATAGCCGAAACGGGTTTAACCTTATCATTAAATCCTCAAATTCCAGAATGTGATTAGTTTATCTATATTATACAAGTATCCAAGCTTGTTGGGTCTAAACCACATTCTATTCCGGTCTCCGCTTAATCTAGCGTTTAGAACCGTAAAGTTTCTTTCTAGCTAGCTGGTCTAAGTCTTTGACTTAACTAAAGACCCGTTAGCATCCTAATAGGTTATTAAACCTTCTATACAGATTAAGTAGCATCCAGTAGAAGGTACCATCATAAAGCTTTAGGATTATACTACTGAGTTACCTTTCACATTAGCTCAAGTAAATACTTTTAACTTATTTTCCCTTATACGGGCTTGGGATATGGTATTATAATAATACCACTTGGCCGGGTATGAAATCATTTAATCGGATTGTGATTAATAAATTTACATAACCCGTTTTAATCTGTCTTGTTTGATAACATAAGCATTGGGGGTTAATTCGATTGTGTCCTGGATATCCTCGGCTCATTTCATTTGAAAATGGCCATGACCTATGCATGGGGTGTAGGCATATACACCTGATAGATGCAAATGCTAAAATATAAACCCATGTGTTGGGGATAACTCCTTTGTGGGTTCTATAAGTGGTGAGTCGGTTAATGATGACCGGCTTCCAAACAGGCCCCAATTGTATGACAAACATGTAAATCTGTATACAAGATTATCTTTAAATAATTGTCCCAAGTTATAAATGATTTGTGCCATGTGCACTTAAATGAATTTTCATAAATGTTTTCAAAAGAGTCAGTTAATTGTATTTACCAGTGTAAACTGACGTATTTTCTTAAAGACTGATTGACAAGTACCTCTCGTAATAGGCTGGAGCTATTAGGTGTTATAAGAGGATCTTGCAAATCCATAGATACCTGAAGTCTGTTATTTTGTTTTCATGTATTTTATTTATGATCCGCCTGTGGATCTTATTACAATCCAGTCTGTATATTCTTTCATTCGGACACTCAGACATTATGGTTTGTAATAGTTTATTTACCAAGCCTTCCGCTGTGCTATTATATTGTGTGTATTGACAATGATGATATCAACTACGTCACGATACTCCCCGCCGGGCCCACCGGTAATATGTGGAAATATCGGGGTGTGGCAATTTTGTTTTTTTGACTCATGAAACTTGTTTTAACATGTATTTAACTTATCAAAACTAACTTTATTGTTGGTTTTGATATTAGGAGATGTAGGTGGCATTCTGGATGAAGATCAAGCGATTAACAAGAACCGAAGACTCCTCTTAATAAAGCTTCCGCATTTGATCTTGTTATGTTTCATACAAGTGGATTATGTAAACACTTTTAACTATGTTTTGGATGTTGTAAACATGTTTAAACACTCGTGATGTAAAAGTTTTTTATAAGTGGCATTTTCTTATAAAATGCTTACTTTAATTATATATATTAATATTAAATGAGTATGGGTGTTACATTAAATATATGTATAAACAATATATATATATGGTGGGGTTCTAGAGTGAACACTAGTGTATTTGCGAACTGAGTGAACAAATCCTGGCCAATGATCTACACACGTGTAATGGCCAAGATCTCATCATCAAATCGTAAAATACACTAATTTATTTCAACATCAAATCCTGGCCATTGATCTACACACGTGTATGGCCATGATTAGTTCACTCAGTTCGCAAGCTACACTAGTATTCACTCTTGAACCTAATCCTATTTAGTTCACTCAGTTCGCAAGCTACACTAGTGTTCACTATTGAACCTAATCCTATATATATATATATATATATATATATATATATATATATGTTTAATATATATAATCTTAGATCATGAACAAATTGCATTCCATCTTCTACTTTGATAACACTTTCTAAAATAAGAAAATATTAATTTGAAATAAAATATACTAATTATTTTGTATTCAAAAATAAAATTCTTACTTCGTAAGCGCATAGTTTAAAATGAGTATTCTTATATTTTCTTTAATTTTGTATGTATAGTTCATATTAGGGTTATATGTATTCATATCAAAATTTATATTTATTACGTGTGATGCAAGAAATAATCTATCTACTATAATAAAAGAAACCAAGTTTTGGACACGTGTCATTCATAGAAGGCATCCTCAAATTTATACTTATCTTACATTAACTAAATAAATAAATAATAAATTAATATTAAATCTTATCATACTTTTATAAAATATTATCCTCAAATCTAAATTGTTAATTGAATATATTTTTAAAACAAATACCTCTCTTTCCTACTTATCTTATATTAAATATATATATATATAATAAGTTAATATTAAATGTTTTCCTAATTTATTAAAAACATAACTTCTTTTTATTAATTGGAGTAAACTGCCATTTTGGTCCCTGTGGTTTGGGCACTTTTGCCATTTTAGTCCAAATCTCAAACTTTTTACATTTGGGTCCCTGTGGTTTGCATTTTGTTGCCATTTTAGTCCAAAATCCAATAACTCTCTATTATGACTGTTGAAAACTGATTATTTTGTCCTTTATGCAGGGGCGTTTTGGTCATTTTGCTTTTCGTTTAACATCCATTCCATCCATTCCATCATTTTTGTGGAATTTAGCTGTCACCGGAATGCTCTGAACCATATGGTTCTTTTTTGACTGGCAGTTTGTGAATGCTCTGAACTACCACCACACCACCACCACCACCACCCCCACCACCGCATCATCCCCACCACCACCATCCCACTGTCGCCAACACCACCATCCCCGTGGACTCTCTCTCTAAAACCTACACACACACACACACACACACACACACTCTCTTTCTCTCTCCAAACACCCATCTCTCTCTCTCTTCTCTCTCTCTCCTCTCTGTCGAACACCACCACCACCACCGTGAACTCCACCACCGCCACCACCACAAACCGAAATTTCAAATTCAACAAACTTATTGTTGATTACAGATACTGAGTTACTGAGTTCATAATGTCGCGTTCCAGGGATTTAAGCAACAATACTTTTGAGCAATCGGATGTTCCTTCTTGGTTTTCGACTTTACAGTCTCTGACCACACTGTAATATCCATCCTAACCATTCAAATCTCTCGTTTTTAAATAAAAAAAGCAGATTATTTACTTGGTTTTCAACAATACTTTTGCTACACCGTCGTAGATCGAACATAGAAGGTTCTAGATCTGCTAAACTTCCGGCGGTTTAGGGTTTCAATATCGGCTTTGATGGTGACAGCGGTGGTGGCGCTTTAGGGTTTCAGTGGTGGCGGCTTTCAGGGGGGGGGAGGTGGCGGTGGTGGTGGTTCTATAGAGAGAGAAGAGAGAGAGAGGGAGGAGGTGGCGGTGGTGGTGCTATAGAGAGAGAGAAGAGAGAGAGAGAAAAGAGAGAGAGAGAGAGAGCTGATTATGATCATCATCATCCCCAACATCATCATCCCCAATATATATTATTGCTAAAAAAACTAAAACAAATGAAATTTAAAAAATGACCAAAATGCCCCTGCACTAAAGGACAAAATAATAAGTTTTCAACAATCAAAATAGAGGGTTTTTGGATTTTGGACTAAAATGGCAACAAAATGCAAACCACAGGGACCCAAATGTAAAAAGTTTGATATTTGGACTAAAATGGCAAAAGTGCTCAAACCACAGGGACCAAAATGGCAGTTTACTCTATTAATTGGTATACAAAATTATATTTATTCAATTCGTGTAAAACGCGGGGTTTTTAAAAATATAACCTTTTTATTATTTACTATACAAAGTTACATTTATATAACACGTGTAATACACGAAGTTTTTAAAGATATAATTTTTTATCATTTGCTATGTAAAATTAGATTTATTCAACACGTGTAATACACGGGGTTTTTAAGGATACAATTTTTTATTATTTGGTAGCTTTTTCAACTCGACTATACATGGGTTTTTTTAAAGATGCGACGTTTTTAGTATTTAATATACAAAATTACATTTATTTAGTATGTGTAATACACATGGTTTTTAAAGATATAACTCTTTTTAGATCTATTCAACACGTGTAACATACGGGGTTTTTAAGGATGTAATATTTTTATTATTTGGTAGATTTATTCAACCCGATTATACACGAGGTTTTTAAAGATACAGCGTTTTTAGTATTTAGTATACAAATTACATTTATTTAATATGTGTAATACACGTCGTTTTTAAAGATATAACTATTTTTATTATTTGATATATAAAATTACATTTATTTAACCCGTACAATATACGGGGTTCATAAAAATATAACTTTTTATTATTTAATATATAAAATTACATTTGTTCAACCCGTGTAATACATGGGGTTCTAACCTATTATGAAATATAAAAAATAATTTAAAACTTATAATCGTTATGTCCTTCAAACGCAACCGACCCCAACAATAAAATGTTTATTTTAAAAAACTCATTTAAGTTTATATAAATGGAAAACACATTTATTTCCCCAAAGAACTCGATCTATTCTATGATTATCTTAAAGCCTTTCATTTTCTATCCTCAAACCCATGTAACATGGGTCTATAAACTAGTGTTTCCTAATATATCGCTCGTTTAATGTCACACCCTAATATTTCAATCACAAATCCGGTGGGCACGGTGGGGAGTATCATAATGAAAGTTGATATCACCATAGTCAATATACATAGAATAGCACAGCGAAAGTCTTGGAGTATATATTATTACTACAAACCATAATGTCCAAAGTTCAAAATAAATATACAGGCGGTTCATAATAAAAGATCCACATGCGGATCATAAAAATGTACAAATGATGTTCAACAAACTTTAGGCATATCTAAGGATTTGCAAGATCCTATTATATCAATACCAAGCAGCTTCCAGCCTATTACGTGTTGTACCTATAACTTAGTCTTTTAAAAATACGTCAGTTTACACTGGTAAAAACAAATCAACCGACACATTTTGAAAACATTTCAAAATTGATTTAAGTGCACAAGGAACATGAAAATCTTTTATAACTTGGGACAATTATAAATAATCTTGTATACAATTTTACATGTTTGTCAATACATATAGGGCCCAGTATAGAAACCGAGACATGATTAACCGACACATCACTTATAAACCCACAAAGGAGTTATCCCCAACTTGTGGGTAAAACATTTTAGCATTAAGCATCTGTCGAGTGTATGCTTACACCCCGTTCTTGGTCGTGGCCATTAGTAACTTAAATCAGCCGAGGATATCCAGGACACGGTCGCGTTAACTCCCAATGTTTAAGTTATCAAACTAAACAGATTAAAACGGGTTATGCGGATTTTGTAGCCACAATCTGGCATATGATCCCATACCTGACCAAGCGGTAATAATTTACCGTATCCCAAACCCGTATAGGGAAAATAAGTTAAAAGTATTTACCTGAGCTAGTACTTGACTTTAAAATGCAAAGTTTATATTAACTCAGTCGTTTAATCAATAGGTAAGTGTAGGTAGCATTTACTGGAAGACTCTAGTCTGGAATGATGGTATAAATAACCAATTAGAATGCTAACGGGTCCTATTTAAGTCGTAGACTTAGACCGGCTAGCTTAAAGTGTTAAAAACGGTACGATACGCTAGATTAAGCGATGACTGGAAGAGAATGTAGTTTAAACCCAACAAGTATTAAAACTTGTATAATATGGGTAAACTATTTACATTCTAGAATTTGAGATTAAAATGATAAGGTTAAACCCGTTTCGGTAAACTTATGTAAACTAGTTACATAAGTCGAACCGTACGCGTATAAGCATTAACGGGTAACCGGATGAGTCATGTACAAGTTCCATATGTCATTATACTTTAAACAAGTTATAATATCATTAGGATATCAACTTGTATGCCCGTTAAGGTTTTAAAATCAAATTAAGCCTCATAAGGGCATTTTGGTCATTTAGCGACTTATAAAAGGAGCTTGCATATAAACTGATGTTATGATCATAAAAATTCTGGAAAAATATTTAATTTGTGATATAATATCAGTAGGATATCAAATATATGTGTGGTTTATAGTTTAAGACCGAACTATGCACCATAAGGGCATTTTGGTCATTTCACACATAATTTGAAGGCTATTTGGGAATCTGAGTTTATAACATATACCTATTGTAAAAACATTTTAAACAAGTTATAAAATCATTATGTAACAAGTCTTGGTTTGTAAATATGGTTTTAAACCATACTACGCGCCGAAAAGGCGTTAAAGTCGTTAAATGACGATTTATGCGATGTGTTATGAAAACTGATGTTATGATCAGGTTTATATGATCAAGATATGTTATTTAATATAACATATCAGTAGGTAAAAAGGTTTTGTATGAAAATCATATTTAAAACCATTTTAAGTGCCATAAGGGCATTATCGTCAATTACGAACTTAATACAAGAACTCTTGCATAAACTCAGTTTGTAAACTGACTTGATATCTCAAATAATTCTAATTATGATATTATATCAGTAGGTAATGAGTTTGGTATAAGAAATTATGTTTAAAACCATTTTATGTGCCAAAAGGGCATTATCGTTAATTAAAAGCATAATTTACGATGATATACGGAAACTCGGGTTATGATCAGAATAATAACATCAAAATATGTTAAACATGTTAACATATTAGTATGTAATTCATTTGCAGGTTCATTGGTGTTTAAAACCTTATTTTTAATAAAAAGGGCAAAATAGTTAAAGTTTAGTATAATAACGGAACTTGCATAAAAACTCATATTACTATTATGATCATGTAATATAACCTCAAAGAGTTATGCTACATAATAATATGATCATAATGGAACCTTAAATCAGTAGAAAACTAATCTAATTCGGGTCAGAATCAAAAGTCAAAGCAGAAGTCAAACTTCGCGACTTTCGGTTGCGAACCGACCCTAAAACTGGAATTGACGAGCCGAACATGTTTACACATGTTCTAATAATTATTACCAAGTTATTATTGTGTTAAAACATAATTTAGAACACCTACATTATCATATTGTGATTATTTTCAAAACTGACCCATTTGACTTTTTAATGTTAATAACTTTGACCCGTCAATTGACCAAGCAAACGTGATTTTCAGGAGGTGCCCTTTTGAGGGATTAACACCTACTTAATTACGATCACGTAGCCATGTTTGCCTCAAACAATGGCTAGACCATTAAGGTCTAAACCGAAAGTCTAAGCATTTATCGAAAAAGCTTGACTTTCGACTTTTAAAAGCCTATAAACGAAAATGCAGGAGGTAGGAACACTTACAAAAGGTCCTAGCTCGAACTTGCACTAAAGAGGAGTCTCCCTTCAGCTGGGAATCTCCAGGGAGAGTAAGAAGAAATGTTTGAATAAGGTGTAAGGAATAATGGTGCACCAAAGCACCTATTTATAGTGCAAGAGGGTGATTCTCAATTACAGCAGGTGTTATGGAGGTTCATGGGAGGCCTCCAAGTGTCCTAGAACGTGGCACAACAGATAAAACAGCCCATGGTTTCGATTTGAGTGGGATTTGGCTGTATGTGTAGGCTGCACGCCAAAAAACAGATATGGGTACTCTCTAGCCCCGTGAGAGAATCACCCCAAGGGGGTCGGCTCGCGAGCGTCCAAAACAACTTTTAAAGTTTGGCAGTTTTAGCCCCTCAACCATGAAACTCAATATATCTTTCATTTATTGCACTTTTAACCCCTTAAAGTCATTATTAGGTATACTCGGAAGTATACCCTTACATCATAAAGCTCCGGGTTCGTTAAAAGGTCACTCAGAGGTATAAATTAACATGTTGACGCTTTTAATCCTTCATATTATCAAACTTTCAATTAAATTGTAAACGGTTTCGTTCGTCCATCAAGTGGCTCGTGTAGAGAATACGAACACCGTAAAAGGTCATTCAGAGGCATAGTTTAAGCATGTTGACACTTTTAGTCCCACCACATTCATACTTTCTTCATTTGGCAAAAATAGTCCCTGCTAGCCAACATTAGGCACAGTTAGGATTAGGGACATGTGTCAGTACATCATTGGACACGATTTTACGAGGTGTTATATTTAAGCTCCGTTTTCACACTTTTACCTACAAAACAAAATTTTGATTAGGTACATACTATAACCGAATAAAAACGACTTAAAAACTATAGAAAACTATACAAAAATACATAGGAAATTAAGATGTGTTGAGGGGTCAACCTTTTAAAACTCACATTGACCTAATGCATGACATTAGAAAAACAAAAAAGAACAACATATGAACGTTGTAGTCTTTACATGTAGTTAGATGTTATTATTTTGTTGATCAAATTTTTGGTTATGGTTTGGTTTGCATGGTGGCATATCACAAGTTTATCGTGGTTATGTTGCTTATTTTGGGTTGTTTGTTTTTGCGGATGAACGTGGTCGATGATGTGGACAATCTCATCTAAGACTTTATTCTGATTGATTTAGTGTGTCTTACTTAGTGTAAACTTTTGTGTTTACAATAAGTAACATATTTTGGTTACTACCGAAAGGCTATGAAGACTTCTTTATCTTGGCATGACAACGAAGGTGACTTCATAGAAGTCGTTGGTTACAGCCGATAAGCTGAGCCTCTAAGTCTATATTGTGTTAATGAGCAATGTTATTTGTTCTTGGTCGTATGTTTTGTTTGTTGCTTTTCAATCCTTTCTTTTTGTATACTATGTATTTTTTTACGACTCCTTTAACTTTGTGCATTGACAATTGTAAGTTTAGTTATGTTGATCTAATGTTTATTTATTGTTTTGTATGCAGAATGTTGCGTTCAAACTTTGATAACGACAAAGTTGATGAATGCACACCCCACTATTTGAAAAGGTACTAGCAATGTGTTATCATGTATAGGTACCCCCCCCCCCCCCCCGCAACCAATCTACAAGGACGTAGCGTAGTGTTAAGTTAAGTTAATGTAAGTTGTAAGCATAATAGTTATTCGTGTGGTTATATGTACAACTCTTGCTTTGAAAAAAAATATCAAACTGAAGGTATGTTAATTTTGTATTTGGTCAGGCAAAGTTTGCGTCAGAAAAATTGCGCCTTTGGGCTTGGAACCAACAAGGTAACTGGCTTGAGTGAGAAGCCCTGCAGTGAACAACATACCTAGCTGAAGCGAGAAGTCATGCGATGAAGTACTCAACTTTTCAAGGCAAAGTGATGTTACAAGGAAGCTAATGGAATTGAAGTTCTCCAATCAAACTTGTGTACCCCGAGCAAGCTTTTGGTGGTAGCACACAAAACTCAGTTGGGATATAGTGGTGGTGCACAAAAATGCGGTTGGGGTTCTTTAATTTCTTTAAAAAAGTTTAACCTGTTAGTAGTCAGGTTATTAGTTAGCTGAACATTTTGTATGAATATAAACTTTTGTATCGATTTGTTGTGTTATACAACTTCATATGCCCGTTTCGGAATTCTTATACGTGATAGTTTGATATATCTTCGAATACCTATTTTTATTCGTGCGAGATTCATAGTTTCTTACGACCTCTTCCGTTTGTGCGTGACATTTGTAAACCTATTTTTTCAGTCGTGAGAATCCCACAACATTGCAGGTCCAAATACTAGTTGGTATTAAACAATACAAGCCAGGTACACATGAATTTGAAATTTTAGTCATTATAATATCATATCATTTTATTTTAATGTTTAGTTACCCAATAAAATAAATAGTTAAAGATTATTGATGATTAAAGTTTTTATAATTTATATTTTTGTTATAAATCTTCTATCTTCTATATACATAATAAATAACTTACAATGTCACGTGTTACAATTTTTTGAGCATAGTGATATTTTTTTTCATTTTTCTTATTTCATCCAAAATGTGTAATTTAAAAGTTAAAAATTTTAAAATGTTGTTCAAAAATCTTTTCTAAACTCAAAATGGTTGTTAATTTCATTTCATTTCTTTCAACTATTATTCAACGACATAAAAAAAGATTTCAATTAACTTTTTTGTTGCATACATCAAATATCATTTTATTTCAACACTATTATTTAATTTATGCTTTACTCAACCCATATAATATACGAGTTTCTAAACTAGTAACAAAATAAAGCCCTATTTTTTTATTTAATAGTATTATCAACTAAAATAAAGAGAAAATGTTGCTGTGATGTTTTGAGGGATGGCGTATAACAAGTAACATGGGGTTTGTTTAGGCCAAACATTTTCATTTTGTAAGAAAAAACACATATCAAAATGTCTTACACACGGCCATGACACATTTGTATTTGATCTTTACGCTATAAAAAATAGATCGTTATTTACCTCTCGATTTATTTCCTAATTCGTTATGCTTCAGAATTCAAAAGGAGCTCAAATGAAAGGTTTATTTCTCCACCTTCCCTTATGTTTCCATCCTTTTTCATGCAATTTTTCATTTCTTCCGTTTATTTATATATTTATATGGACCTTGTTTTTTTTTTTTTTCTTTTTCATGCAATTTTTCACTTCTTTCATCTATTTATTTGTGTGGACCTTGTTTTTTAAAACTTAAGTCCGAATAGACCACATGAAATTATGTTTCGTTTCGTTTGGGTTTAAAGAGATATGGGCTAGGACCCCTGGGTGCGGAGCAGATCCAGGCCTGACCCATATCTCAAAAGATGTTAAAAATGCACGATTATGGAGGGCCACATGCCACATCGGAAACGCCGGACAAAGGAGACCCAGAGAATATCCTGATAGCGACGTCTAGCCAATGACGTTCTGTGGATATCTCTTCTTTTTGGTCTCTAGCGACTATCATAGAGGAGACCAGAAGAACATCTGGATAGTGACATCTAGCCAATGACGGTCCGCGTATCCTTGTTCGCCTCAGTCACCACTAGCGGTTAATCGGTTATCACAAAAGAAACCAAAAGTATATCTGGATAGTGACGCCTGGCCAATGATGTTCCGCGGACCTCTGTCCTCCCAGTCACCACTAACAGTTATCACAAGGGAGACCACAAGGACATCCTGATAGCAACGTATAACCAATGACGTTCCGCAAATCCACACACGCCTCTACTACCACTAACGGTCAGCAGAGGAGATCAAAAGAATATTCCGAAAGTGACATCTCCTATAATCTCTTCTTACCACCCGATTATAAATATTGGACTTCTTCTGAGGTGATTCATTCCATGCTCTCTACTCTCACTCTCACTTTATACTAATATTCAAGAGAATACAGATACTTATTCTCACGCTAAAGGATGGTTATGAGAAGAACCCCATGGTCCCCTTCTCGTGAAGAGCCTAACAATGGTTTTAATTTTGTTGTTCAGATTATTCCTAAAAACTCAAGGCGATTGAAAGAATCTCCAAGTTGTCGAACCTAGTCTAAATACCCCATTTAGCTTATTGTTTCTTCGGTTTTGTTTCATTTTTCATCCATATCCGTGTTTGTGTTATGTTTTTCAGTTTCTTTTCCACACACGTATACATACACTTAACACATAGCGCCCATACCATATTGACAAAATTGCATAAGATGGCAAGGTCAAAATGCTGCATTGATTCAAGGAAGATAAATTTGATACAGATTTGAATAAAATAAACTTATGAAGCTTTTAATAACTAATCATTAGTTACCCATTTTAGCTTAAATAATTTGAACAAATCCGTAAAATTGATATAAAAGGTTTGACTCTTAGAAAATCAAACTATGTAATTTAATGAACCATATGGTTTGTTTAACTGGGTTATGTGGTCATGGTTCTTTAAAAGCTTCTTGAAGAGTTACACATGTGTCGGAGAATTAGAATGTGATTAGAAGCCTAAAAACAGAAAAACTATGTAATTGTTTCAGAAAATTATGTTTTTTTAGAGCGATATACACAAACCCTAATTCTACACCACCAAAACTCACACAATGGGATTTTGAACCACACCGCTTGATTGCCCCGTCTTTTAAAGATTATGTAACATTTAAATTTGAATAGAAGATCACTCTTTTTGTATAAATAAACTGCAGCTTTTCTTTAACTTTAAAGAATTCAAAGCAAATCTAGAGAAGTTAAGAAACTCGATTACAAATTGCAACTGAAATAGAAAAATATACAAACTTCAACCACCCCGCAAAAAAAATCAAACGCTTGTTTGAAGGCCACACAATGAATATATGGTGGATTTAGTTATCCAGCCAAATCACCATACACCATTACATCTGTTTGTTGATGTTATACTAGATATGTACATATATGTAATTTTCGTACTTAAAAGGTATCCACGTGTAATAGTATCATCTATAAAGACCTAAGTAACCCTATTCGATACACATTATATATATATATATACACACACACAACACACATTTTATTATTCAGCTTGCTATCATAGTCAAGTTGCTCTTATACCCTAGCAGAAACATTCTACCGTATTAATACCTAGGCGTTGCCTTGTAAACGAGAACCCTAGTCGTCATAGCCTCCACAACATACAGTCGTCGGAAACGATACTTTCATCGTGTTCTCATACAACATGCGACATGTCAAAAAACACAAAACCGGTCATCTTATTTTTCCTGTAGACCCAAATTATAAGGGCTATTTGTGACTGGATTTTTAAGACCTACTCAACATCTTATATGCTAAATAAGAGAAATAAAATCAGTTTGGTGTGTTTTGTGTTAGTGTTCTAGTGTTCATACGACTGACAAGAGGAGGATGCCATTGCCAAGAAAGAGAAAAATTCTCACAAATCCAAACTGAAGCTCGATTACCAATTGTTGCATCTTTTGTGTCTTTCTTGTTTATAATCTTCTACACCTAACCATTGTAGGTCAATGGGTCAACAATAAAAGAGCTACAGGTGAGAACATCTTCCAACAAATGTAAGTACTCATATCTTTGAGTTATTAATGAAACTGGGTTCGTTACATTTGTAATATACTTGGTCCTAAAAAGAGTAAAAATATTGACACAGGGTTTTAAGTTTCGAAGGATATAAATGAGGCTTCAAGCTTCGGAAGAGATTTCATTATTATGAGACTTCGAGTCTCATTGAATTAAACAGTGGCATTATGAGGTTTTAAGCTTCATGGAATAAAAACAAGGTCTAGGAACCTAGAAAGTTCAATTTTTATGTTTTTGAACGAATATAACTGCAAAACGAACAGGGAAATGACATTAACGAGTTAGAAAGATTTAGGCAAGTTAGATGCTCAAATTGTGCAAGTATGGGCTAAGGGTACGCCACTAGGTGTACCTTACATTCGGTTACAGGCCCTTGCTCTACATCTTCAATACTATTTTGAAAAACAAACTAATGGTTAGTGTAGGGTGCGTGAGGGTCGGGGTACCCTACGTCGGGACTTGGATTTTTGTAAGTTCTTTTGCGAAACTTCAACTTCACATATGATCTTTTCAGGTAAAACTCTTTAGTGATTGTGATTACATTCAAGTCTCAGGTTAGACAAAAATAATTTTTCGTGAATACCAATGTAATTAACCTACTACCAACATCAAACATTAGGGGTTTGCTTTATTATATTAAACTCCATCTTTTGTATAAATTTATATAATGTGGCTAGCTAATGTAAGTTATGTATGTGATGTTTACCTTGTAGTATTAAAAGTCTTTATGACAAATTTGGGACCTAATTCCACGACATTCTTAATAAAGTTTTAATTTGTATAATTAAAATCATGGCGTTACAATATACGATATTGTTGGCGATTCGAAAGCCTTTAACCCAATTTAGTATATACCTGCCTTCTGAACACTTTTTATATTTATGATAGACTTCTATCATCACGTACCCAAATCATAGATATAAATAACTTCTCTATACATTTTTATATATAAGACCTCTATGTACAACCTCAAAAAGCTATATGTACAACCTCCGGATGCACAATTGTGCCTATGTATACCAGAAGCGCCTCATGTACACAGTCGCCTCACGCCATCAAAACCGACACTTAGGTTTCTGTCATCCCGTACCCAAACTTTAAATATAAATAACCTCTCTATAATTAATGTATGTGCAAGCTAAATAGCTATATATATAACATCCGAGTGCAGAAGTTGTGCCTATGTGTAATAGAAGCACTTAGGGCTGTAAACGAACCGAACGAACACGAACAAGGCCATGTTCGTGTTCGTTCGTTAAGGAAATCAACATGTTCGCGAACTGTTCATGAACACATACCGAACATAAGTTCATGTTCGTGTTTGTTCGTTAAGAAAATTCAGTTGTTCACGAACAGTTCTTGAACATTGGTCTCGAACACAAACGAACGCAAGCAAATAAAAATAAACGCAAACGAACATTTAACTTGAAAATAAAAAAACGAAAACATTGTTATCCTTAAACATTGGATATAAGTAGTTAAATACATCCATCAAAGATAAATCAAAACACAAGAAGTCTATCACACCATCAAACGATGAATAAAGTTTAACTAACTTAGACATAATTATCTCCAAAAATGTGTTAGAATGTCCAAATTTTAGCTAACTTTGAAAAAATAGGGTGTTAAGTTTTCAATATGTTTAGATAAAAAAGTTTATTATTTATTATTTTTTTAATATAATCAAGCGAACATATTACCGAACGTTCATGAACGCAGTCGAACGAACGAGACCTGTGTTCGTGTTCGTTCGCTAAGCTAACCGAACGGAATTTTTTGTTCATGTTCGTTCGTTAAGCTAATCGAACGAACATAAACGAACTTCCCGCCGAACGGTTCACGAACGTTCGCTGAACGTTCGGTTCGTTTACAGCCCTAGAAGCACCTCGTGTACACATGTCACCTCACACCATCAAAAGTGATGCATCTCTCGCCTATATGTGGCATGCTTTTTAAATTAGGATTGGCTAAAAAGTTAAAACCATCCCCATCCAAAAGCAAACTAGTGTATCCTGATCAACTACAAGAAGACTTAAGGATCTGCTATTGAGTAAAACAAGTGAAAACTTTCCTAATCTGTGCAGAAGAAAGTACTTAGGAATTAGGAGTTAGGACAATAAATGGCAAAATATCAAGAAACTATTTGTTACAAAAAATCATCATAAATGATCAAATCATGATTTTATATGCATTTCATTCTCATTTGTGTGTGCACTGCAAATGGTATAAATAGTATCACTTCTATCTAAATTCCAGTCAACTGCACAAAAGAAACAGGAATTTGATGTCATGTAACCTTCACTAACCAGATCCTCAATTGATCATATAAACGCATCCTAAATGATTAACATAGCTAGCAGAATATTCTATGTACGACGAAAGAAAAATCGAGATCAAGAACGTGAAAGGCAAGTATGCAAAATCAACTTTAGAACAGAGCATTAATGACAAAATGAATTGCACAAGAAAGAAGATGACCAATTCACATATTCACACCTATTTACACACATTACAGATCTGCAAAATACAGAAGCAACTCAAATACAGAGATTCCATTCATCACCGATAACATATCACTAGCTTCATTAATCTAACTGTATCACACAACTTCAATAATACCCAGAAAAATATTCATCACTAATATGAAAAATTTTCATGATCCATACAATCAACATCCCTTTAGAACTTTGATTAAAAAAAACGTAAGCCTTATCAAGGCGGTAGGGTCTAAAACCGAGAACCAAACGCACATCACTTTCTGTATGCAAGGCACAAGTTATTCATATAATATCTTCTAGTAATTCTCATAGGTTACCAGCATCAGTAATCCAAAATCTAGACATAATTAAGCACTACTTATGGTTTAACATATAAATAGTCTATACGTACAATCTAAAAAGCTATATGTCCAACATCCTATGCACAAAACTTCGCGCTTCAAGACTATGCAAGTGCCTTTTTTTGTACAACCCCTCGCTTTTTGCAGTCTAAAGTGCACGCCTACGCGCTCAACTCGCCATGCGCCTAGGCGTGCCAAACCAGAACAGATAAAGAGAATAGCAATACCACATAATATTGATTTTCATATACCATAGCAATCGCAAATTCAAATACAAACCATGTAAAAATCAGCAAACCAACAACTATAGTATTTTAGAAGATACACACATACATACACTTTGTTCGCAAATTCAAAACACTTACCACAAACGAAGGCATCATTGTTTCATACTTTCATAGCATCAACTTCATCAGCAGTAGGGGGAACATCTTTAGCACCAGTCGGAACAGCAACATAACCGTTCTTCTTAGTGCTGACGTCATCATCAACGTCAGAATACTCATCTTCATCGGAATCGGAGGTGAAATCGAGGCGTCTGTTGGAGCAGAGAGACCAGATCAAGTACATCGTGGCGGCGGTGAGAGCACCGCATCCGGCACCGAAAAGCAACGCGCCGACGATGCTCATGACGTCAGCCGTACGGTCGAGGAACGAGGAGGAAACGACATCGTTTGGAGAAGGTTTGATAGTGCGATCGGTGAAGATCAGACGGTGGAATTGGTGGATTTCGGTGATGAAGAAGGTGAAACGAGGGGGATTGTTAGGGTTTTGGAGGGCGAAATTAGGGTTGTGATGGTTGGTAGGGTAATAGGATGAGGAGGAGGAGGAGGTGATGAAGAAGATTGTTTTGCAAGGTCTGGCGGTGGCGGAGATGGTGAGGATGGTGGTGATGACGGAGAATAAGAGGACGGTGGTCGGAGATGCCATTGACGGAGGGGGTTTGTTAGTTGGAGTTTGGGGGAGGGTGAACCTTGTACCGACACAAATATTGGGATTTTTTGTTAACGTCAAAATGTAATAATCAATTTCTTTTGCAAGTCAACTATGGTTTCGCTTTTTTTTTTTTTTTTTTTTTCTTTTTTAATTTTTTTATTAGGGTGGAAGGGGCACCATTCACCATTCAATGACCCTTTTGGTGAGCCTGTTTGCCGATCGGGAAGGTGCCGCCAACAAGCTTTCGGTGAACGGTGAAGTGGTGAAATGGAGAGTAGTCACCGATGAGAGAGGGGGTTAATGGCGGGTCTCACTCTCTTCTAACCAACCACACATTTATTTTTTTATTTTTTTAAATAAAAAATTATTTGGGTAAAACATCCCTAGTGATTGAGTGCAAAATGAAGAGTGAAGAGGAGAGTTGACATGATATGAGATTATTGACTATGAAAAAAGTTTACCACTCCCCATTTGGGGAGCACCCCTTCCACCCTTAGTAACTTTAAGGTAGCGATTGTTATGAAGAAATAGAATGTGAAATGGAATGGATCATTCTGATGGAATGAAAATAAACATGTTTGTTTATCATGTGGTAATGGAATGGAGCAATCCAAATGAATGTAACTCCTTCCACATATAATAGTTTCCATTCCTAGGTACGTAGGTGTTTTTTTTCGATTACTCAAAGAATGGAAAGAAATATGTTATTATTATTATTATTAGTATTATTATTATGATTATTATTATTATTATTATTATTATTATTATTATTATTATACTTTTATTTATATTTATATTTATATTTATATTTGTATTTAGTAATATTAATATATATCAAAAATTTATTATTCTTTTTTTTTACCATTAATATATTATTATTATTATTATTGTTATTATTATTATTATTATTATTATTATTATTATTATTATTATTGAGGCAATTATATTTTTGTCGTTTTTAATACAGTTGTGTTTCGTTACTTCATCTTTTTTTTGTTTATCAAATTGTACAAAGTAATGATTCATTCTATTCACATATGAGTAACCAAACATCACAATGGAATGGAATGATCCATTTCATTCCGTTGTCCATTCCATTACCTCGTCCATTCTATTATCTCATCCATTCCATTACCCCATACCAAACAGACCCTAAGAGTTGTAAATGAATTGAATGAGCATAAGCGAGGCTATTTCATGTTTGTTCGTTAAGGAAATGTAGATGTTCGTGAATTGTTCGCGAACACATGTCGAACAAAAGTTTATGTTTGTGTTCGTTTGTTAAGGTTTTTCAATCGTTTACGGACACAAACAAACACAAATGAGCATAAATAAACATAGACGAGCATTAAACTTGAAATGAAAAAAGCACTGTTAACCTTAAATATCTAACACAGGTAGTCAATTACAAGCATTAAATGATAAATCAATAATTCAAGACACAGAAAGTTTACTACAAGAACCATACGATAAATCAAGTTTAGCTAACTTAAGACATAATTATCTAGTTAATTAGACATATTCCAAAAAATGTCTTTAGTGTCCAACTTCTTCAAATGTTTAGATAAGGGTTTACATTTTACTATTTTTTTTAATATAATTATTAACTAATGTTCATGGGGAAAGTAAAAAAATGGGGAAAGTAAAACTTAAGAAGTGATGACGTGGGTGCCCGGAAGAACCTACTCAGCAAGGCTGAAACAATAAATTAAACAAAGTCACACCAGCGACCAGAAGCTAGAGGTCGGAAGCTAGAAGCTCATGTTACCGTACACATTGGGTCTCAAACCTGAAAAGTCAAAATGATGTGACTTTGCCCAAAAGTGAATAAAGTTACATAGAGACACACAATCCTGACATTACCTAATGGGGCAAGGTAATCCGAATAGCAACATCATCAAAGATAAGCCTTACCATGTATGGAAGGTATGAGCTGGCGAGGAGCTTCACTGGGCAGACCTTTCTTCCTATTAAAGGGAGACTTTTCCCAGCAACAATGGTATGTTTTTTTACTACTCTCTTTCTCTAAAACTACTATCTATATTTTATGCTTAACTCTTAGAGATCAATCGACCGATTCTCACGCTAGAGTCCAAACGCGGGAGACCACCTCTCGCATTAAGGTTGATGGTGTTCTTTGACTGCAGATCCCGATGAGGAAGCTATCATTTGGAATGGATCATGGACCTTCCCCCCTGCCATACTCTTGTTGTTTAACAAGTGGCGCCCATCTTGGGGTTGCGCTACTTAGAACAGAAAATTCCAGTAGTTCACTCCCAGTTTCTAAGTTACCATCTTACTTATGGCTGGAAAGGATCCTCCTTCGAAAGATAATCCCAAAAGTTCACTACCTGCCTCTGGCTCCCCTGCTACACTAGGGATAGGTAGCTGCTCTACAAGAACGGACGGACCAGAGGTCGAACCGTGGTCTCAAGATGCTACACAATTTCAAACGCATCCTCTCACACGAATAGCTCCATCTTCACCGAGTGAGGTTCTCTTCTCGATGGAAACGATGGAAATGACTTCTGAAGATGTGAGAAACAATTTTATACAGCTAAGGGAGCTTTTGTATGGGTATGTCCGAGAAGAACGGAAAAAGGGGTGAGAGTTTGTTTGTCTTACGATGAACCGGAGGTCACACTCTCATCCATGCCTCCACCTTTGTGTGGAACCACTTCCCTAAGTGTTAGCCATAATACAACACGTCCAAACTCCATTCTTACCTCATGTCGAATAGTTCTCTTAGACAAGGGGGTACACATCATGGCTCCCCATATGTCCCACCAAGAAGCCTACAGTTCACTGTTGAACAACTTCTCATGCTAAGTCAATCCACACCACCTCAGACCCAAACCTCCTTTGGGAAGCTCTCAGGTCGCTACCCCTAGCTAGTGATGTAGTAGTTGCAAGTCTGCAACCACCAGCTTACGCCGTCCAAGGTTCCCTTGCGCCGAACATACCCCTGCCTCCACTTAACTGCCTTGCTAACTCAATTGAGTCAACAGCTAGCAGGAACCACACTTGGCAGACAACTCTGGGTCAACTTAACTCAAGCATAGTCGGGGTTGGCATGAACCTTGACGTTTCTTCCATGCATTACAAGCCAAGCTCTTTGTCATGTTTCTCTTGTAACGCCTCTCTTTTTGGAAGTTTCCTTATTTAGAAAGTTTGTCTTGTACTTCTATTTTTGGAAACTTGTATCTCTTGTAATCGTATTTCGTTTCAAACCATTGTAATCCGAGTCTTTGATCGTAGTAAAATTGACCATTTCATAAGAATTATACGTTGGTTATTCATACTTGTTCATACATATACCTACTTGATACACGTTCGTCATTCTCATAAACACAAACTTGTTTTACACACAATCAGTCGTAAACACATATTTAATACTCATTATACGTGCAATATATGTGATAATACTCTCATCATACTTGGTTCATGCTTTAATACTTGATTTATACTTAATTGCATGTCCTTTATACAAGATACACCTTAAAACATCAAATCTATCAAACTTCAGGGGCTAAAAGTGTTAAAACTGAAAGTGTTTCCATATTGAGGCTTGGCGCTACGCCAAGCCTAAACCCTTTTCCCGTGGTGGGGCGCCAAGCCGCCTATCCGCAGAAAGTTGTTTTTGTGTACGGGATTGGCCCATTCTTCCACCTCTAAACTCCCCAATCACCTTTAAACTACATTAAAACTCAAACCCTACTTCACCACTATATAACCAAGCTTACTACCTCCCATTTTCACTTTCCCAACTCCATTACACTCTCATAATGCTCTCAAAATCCCTAGAAATACAAGTTCTTGGCATATTACAAGCAAGTTCTAAAGTGAGCTCTAACTCACTTTTCTTCAACTTTTCTTCACCAAATCTTCTTCTACAAAGTTTGGAACACCTCTAGGAGTGTTTCCACAAGATTACCATGGTAATCTAAGGCGGGACACCACCATTTTAAGGTCCAAACTTTATGTTTTGGAAGATTTTGCTTTAAACTTTATTAAACTCATACTTTCTTACATAAATCTTGTACCTACCTTGCCTCTAATCAAGTCCATGGTTATAGTGCTTGTGTATGGTTGATTCTTATGAGTTTAGAAGGTACAAACACCTCTAAACTTTTTGTTTTGTACAATGTTCATGTACCTTTTGTTTCTTTGCTAAAACTAGGTGGAATCTTGTACCCATTAAGCTCACAACTTAGTCTATAGTTGTGGGTTTGTGTTGAGGTGATGTCCGTCAAGTTATGAGTTCAAAACTCTCTACTTTAAAAGTTCATACATGTTATAATCCAAGCATTGAAAAACAATCACGACCAATCATCTTCCACATGTTGAACTTGTGACTTGTAAAGGTGTTAACATGTCTTCAACAGATGTTCTGATTAGTGTTCAAGATTCACTATCTTTGGAAGGAGAATGCTTCATCCACTGTTTATTTCTTGATTAGATAGGTCATGTTTTGGCTTTTGAATATCATCTGTTCTTTTATAGGTCCAACAGTCTCCTTTTAATCTTGACTCATTCTGCCTTAGTGTGTCGTACCATCTTCGGTAGACACATGACCTAAATTAACATCCTTAGTAGACACACTACCATTATTGTCATTGGTTACAACATCATTACTGGTACTAACATTAATCCTTCAGGTAGTCACAACTGAAGAGCCTGAGCAACACTATCTTTGCCTTGGGCGAAAAACGCCTTTTCATCTGGATTCGATTGGTAGTCACGAACTATGTGACTCTTTTGGCAGGACTTCAAAAGGCTCTTGATGGCCTTACAAGTAGCCCTCAAACTATCCTTTAAACCCATTTCAATCGAACCTTTGAACATGACCAATAACATGTTAGTAATAAGGTACTAATATGAACTAGAAATCTAGCCTGAAACAAAAAACAAATAAAGCAAAAGAAAAATAGTAACAATGAACTGAGCTTGTGTTTGACACAATTCCCTTAAACAGATTCGCGGTCTGTTCCCAGGGTACGCCGATTCGAAGCAGCAACAGCGTACCACCGGACTTGATTACTTGCCTATAATGAAACAGGAGATGTTGCAGCAGAGAGATTGAGATTGAGAGAGAAGGAGAAGTTCTGGTGTGTCTAAACTGATTCTTTTAATTTGGTTTTATAGCCATAGAACCATAAGCGAATTCTAATCATAAGTAATGGCCATTATTGCAGCGAATTAAAACAAATAATGGTCATTAGTGCGTCAGTTTTAAAACTGATAAGTAATGATCATAATAACAGTTTAAAACTGAAAAAATCAATAATGAATAATCATTTCATTTTTAAACTTATTAAAAACGAATAACAGTCACGAGTCCCGAGTGCAAAAACTGCCTCACGCGGGCCTGGGTTTTCAGAGCTGCATTCGTGTCTGCGGGATGTACGGACACGCACGAGTTCAATCAAATTCCAGTTTCGAAAACCATTTTTGCACCACCCCTGCGCGCGGGTAGGACTTATGGTAAAACATGTCATAAAGCTACAATGGAGTAGCAAAGGCAATACCTTATAAGTAACCACACACTTTGTTCCCACACCAATGTGGGACAAAGTATTTACCACCTTTGAGACTTTCATTCACACACCCATAACTTCCAACAATTCCCCACATGAATGGAGGCCGATCTCAGAAACAACATTATTCCAATTAGATTTCAGCAGTTGAGTTTTGCATATGATAGGTAGGTGTTACCCTTTGAACCTTCGTTCATGAAATGCACTTAGCCCACTGTCTCTGAGTAGACATCGCTGTCTTTGAACTCGTCTTCCATTTGTGTAGACGACAATACACTTCACATAAGACTCTCCCTGACAAAGTCAAGTCCTCATAGTTATGTTCGTTATGGTCATGAACATGAGCCTGGTTCTGCGAGAGCCATTAAGTATTGTGCCCTAACAATACCCTTCGAAGCGACCCCACTTCTCTCTCACATAGGTGATTCACTACGTATGGTTACCTTAGTTGAATCATGAAAAGCCATAGGTTTAGCCTTACACTTGTCACTTTTAGGAATGGACTAGGATGTTTACTAAGCTTTGTAATAAATTGCCTTTCTAAATACGTAGGGTTATCCCCCACAATGACCACACTAATTCATATAATAAGGTTTTCCTATTGAACTCAATTCTTGGGATCTCTAGTCTGTTGAGTTAGGTTTCCTTCTTATTAACTTTAATTTTTCAAGGGCTTCAGTCCAATTCCCATGGACGACTTCTGAACTAACTCTCTATTTAGGCCTTTTGTTAGCGGATCCGCGATATTATCCTTTGACCTCACGTAGTCAACAGTGATAATTCCTGTAGAGATTAGTTGTCATATCGTATTATATCTACATCTGATATATCTGTTCCTACCATTATACATTTTGCTACGAGCTCTGCCAATTGTCGATTAGCTATCACAATGTATACAAATGGTCGATGTCGGCTTAGGCCATCTTGGTATATCTTCAACAAATTGACGTAGCCATTCTGCTTCTTCACCTGCTTAGTCTAAAGCGATGAACTTTGATTCCATCGTGGATCTAGCAATAACCGTTTGTTTCGACAATTTCCACGATATAGCTGCACCTCCAAGTGTGAATACATACCCACTTGTTGCTCTGGAACCATTCGTGTCAAATATCCAATTTACATCACAGTGTCCTTCTATAACTGTTGGATATCTGTTATAATGCAAACCGTATTCCCGAGTGTATCTTAAGTAACGAAGCAACCGAATGATACAGTTCAAATGAATTGAACTTGGGTTGCTCGTGTATCTACTTAGCTTGCTCACAGCATATGCTAAGTCTGGTCTAGTACAACTCATAAGATACATCAAGCTGCCGATAATTCTTGAGTATTCCAACTGGTTAACAGGTTCACCTCTATTCTTGGCTAGATGTTGACTTGTGTCAATGGGAGTTCTATCTACATTAGAGTCATTTTCATTAAACTTCTCAAGAATTTTGTCCACATAGTGGGATTGACTTAAACCAAGTCCACTTTGGGTTCGTGTGATTTTAACTCCTAGAATCACATCCGCAAAACCCATGTCTTTCATGTCAATTCTTGCTTTTAGCATGTTCTTCATAGACTTTATGATTTTGTCATCACTTCCAGCAATGAGCATATCATCTACATATAGACACAAAATGACATATCCATCTGATGTGTCCTTCACTTATACACACTTGTCACATTCATTGATTTTGAATCCAACATCAAGCATGGCATGATCAAACTTTTGGTGCCATTGTTTTGGAGCTTGTTTCAATCCATACAAGGATTTACAAGTTTTCACACTTTCTTTTCTTGCCCAATGGCTATGAAGCCTTCATGTTATTCCATGTAAATTTCATCCTCTAGATTTCCATTCAAGAAAGCTGTTTTCACATCCATTTGGTGAACTTCCAAATTTCTAATGGTGGCAATGGCAAGAACCAACCTGATGGATGTTATTCACGTAACTGGCGAATATGTATCAAAGTATTCTAAACCTTCTCGTTGTTTATATCCTTTGACCACCAATCTTGCCTTGTACTTATCGATGGTTCCATCTGGTTTCATCTTCTTCTTGAAGATCCATCGATATCCTAGTGGTTTACATCCTTGAGGAAGATCCACTAATTCCCAGGTATGATTTTGTAAGATAGAGTCTATCTCACCTTTGATGGCCTCCCTCCACTGAGGTCTTTCTGAGGAATTCACCGCTTGTTGGTACGTGTGAGGTTCCTCTTCTACTATATAGGTAAGAAAGTCAGGGCCGAAGGATTTTTCAGTCCTTTGCCGTTTACTCTTTCTGATTTCAACTTCCTCGGTCTTAGATTGTTCTCGAGGTTCATTATTTTCAACCTCATCCTCTGGAACAATTTCCTCAACCGGTCTAGAAAAACTCGGTTCACCTTTACCTAAGCATGGGAAGACATGTTCAAACCATGATGCATCCTTAGATTCTATTATGGTGTCGTTGCATATTACAGGGTTCTTAGAATCATGCACAAGAAAACGATATGGACCATAAGGACGGGTGTATCCTATAAATACACAATCCACTGTTTTGGTCCTATTAGTAGGCGCTTTGGTGGTGTCATCACCACCTTGGTTAGAGACCCCCACACTTTCAAGTATTTATATAATGGTTTCTTTCCCATCCATAATTCGTATGGCATTACATATTTCTTCTTATTGGGTATCATGTTCAACACATAATTTGTTGATAAGATTGCTTCCCCCCCACATGTTTTGGCTAATCCCAGAACTTATCATCATGGCATTCATCATTCTTTCAAAGTGCGATTTTTGCGTACCGCTATGCCATTTGATTGAGGGGAGTAAGGTGGCGTGAGTTCATGTATGATTCCATTTTTCGCACACACATCAATAAAAGGTGAAACATATTTACCTCCTCGGCCGCTCCTTACGATTTTGATTTTTAGATTTAGTTGATTCCCAATTTCGGCTTTGAACAAGATAAACTTATCAATAGCTTCGCCCTTACTCTTAAGTAAGTACACATAGCAATACCTTGTATTATCATCAATGAACATGATGAAGTACTTGTTCCCACCACGAGTAGGAGTTGCTTTTAGATCACACACATCAATGTGGATCATCTCGAGGGATTCAGTGATTTGTTCAACCTTTTTGAATGATGATCTCATTTGTTTTGCTTCTACGCAAGTTTCACATTTATTATTTGAGTCGATATCGAATGTTGGTATGCAGTTAAGTTTAATCAAACGACGAATGGAATTAAAATTAACATGACCTAGTCTACCATGCCAAAGATTAGAAGACTCAAGCAAGTAAGCAGAACTCGTAGAGTTTTCATTCATTCCATTCACAAAAATTACATTCAATTTAAACTTACCGTTGGGGGCATAGCCCTTACCAACATACACACCATTTTTAGTCAACACGACCTTGTCCGACTCAATCACCATTTTGAAACCAAACTTGTTCAATTGCCTCCCCGACACAAGGTTCTTACGAATTTCTGGAACATACAACATGTTGGACAAAGTGAGTTCCTTTCCAGAAGTCATCTTCAAAACCACATTCTCCTCGCCTTTAATTTCTGTCGTGGCGGAATTTCCCATCAAAACCATTTCTCCATTAGTCACCTCCTTGAAGGTGCTAAAAAGATTTTTGTCAAAGCACATATGACGGGTAGCCCCCGTATCAACCCATCAATACTTGTGATTTTGCCCAACCAAGTTAACTTCAGTGACCAAAATCGAAAGGTCCGTGATCATAGCAATGAGGTTATCAACCTCATGAACCATGTTCACTTGTCGATCATTTTCTTTCTTTGGAAGCTTGCATTCGTTGGCCTTATGGCCTTGCCTTTGACAATTGTAACAAGTTCCTTGGAACTTCTTCTTCCCAACTCCCCCTTTAGGACCAAGGTTGGAGCGTTTCCCATGAACTTTCTTTCCACCCTTTCCACCGTTCTTGTTTCCCTTTGAAGATTGGCCATGTTCAACAACATTGGCCTTTGCTGTTTTAGGACCATCAATCCTTTTTAGAGCAACTTTGTTATTTTCTTCAATATGAAGGCGAACAACAAGATCTTCAATGGTCATTTCCTTTCGCTTATGCTTGAGATAGTTCTTGAAATCAACCTAGCTTGGTGGTTGTCACACCCCGACCGTGTATAAAATGCAACCGCAGCGGAAACGTCGGGGAGTGTTGGGACAGAATTAATTGTTTCATAACCATGGAAATTAAAGTTACATTTTATTTATCAAACAAGCGTATTACATTGTCTTCAAACAGGAAATAAAGAGTTTATAACATAATTAAACTAGTCTATCTTCGTTTTATGTCTCTAAGGCACAGGTCCGCCCTAGTATCACAATCATCATCCTAAGCAACAGCTCCTGAAAACACATGTGAAAGTAGGCACGTCAGCATAAAAATGCCT
Organism: Helianthus annuus; assembly: GCF_002127325.2. Classification (NCBI taxonomy): domain Eukaryota; kingdom Viridiplantae; phylum Streptophyta; class Magnoliopsida; order Asterales; family Asteraceae; genus Helianthus; species Helianthus annuus. The sequence goes on from NC_035447.2 coordinate 84,472,048, forward strand.
GTGAGATACATAGGTTTTGTGAAAATGGGATTCATGACTTGAGTTTAAAGAAAACGTTTAATAACAGTCAGTCATGAACCTTGTAAATTGCTTAGTCTTGTAAATCATATGAAAAACGATAAGATCAGATGATATGTATAAAAAAAAATGTAAGGTTAAATGAGAGTAAAAATGAGTTTGTATAAGATAAGTTTGTTTGTAAAACAATGCCTTGTGAAGAATATGTTATTTGTGAAAAAGGTAACATGTCTATACTGAAATTATTTAAATAATGCTACGATAGGTAATATTATACAAACATTTATATATAGGAAGTACCAGCGACGTATCCACCATGTTTGTATCATATTACATACGCCACGTTATTCAAACCATTTACCCAAACCAACCACCATGTAAATTGTTCATGTATAAATCAATTGTCAAGTGTTATTGTGTAAACCATATCGAAATGTCTATGTTCAATGTAAACCACCAAATGTGTATATCAATGTCAAAATGTTTATGTTTAATGTAGATCATGTAATGTGTACCCAAAATATATCATGTATGGTAAGTGAAATATATCAACTAAACCATATGTAAAATGCACAAAAACAAGGTATTGAAGTAAAACATGGTTTAAATCAAAGTTATGTTTTGTGGAACAAATGCATGCTATACTGATACAAACATTTATGCGGTATTGTGAAAATGCATACATCCAAGCCTTGAGACTGTGGCGATAAACCCTTAAACAAATTAAAGGTTTATCTGAGTTATGTGTATCGAATTCGGTCATTCCTTTCATCCAAACCAACCTAGGATGTCCGGAACGGGAGTTGTCAATTCCTATGGTACCACTACCTACTAACGAACGGCGTAGCTAATGTTAATGAATGTATTGTTCCATGTTAAACAAACCAAATGTCATACCAAAATGAAAGCATGTGATGTAAACAATTGTACTAAGTATGCACACAATGGGCATAAATAACATGAAATGTAATGTGAAACAATGTACTAAGTACGCACACAATGGGCATACATAGCATGAAATGTAATGCAAAGCAATGTACTAAGTATGCACACAATGGGCATATATAGCATGAAATGTAATGTAAAACAATGTACTAAGTACACACACAATGGGCATAAATAGCATGAAATGTAATGAAATCATGTACTATAATGTACTAACGAACATAGCAGGTATATGATGTGAAAACATGGAAAGCATGAAAGTAACAAGTAGGCACATGTGTTTCACCACAAAATGTTTGGAAAACAGTAAAAGAGGGGTCTATGTACTCACATAGACACCTTGAAAGCATTTGAAAGATGGGGTTCTATGTACTCACCTGAGATTGCTTTGAAGTTCTTGTATAACAACCAAATACTGCTAGAGATCACGGATATCAAACGGCACCTAATATAGGTAACTATGTTAATATACCAGACCTAAATCGGAGGATCGGATAGTATGCGGGTTCGTAAACCAAACGAGTATGGAGACTCGTGTAATATGGTTTAATAACTCCTTTATACTAAAATGAAACCTAACCTAAGTGCTTATGACCCATTACGTCCCGTTTAGGTAGCTTATGCTACTTTAACGCGTCGTTCGCATGAAGCGCGTTTGGAACGCCTAACATTGTGATCATAAGGTATAACCTCGGAAGGTTATTCCCTATACAGATATGGTCACCTAATGTGTTTGGTCGAATCCTAATGATCGACCAAATGGGTCGGGTTCGAAAGTATAAGCGATTGTTTAGATCGCTTACCTTACGACCCTATATAAGCACTAAACTAAAAGTGACGAGCTAAGCATGATAGAACATGCTTAACTAAGTTTAGAAAACAGGTTTGGTATCAAAACAAACAGTTTTGATACCCACGAGTAGTTTGGTTACAAAATACGCAAGAATGCGTATTTTGGCCGAAACTACGACTCGTCACTGAGCCTAGATAACGTGGTAATCAGTAGGTATAGTCACTACGGACTATAACCATCGTGATCACGCTCACGTTATGAAGTTCCAACGAACTTCGTGTTGACCATATGCTGGTCAACGCAGAAAGTCAAACAAAGCTTGACTTTCGGACTCGAAAAGCGAATAAAAGAACACTTACCAAGGGTCCCCGAAAGCTAATCTCGATCCAGGAGCTCAGGTATGAAGCAAAGGCCTCAACTTAGAGCTTTAGATCAGATTTTGTGGGTTTTTAACCAAAGGGGGGGGGTATTTATAGGAAAAGCAAGACCGTTAGGATCGTTTCTTGTATATCGTGCCACGATCCAATCCGTACACTTGTCGCAAAGTCGTGGTGGCTTATTTTGCCCCCACCATAGGGATTTGACACGTGGCGTTGCCCTTTGGGTGATCGAAAGGCCATTGCAAGTGGATCAGAAACATTGAATCTGGTCTGTATGTCTGACGCGGCCCGCGTCAGGATACACACAAAACTCAGGCGGCCGCCTGGCCTTGTCTGATCAGCACAAACTTTCAAAAATGACAGTTTTAGTCCCTATTGCATATTTAAGCCATTTCCAACACTTCTAAGGCCCGTAAAGCCAACTTTAAGGCCCTAAAATGATGCCTAAACATTGTGGACATGAAACATGCTCAAAAATATGTCGGATGTTGGTTCGTTTGGCCGTACGATCGCGATGTTCGGTTAATTACGACGGAATGCGCATAAGCGCGTAAAACGATCCAAATTGCGCGACGAATGGATTTTTCTTATGCCAAACACTAAAATAAATTATTTTAGTGCTTACATAAATTTTTGGATGTCCGGATGTATTCAGAACGAAAGTTATGCGCGAAAGTGCAAACTTATGCACTTTTTGACACTTTTAGCCCCTGAATGATCCAAAAGTTTGTTTTAGCATACCAAACCCCTCAAAGCCTATTTCTATGCTATGTAAAGGATATTTATGGTATTTTTAACTTATGGACATGTTCCGGAATGTTTGTTATAGTTCAAATTGGCATACTATCGCAGTTTGTCAAGTTTAGTCCCTGTAAGCGAATTAACTTGTTTTTGCCATACCAAAGCCTTCAAAACTTATTTCTAAGTTATGTAAAGGTTATTTAAGGTATGTTGAGTATATGTTGATGTTCCGGAGTATTTGTCGCATTAAACTGAGTACGTTTACGCACCAGTTTGCGTATAATTCTCCAGAAAGCGATGTAGAGTTTGAAATTGAACAAAAGTCAAAGCATGAAAAATGTAAAACACAACCAAACAAACATTGGGATCAAATAACGTTGTTTTATTGATAATTGAACTGTTCATAATGATTTCGAGCACAAATGTTACAGTCTCCCCTACTTGTGGAAATTTCGTCCCGAAATTTATTTAGAGGAAACTCGTGGAAAAAGATGAGGATATTTTGCCTTCATTTGATCTTCGCATTCCCAAGTAAACTCGGGTCCACGCTTAGATTCCCAGCGAACCTTGACCAAAGGAATGCGCTTGCGTTTAAGCCACTTGACTTCATGTTCCATGATTTCCACTGGCTTCTCAACAAATTTCAGTGTTTTATCAACACGAATTTCGTCAAGCGGTATGTGGAGGTTCTCATCAGCTAAACACCTCTTGAGATTGGACACGTGAAAGGTTGTATGAACATTTACAAGTTCAGGAGGTAACTCAAGTCTGTAGGCCACCTTACTGATTCTTTCGACGATCTTGAATGGTCCAACGTATCTAGGTGCAAGTTTTCCTTTCTTTCCAAATCTGATCACACCTTTCCAAGGTGAGACCTTAAGTAATACACGATCACCAATTTGAAAATCTAAGGGCTTGCGTTTTAGGTCCGCGTAACTCTTTTGACGGCTTCTAGCTGTCTGAAGGTTATCACGAACTTTCTTAACCTTATCTGTTGTCTCTAAAATGAGGGCAGGTCCAGTAAGTTGAGCCTCGCCGATCTCATTCCAGCAGACTGGTGAATGACATTTTCGACCATAGAGAGCCTCGAAAGGAGCCATGTTGATGCTGGAGTGATAACTGTTGTTGTAGGAGAATTCAATCAATGGAAGATGTGAATCCCAACTACCACCAAAATCGATCACACAAGCTCTAAGCATATCCTCCAGTGTCTGGATTGTTCTTTCAGATTGACCATCTGTTTGTGGATGATAAGCTGTGCTTAGATTAAGTTGGGACCCCATAGCAGATTGCATGGTTCTCCAAAAATGAGAAGTGAAACGAGCATCTCTGTCAGAAATGATGTTCAAAGGAACACCATGTCGAGCTACAATTTCATCCACATAGATTTGAGCAAGTTTGTCAGCCGAAAAATCCTCACGGATTGGCAAGAAATGTGCTGACTTAGTAAGACGGTCAACAGCTACCCAGATGGCATCGTGACCTTTCTTTGTACGCGGGAGTTTAGTAATGAGATCCATAGTAATGTTTTCCCATTTCCAAACTGGGATCTCTGGTTTCTCCAATAAACCAGAAGGACGCTGATGTTCAGCCTTAACCTTAAGACAAGTAAGGCATTTTGATACGTATAAGGCAATGTCTTTCTTCATACCAGGCCACCAATACTGAATACGAAGATCCTTATACATCTTATCTGAGCCAGGATGAATAGAATAACGAGACTTATGGGCTTCATCCATAAGCAAGGTACGAAGATTATCTTGGCTTGGGACCCACAAACGGTCCATGAAGTAGTACGATCCATTGTCCTTCAGTTCAAGAGCAGGTGTTATGTGATAAGGAAATTCCTTATCCATCAAACCTTGTGAAACACAAGATTGTTGAGCCTGAGAAATACGTGTTTGGATATCGGTTTGAGCTTGGATAACAGATTGAACACGAACACAATGAAGCTTAGTACGTTCCTTGCGACTCAAAGCATCGGCTACGAAATTCGCCTTTCTAGGATGGTAGCGAATTTCGCAGTCATAGTCGTTTAGAAGCTCCACCCAGCGTCGTTGCCTCATGTTGAGCTCTTTCTGATTGAAGATATGCTGAAGACTTTTGTGGTCAGTGAAAACCACACATTTTGTGCCGTACAAATAGTGTCTCCAGATCTTAAGAGCGAAGACAACTGCACCCAACTCAAGATCATGAGTGGTGTAGTTCTTCTCATGTATCTTCAACTGTCTCGATGCGTATGCTATGACTTTGTTCCTTTGCATTAGGACGCAACCAAGACCTAATTTAGATGCATCGCAATAAACGACGAAATCATCATTGCCCTCAGGCAAGGTTAGGACAGGTGCATCGCAAAGTTTTTGTTTCAAAGTCAGAAACGCTTCCTCTTGCTTGAATCCCCAATCAAAGGGCTTGTTCTTCTGAGTTAGAGCAGTTAGAGGAACTGCAATTTTCGAGAAATTTTCAATGAAGCGGCGATAATAACCCGCTAGACCAAGAAAAGAACGAACTTCAGTAGGAGTAGTAGGCGTATCCCAATCCTTAATCGCACTGATCTTGGAGGGATCTACATGAATACCTTGCTCGTTGACAATATGTCCTAAAAATTGAACCTCTTGAAGCCAGAATTCACACTTGGAGAATTTGGCGAAAAGTTGCTCTTTTTTTAGGAGTTCCAGAGTAAGACGGAGATGTTGCTCATGATCAGCTCGCGTCTTAGAATATATCAAGATGTCGTCAATAAAAACAATGACGAACTGATCCAAATAAGGTTTACAGACCCTATTCATTAAGTCCATGAAAACAGCAGGAGCATTAGTCAAACCGAATGGCATGACTGTGAACTCATAATGCCCATAATAAGCATGGAACACTGTCTTGGGAATATCTTCTTCATGCACACGGAGTTGATGATATCCAGATCGCAGATCAATCTTTGAAAAATAAGAAGCGCCTTGCAATTGATCAAAGAGATCATCGATGCGAGGTAGGGGATATCGATTCTTGATGGTAAGCTTGTTAAGCTCACGATAATCGATACACATCCTAAAAGATCCATCCTTCTTCTTGACAAAGAGAACGGGAGCACCCCAAGGTGAAAAGCTAGGACGGATAAAACCTTTGTCAGAGAGTTCCTGTAGCTGCTTAGACAACTCTTGCATCTCAGACGGTGCAAGACGATATGGAGCTCTGGCAATGGGATTTGCACCAGGTACGAGATCAATACGGAACTCGACTTGGCGTGCTGGGGGTAAACCAGGTAACTCTTCAGGGAAAACCTCTGAATAATCCCGAATGACAGGAATATCTTGAATAGACTTACCTTTGCCCTTATCTGCTACAACATGTGCCAAAAAGGCCACATAGTTCTTCCGCAGATACTTCCGAGCTTTAAAAGAAGACATGAGTTTGAGACCACCAGCAGGTTTCTCACCACGAACCTGTAGGATCTCACCTGACGAAAGCGGCATGCGAATGATCATCTCAAAACAAACTATCTCTACGCGATACTTGGCTAACCAATCCATACCCACAATAACGTCGAAGCTTCCAAGTTGCATAGGCGTGAGGTCAATAGGAAAAAGATGGTTGTTAAAGTTCAACTGGCAGTTGCGGAGAACAGAATCAAGAACAATGGGTTCACCGCTCGCCACTTCTACTGTCAATGGTTTACCTAGTTTCGTTCTAGACACGCGAAGCAATGGTTCAAAAGATAATGACACAAAACTCTTATCGGCACCCGAATAAAAAAGAACAGATGCTGGCTGATTATTAATAAAGAATGTACCGTTCACCACATTATCATCTGCTTGAGCCTCTTGTATGTTCATGTTGAAGACTCGACCTCGAGCCTGAGCCTGATTCTGGTTGGCATTCTGATTCTGGTTAGCTAGCCTTGGGCACCGATTTCTGTAGTGGGTCAGATCCCCACAGTTATAACAAGCACCTGGTGGGTAGTGTGGTCGTGCAGCTTGACCCTGTTGCTGAGCAACTTGTTGAGCCGGGTTCTGAACTGCGCGATTTTGAGCAAACCGACAAACATTGGCAAGATGACCTGACTTCCCACAGTTAGTACAGAAACGACACTGATGTTGCGGATGATGGTGACTGTTGCATCTATTGCACAAAGGTGCATTCCCTGAATAGGGCTTCTTCGCTAGAGGCCGTGCGGGTTGGTTGGGAGCTGCCTGGTTAGCTTGGGCAGTGACAGCATAGTTTTGGGAAGCCTTACGTTTCCTTGCTCTTTTCGATGAACCAGAATCCTTTCCATTTTTGTTTTGATCTTTCTTGCTATCTTCCTTGTCAGACGACTGTTTCTTGCCCTTGTCACCCTTCCTGTGTAATTTATTCTTCCGAATCTGTGACTCACTCAGTGTCACTGATAACTCGATCGCCTGACGGAGTGTGGTAGGGTTACTACCAGTAATGATGTCTTGTACCGAGTCAGGCAGGCCGTCGATGTACCTTTCGATAGCCTTGTCGAGTGGGGTAACCATAGTCGGGCAAAGCAGACTCAACTCCTCAAACCTATCAGTATATGCCATGTGCTCGCCACTATCTTGCTTCAAAACATCAAACTCTTTCTCCAAAGCTCGCTGCTCATAACGAGGACATAACTCCCTCATCATCAGTGCCCTAAGTTCAGCCCATGTCTGAGCTAGAGCAACTTCTGCACCGCGATCCCTCATAACTCCGTTCCACCACGTAAGAGCCCTCTTCTGAAACACACTCGAAGAAAACTCGACCTTGCGATTGTCAGGACACTGCACGTGACGGAAAGTATTCTCAATGCTCTCGAACCATTGAAGAAGCCCAGTTGCTCCCTCAGAACCACTAAACTTGAGTGGTTTAGCCGAGTTAAAATTCTTGAAATTGCATGGAGCATTGTTGTTGTTGTTGGCTTGGATCCATTGAGCAAAGAGATTTGGGAATTGAGCAGCCATCTGCTGTGCAATAATTTCTGCCAGCTCGGCAGTAGCTATCTGGTTTTCGCGTCGAGGAGGCATTCTAGAAGAGGAAAACATGAAAGGAAACGAGTGAGATGATTGGATGAAGAGAATGAGATGAAGCAAAATCAACAAAAGCAAAGATGGTGGTTACGCATCACAAAGCAAACAAGCGACACACAATGTCTAGTCAAAGTAAATGAGTCAAAAATAATGTATCGCGAAGACATGTTCGCCTATAAGTGAACACTCACCCCAAGAGTTCCCAGGTAAGAGTGACTGGTCCGATTATGTGGATTTGTACGAACACTCTAGCCTTAGACAGAAAACCCAGGGTACAGGCATTCACTCTTCCAGTTCGCACGTGTTCACACTATTGAAACCCGAAAACCTTGACGAGACTTTTGAAAATTCAAAGGGGTTCAAAACCTTATAACAGAGGGTTCAAAACCTAGTAATCAATCTTCCTAGAACAGATGATTAATTTTCAAAGCGGATTCAGAATCGAAGTTCTCGTTGTGGTTATCACCTAAGGATAGGTGAAGTGCATGTTTTAAGATCTGAACACAAGATAACTTGTGTTAGGGCCCTAGAAAGTTATAGTCTAGGTCAAAGCATTACTAATAACCTAATTCCCTATAACCATTGGCTCTGATACCAACTCTTCTGTCACACCCCGACCGCGTATAACATGCAACCGCGGCGGAAACATCGGGGAGTGTTGGGACAGAATTAATTGTTTCATAACCATGGAAATTAAAGTTACATTTTATTTATCAAACAAGCGTATTACATTGTCTTCAAACAGGAAATAAAGAGTTTATAACATAATTAAACTAGTCTATCTTCGTTTTATGTCTCTAAGGCACAGGTCCGCCCTAGTATCACAATCATCATCCTAAGCAACAGCTCCTGAAAACACATGTGAAAGTAGGTACGTCAGCATAAAAATGCCTGTGAGATACATAGGTTTTGTGAAAATGGGATTCATGACTTGAGTTTAAAGAAAACGTTTAATAACAGTCAGTCATGAACCTTGTAAATTGCTTAGTCTTGTAAATCATATGAAAAACGATAAGATCAGATGATATGTATAAAAAAAAATGTAAGGTTAAATGAGAGTAAAAATGAGTTTGTATAAGATAAGTTTGTTTGTAAAACAATGCCTTGTGAAGAATATGTTATTTGTGAAAAAGGTAACATGTCTATACTGAAATGATTTAAATAATGCTATGATAGGTAATATTATACAAACATTTATATATAGGAAGTACCAGCGGCGTATCCACCATGTTTGTATCATATTACATACGCCACGTTACTCAAACCATTTACCCAAACCAACCACCATGTAAATTGTTCATGTATAAATCAATTGTCAAGTGTTATTGTGTAAACCATATCGAAATGTCTATGTTCAATGTAAACCACCAAATGTGTATATCAATGTCAAAATGTTTATGTTTAATGTAGATCATGTAATGTGTACCCAAAATATATCATGCATGGTAAGTGAAATATATCAACTAAACCATATGTAAAATGCACAAAAACAAGGTTTTGAAGTAAAACATGGTTTAAATCAAAGTTATGTTTTGTTGAACAAATGCATGCTATACTGATACAAACATTTATGCGGTATTGTGAAAATGCATACATCCAAGCCTTGAGACTGTGGCGATAAACCCTTAAACAAATTAAAGGTTTATCTGAGTTATGTGTATCGAATTCGGTCATTCCTTTCATCCAAACCAACCTAGGATGTCCGGAACGGGAGTTGTCAATTCCTATGGTACCACTACTTACTAACGAACGGCGTAGCTAATGTTAATGAATGTATTGTTCCATGTTAAACAAACCAAATGTCATACCAAAATGAAAGCATGTGATGTAAACAATTGTACTAAGTATGCACACAATGGGCATAAATAGCATGAAATGTAATGTGAAACAATGTACTAAGTACGCACACAATGGGTATACATAGCATGAAATGTAATGCAAAGCAATGTACTAAGTATGCACACAATGGGCATATATAGCATGAAATGTAATGTAAAACAATGTACTAAGTACACACACAATGGGCATAAATAGCATGAAATGTAATGAAATCATGTACTATAATGTACTAACGAACATAGCAGGTATATGATGTGAAAACATGGAAAGCATGAAAGTAACAAGTAGGCACATGTGTTTCACCCCAAAATGTTTGGAAAACAGTAAAAGAGGGGTCTATGTACTCACATAGACACCTTGAAAGCATTTGAAAGATGGGGTTCTATGTACTAACCTGAGATTTCTTTGAAGTTCTTGTATAACAACCAAATACTGCTAGAGATCACGGATACCAAACGGCACCTAATATAGGTAACT